>NW_026294690.1:14994199-15569199 GCF_026119805.1 Tympanuchus pallidicinctus | reverse complement strand
GTTTTGTTTATTCTTATGTAACCTGTCAGCAAAACTTATCCTGCTCCTGAAGTGTTTGTGGTACTCTGATATCGAGAAGGACAGCTTTGCTTCTGCTCCTGCCTGGTGCAGTTATCACATCAACCTTCATTTACCAGGCTGTAATCCTGTGGCTGTCTATGTGAGTGGCACTAGTCACATTCAATAACACTTTGCTTTTGCAGTTAGCCCTCGGTTCTGTACAGCCTTTACATACATGTTTACTCGCCTCTGACTGCAGGGATTTAGGTGGGTGCCATTAAATCTGCACATAATGTGTTTGTGCAGGAGGTGGGAAGGACTGGAGGAGACAGATGTGGGAATGGTTGTGGCCATAAACCATAGTGAGGGCTAGAAATCCTTGGAGAATATTAATTGAAAATCACAACAAATGTACAGCAGATAGCTGGGACAATAAAGGTAAAGAAGAATCAGCTCAGCCGGGGGCCAGCGAATTGCACAGCTACCACTTTGGAAAATGGGGGTCATTGTAGGGTGGTTATGGGGTTGTGGGATTAAAGTGTCATAGGGCTTTGCTGGGAGGCAAAACCACATGCAGAGGTGACTCACCACCTCTGCTTTTTCATCATCTAGGCTTTGTTTCTGAAGATAAAAGGGCTATGGAGGGGATGGAAGGGTGGCCGTACACAGCAAGGGGTTTTGACATGATTCAGTGCTGTGGTTGACCTCAGGGTGTGTTCCTCCTACAAGCAAAATTGCAAAGTGGCCTTCTTAAATAAAGCAATCTCAGAGCCCTCCCCATTGCACAATTCTTCTATCAGCCAGATCTACTGCCAGTTCTCCTATAGCCTTCCTTCCTTTGCTCCTGAGTCTTTTTTTATTAAAAGAAAACCAACAATCTTTATAAGTATACATTGAGCACAACAGATATAAGACCTCCCCTGCCCTTTTATGCACAGATACACACTCTTTCCTGCAAAAACTCTTTTATTATTTGGGCACAATTTTATCTTTTGGGGCCATTACTTTTGTCTCCATGTTCTATTTCTCAATACAAATACACCGCTTTTCCTGAGGACTGTACAGATTTATGAAATTCAAGCACTGTGAGATTTTCTGAATCGGAAACCATCACAATATGGAGTAGAGGAAATTACTCAGGAAGATGCCATGCCCTTTTTTCTCCCTTTCTGTTCAGCTTTCCCAGTAAGGCAGATGAGACATTTTTTGCTTATAGCATCCATAGACAGCACCGTGCTCCTCAGCCCCTCCTGTCTCCCCGCCACTGCCTGGCTGCTCTAAGCAAGGGCATACAAGTCACACTTCACAGGCCAGCAACATTTTATCTAACATCGCACTTCCAGCATCTTCTGTGCCTTCTTAAGGTGTCAGATCCCTGCTAGAAGTATTGGTAAACAAAGCTGAAGACAACTCCTGCTTTTGCCTCAAGCACTGTACCGTGAATATTGTAACCATGAAGTGCATGGCCCTAGGAGAGCACTGATGCTCGGTAACCTACCCCACAGCACCAAGCTGTGCAGAGCAGGGGGAGTAGCAGAAATCAGCTGCTCCATGTGCACACACTGCACCTCACTTCCTCTTCAACAGCGTCTAACTAAATTTCAGTCACCCTGAACCAAAAGAGTAGAGTGTGTCAGAAAGCAAGTATGTATGAGCCTTAGCCACAGGTTGAGAAATACAGGGTAGCTGAGTAATCAGAAAACCCTTACGTGCCAATTGATAGCAAACAAGTTTAATAATGATGCTTCAAATTACAGACCCTATTGATGACATCAAGGTGTTATTTTCCAACACAAAATTAATCCAAAAGCAGTCTAGTCAATATTTTCTCTATACACACTATCCCAATGGATAGCACAGGGTTATGTTAATATTGCTTTTCAGTAAGACAGATGTATGGATGAATTTAAAATGTGTCCCTTGCTAGCTTGCAAAGTCCCCTGGAAATATATGCATATAAGAATGTATTCTTGATATGAATTTGTCTTTGATCAGAAATTTATGCAGGAAAACAATACTTCCTAAGTCTGACCATCACATCAAATGACTGTGCCTCTTCTACCCATTACTGCAGTACAGTTCTGTCTCTGAATTACCGGGCTAGCTTTTAATCAGTTTGATTATAACTAGTCGTGTAACTTACCAGCATAATGAGAAAGATTCTCATCACAGCTGTGGTGTTGTCACTGTTATCGTGCTCCAGATGAATAATCCTAGTTTGGTGAAATACAAGGTTATATTTCTCCATGGAGCAAATTAAGGTGCCTGAAGTTAGACAGGGTTTTCCCAAGCACTTCCTGGTGTCTACCATCCTTTTAGACCTGATACTTCCACGCAACAGCATGAGCCCACCTCACCTCCCTGCTGTCCGTAGGAGTGAGGGCGCAACAAGGGAGCGGAGCTCCCAGGCTCACAGCACATGGTGAGGCTGCATGCACCCTTCAGCCACCCACTGGGTAATGGCCAGGGCTGGGCCATTCAGGATGCAGCTCTGGGACCTGACACACTTATCACCACCACCAGAAGTGCCCATGGAGAGCAGTAAGTGTTATAGTGCAGCATAATCTACTCTTCACCTCGGCAAACATGGCAGGATCAGGCTGCCACTCTCAGATAATAACCTTTTCATGTATGCAGTTACAAGGCCTATTTATAGGGATTATTTTAGCTGTCATCTTTACACTTAAGAGGAAAGGACTGGTGCTTTGGACAGGTGGCAATTTTACACTACTCACCCACCTCCATATCCTTCTATTTGGGTGTGCGCTATGTCGTTACATTTCCATTTGGATGACTTTCATGTTCTTTAGATAGTGAATGTTCTTGAAAAAAAGTGATTGAGCAGAAGAAAAGGCTCAGGTAGACTCTAAAATGAAGCAGAGCTGGAGTTGTTTGACTAATGACCCACTCAGGCCCTGCTTGCCTGCTCCAGGAAATTTGGGAGAGGTGTTTATGATTAGCTGTTTGTGTACCCAAGCTATGCAAAACTAGTAAAAACAAGACATATGAGAGAGAAGGAACATTGCCTGCTTTGACAACTGCTTTGCCATTGCTAAGGAAACTGCTCCCTTGGTAACCATGGTCAGTACATCTGCCTTATTTTATCACCAATCTTCACACAGACACCATCAGGGAAAGAATATTAACAAAAAGCACCAAAAAAAAATTCAGAAAAGGAAAAACTAACAAAAGCACAAGGTTTCTATTCATTTGTTTACTAAAAACTATAGTGAGGTTCTGCTTTGGTGTCAATTATGGTTTTGTTTTCCTGCTTGGTATGTGCTCCTTAAATATTAGTTTATGTACAGATACAATTTATTGTTTTGCCCTACTTTGTACTACTTTAAAATATGCATTACTTCTTTCCTGTTAACAACCCTAATTTAACTAATCCAATTGGACTTGATACTAGGAAAGTCTGAAGGCTGAGAAAGCTTTTGCATCTACCAAAATAAAAGTTTATGTTCTTTTGATCAGGAAAAAACTCTTTTAGTGACTAAAAAAAGGAAGTCTCCTTACTGAGTAAAAATTGGAAGTCCTGATCCATTTCAGAGAGACTTTTGGGTCAGCAAGAGCTTTCTTGACTAGCCTATTTCTGCTTGAATCCATTAGCAAGTATAAAAACCAGAACTGGAGGGAAACTTGTGGAGAAATCATGGATCCAGTTTTTGCCCCTCTTCAGGTGAATCAGGATATCCACCCACATCTATCAATAAACCTGTCATGGAATATTGATGGAGGTACAACTTCATCAAAAGAACAATTGCTATGCCCTCAAAACCCACAAATCTAATGAAGGAAAAGAAACACATCAGATGCAATGGATGAAAATATACTCTGAAGATTTTCATCCATAACATCAGGCACAAAGAACATCCTTTGGATAATAGTTTGTCTCTTTTTTAAGATATTTTACTACCCTGCTATGTTGGCAGCACTGGAGATTTCTAAATAACTTCACACATTTTCTCATTCTTGTAAAGGTGTGCATACACACATGTAGGGGAAGCTGAGTGATGATGAAATATGAAGTATCTGAAGCAAATATGAAAATGTATACTATCAAGGTGGGCCACAGTGACGTCATGATACAAGAGCTTCATGTCATACAACCACATAAAAGAACATTCCTACAAAAGTAATCAGTATGACATCTTACCTGACAGGGTTGTGGTTCATGGATTTACTGTGACTGCACGTATAGCCATGGAAACACCTGTTTGATAAGAGAAATAGTTTTGTCAGTTCAAACCTAGCATCTCTCTAGCCTTGTGCCTGCTGTCTAATAGCAGGCAGCATACCCCTGCAGAAGAGCACAGTTACAGTGGTACTTCTTCATGTACCCTCCCCATGGCCCAGTAACAGGAAAGGAAGGGATCTCTAGCTGAATGCACCAAAGATAACGGGAACTTTCAGGGATTTCAGCAACTGACTTTGATGGGCAGCGTTAGACTGATGGGCTCGTTTCAAGAAAAGCGCAGAGGCAGTAAAACGCGGCCCCTCATGGTGGTGTGAGAAGGAAGGTATCCCATGGGGATTGTGTCACAAAGTTTGTGCTGGGAATGAACAGAGATCAAAGAGTTACTCACAAAAGCAACTCATGGCTTCTACCTTTCAAGTTACCTTACTGATGACAATGTGACAAAGTAATGACTCAGCTTCAAGTGACATGAGCAATCCTCCATTCATTTCTGTAACAAGATGCTATGGTTGTATCACCATCAAATCTTGCCTCCTCATCAACTATGCATCCCTCCATCATAATGTACTCAAACTTCACACAATAAGAGCTATTCACACTTGCATTCCAACTGCAAAAGTTCTGAGACACTACTAACATAAACACCCATCCGCTGCTCTATCATGCATTCATTTTTTATGGATGATCTTTGCATTTACTTATTTACCCAACCCATTCACTATAAACAACAGAGCAATTAGCACTCCGGTGATGTTGGGTTTAACAGTGGTGACAGCAAGGTCTGACTGCTCCCTAGGGGACACAAAGCCGATGGGAACATCAGAGTACACCAGTAAGGCAGTAATATCCACAGCTTCACCCCCACAGTACCTGAGCAATGCAAACAGGCAGTCCTGGAGATAGTAGACTAGGTGACAAGGCAGTATCACGATGAGATCAAGTCGAGAAATCAGTCTGCGGGCTAGAATCAGCAGGTCCTTAACCAAACTGCAGTCTAGCAGGCTGTAACAGCAGCTCAAAAAAGGAGATAAGAACCTCCTGCAGTGCTTAAATTGGCTCCTGGGTCCATGGGTGTGGTTGAAAGCACCAGGTGGAGCTGGCTAAGGCCATTAAGGGTAATTAATGCTCATAGGGTCCAAACAAATACCACAATGGCAGGAGCTAAGCTAAAGCAAATAGGTATTTACTAAACGCTGCTAAAGCCTAAAGGTCCTGGTTAAATACTAAATCAATTCCATTTTTTCAACTATTTTAGAAAACAAGGCCAAGATACAACTGTAAAGATAGTGTGTTTTTTTTTTTTTTCCTTTTGTTAAAAAAAAGAAACATTTCAAAGGAAAAATAGAAAAATAATTACCAGTAAATACTATGAAGGTCCACATACATGAATACAACTTTGATCTTATAGAAGACCATGCTTGTTCCTAGTCTGTCTCCAGAGTTTAGCATATGCATAAGGCCTTTCAACTTTGGATCCTTACAGCCTGACTCATTAGCAAAACACTTAGTGTAGCAGCACATGCTTCAGACTGCGCTCTTCATTGCCCTTGTATGATGCCGAACCTTCTCAGCAGTCACTTGCTATGGGATAACTCTGAGATTAGGCAGGCTAAGGCTGACATGTGAAATCTGTGCCGCTTACTTAACCACTCCATCAAAGTGAATCAGGCTGCTCTTGCTGCATTAGCCTTGAGAAAAAACAAAAAAACAAAAACAAACAAAAACCAGCAAGGCCTTGGCTGGCATATGCCTGTGGCGCAGTGAGTTTGTCCCCCACAAGGCAGGATGTCAAAGCTGCTGGAGGCTCTGCTGTGATCTCCTCATGTCAGACAAGGATCTTCTCAAGCTCTGAAGGGTGATGCTCCCACTCAGCACAGTAAGCAGGAGCCCCTGGGTAGCATGGTGCCAAGGCTGCTTTGACACCAGCTGGTCTGGTTCTGAGGCAGCCAGAATGATGACCAAGATGGCAGGCTGGCTGGACAAGGGCTAGCAAAGAAGTAGGTCACCAAAAGTTTCTCATTAAAATAGCAATGTTGTCTTTGTAGTGATGGAGAGGAGTGGTACTCAAAACCTAACTGCCTCTGTCCAAAGAATGAGCAAAAGGAGCTTTCTTAAATCATTTAGCTTCACTAAAAGAGACGAGATCATCTGGCAGCTGCTCAAAATCCAGTAACGGGGCTGCCATAGCCTGGACTCTCACAGCTGCACCTTTCTCCCCACAGATCACAGCAGGATGACAAAGAGCTCCTGCTACTTCTCGGATTCTGTCGTCTGTCTGGACAAGACAATCCTCATCTGAAAGAGAAAAACATCAGTGTGAAAACCCTGCTGAGAAAGAGCTTCTTCACAAATCTCTGCTCTGGACCCAAGTACAGCTCTTTCCAAGTCATTGCTAGACCTGTAGAACTGCAACTTGCCTGGCAACCAGTTGTCTGCCTGAGCTGGGAAAGGAGGGGGTCTCTGAGAATGGTGGAGACTAAAGATGGAGATTAAAAAAAAAAAAAGGGCACAAAACAAATTTGAAAGAACATGGAGATCATACTTAATTTGAAGGAGTTTGCCCTTGAGACCCATGAAGAGCACATCAGCTGGCTCCAGCTAGTATGTTTTCTCCAGGACTCTAGAAAAAAAGATCCAAAGTACAGTATGTACTCATCTGCTGAGACATTTAGATTGGCTACCGATATTCTGCAAATGTTTATAAAGAAAACAAAGTGTGGATGATAGCCATTTTAATTAAAACATGCAGATTCAGTTCACCCAGAGTCACATGGCCTCTCAGCCATGTTCTCGCCCTTTAGGAGATCCACTCTGCACAGCACCAACGCTGTGTGGATTTTGCTCCCTTGCTGCTGTTCGCTTGCTTAATAGGACTGGTACATGCAGTGGTGGGTGATGGCATTGCCAGGGTGAGGCTCAGAATCTTCAAGGTGAAGGTTAATATCCCTTGGCCCTGCCACCTCAGTTTGATTTTAATCAAGTCAAAGTCAAGAGGGGAAAGAAGTCAGAATTAAAACTTCCAGACTTACCCGCCCAGGGCAGAGTTCCCTCCTGTGTACCACGTAAACTGTCAACAAATGCAGTAGCTTGTTCCTTGGATGCAGGGATGCTTCCTTTGGGCCATGCATCTCAACTTCTCTCAAAATCAGGAATGCAGATTTTCTTTGGTGTTCTGGGGACGTTTCCTAGATGCTGTCAGTTGCTGCACCTTATCAGCCCGGTAGGTTTATTCCTGTAAAGCATGAGCATCCCATACTTATATATATACCATGTCCATAACTGAGCCTCCAAAAGCATGGGAACTCAGGTTTCTGAACCATCCTTCTTTGCAGCTGTTCCCCACCTCCAACGTGGGTGACTTTGCCAACTTTGCAGTGAGGGAACTGACAATCCCAATGAGAGTTGAGACGTAATTTCAAATCCTGCTCAGTGAATCTATTAGTAAAATGCTGTAACCTCAGGGATTAATTTGGCTTGCTGTGGGAGGGTGCTGTCTACATCTTCCCACTCAGCTCTAGCTGAGGCTGTGAGCCTGCAAAGCCTGACACATGCTGAAACCTGGGTCAAAATGTCCTAGTGAGCTGAGAGACAGAAGATGCCCATAGGAGTGATTGGGGCAGTGGAGAGACCTTCAGCTCTCAACAGCATTATTTCATCCAGAAATTGGGCTTGACCATTGCTTTGGCCATAAAGAGCTCAATTCTTCCACACCACCTTCTTGCTTTGGTGACGTGACTTTCACAGATATTCATTAGCTAAACCCATTTTCCTTCTGCCTCCTTGCTGTATCCATTTCCCACCTTTGTGGCTATGGTCCACATGCCCAAAGTCCAATTCACAGCCAAAATCAGCACTGCCTTGCTCTCATGGAGTCCCAAGCTACCTCATGTCCCACCCTCTATGCTGACCGTCAGCCAAAAGTTTTGCTTCCCTTTCCATGCCGCAGTGCTTTTGGATGTCAGGACCAGCGTCAGCTCTCTTCAGAGGCTTGAACAACTGCTGTGAATTTAAAACAAATATTTTTCATCTTAAATGCCACGGCAGGTCAGCTAAACAGAAAAGAATAGCTGGTAACGGGCTGGAAGTGACGGCAGGGTGGAGTGTTTACAGCTCCATCAACAGCTCGGTGTTAATGAGCTGAGTCCGAAAATTACTTCTCTATTGATGAAGGCTGGGATGGAGCTCACAGATGAGCAAGACAGTGATTGCCTCCGGCTGCAGGAAGAACTTGGAGAGTGTTTATTTTTCACTTTCCATTTAATTATTTTCTTGGAGAGGGCAGTCCAGTTCTTCTCATGCATGTATTCTAACCAAAAGTGCTAGGCAGCAAAACTTTACCCGCTTTGTACTGAGTGGATGCATAAGGCTGCAAACACATTGAACAAATGTATTTCCCCTGTGTTGGGGTGTTACTTCTGTCCCTGGTTTTGCTCTTCTCTTTTTTTCTGTCTGAGATGTACTGGTGAGGAAAAGAGTGCAGACAGCTCTGGAGGATGCACCGTTTGAACTTCCAATTTATCAGTGATGCAGGCGTATTTTTCAAGATAGCTTTCTTTTTGTTAATTGTGATATTGTGGAATTTCTCTAGGACTGTTTGTTTTGTTTAGGGTAGTCACTGTTTCTGAGGGACTTATAACACAGCATTTCTCTGTAGTAGAGTCTTAATTGTGTTGAATGGTGCTGCAAGTAAGGGCTGATGTGTTCACGTTGAGTGGCACAGTGCCACACAAACAGTTCAAGCACATCAGCACTCAGCATTCCCCTTTAGGTCTCTGCTTATGATTTCTGAAGGTAATTTTCTGTGGTTGAGGCATTTCCATAGGTCAAGAGAGGGGACACCTCAAGAAATACTGCTCTTCAGCTATTAGTGCAATTCATTTATACTTTCTGCTATAAATTTTGTTTAGTAAATGAATGATTTTGTTAATGTTTGTGTTTGAGGGAGAAGGGCTGCAGCAGCCAACAGTATTTTTCCCTGAAGGAAAAATGTTTATTATTTTAAATGACACTTTTTACTTACATGAGAAAATTCAATGTTTTTTTTTTTTTTTTCTTTTAAATACAAACAACAGAAATAAGAAATAGTCCTGAATGCCTGAAACAGATGCTTTTAAACAATTTAGCAATACAGAGAAAGTATACCCTGTTGAAGGCAGGCTGCAGGAATGTTAACATCCTCTCAAGGTAAATCAAGTAATGGACTGTTGGCCTATTTTTCAAACTGCTTCTCCTCAGTAACTTGACATTTGATAGGATTATCTATTACTGTTGGATTTTGGTTGACTCTCTGGTATGCCTGAGAAGATTGTCATCTTGTGATTTAAAGATAATAGAGCCAAGCATGTGAAACTGCACACAGAGAATAAACCTTTGACTCAGAACTGACTATTTTGTTAAAAAAAAATAGGGCGACATTGGCTGGAGCTCAGTTTGATATACTCACAGTTAATGAAATTATCCAGTGATAACTTTCCATTCTAAATATTGCTGTGCTATTTATAAATGGCTCCTATGGCATTCTGAACAGAGCGGCCCAAGCGCTGCCAACGCTGTAACAATACAAAAAATCTGAAGAGGGTGAGCTTGATTAAAGCCTTGTGACAATAGCTAATGTAGGCTTTAACTAAAAATGTCAACTCCATTTGTTTTCAGCTTAAGAAGTTTCTGGATCAGAATGCTCAGGTAGGAGTTATAGCAGTCTCAGGATTACACTTGACCTAGTAGAAAGGATGATGGTGTAAAAAGTGACATCAGCTGGGACTTGTGGGATTGTGCACACCTACGTGCCTGTATATACATATAGAATCACAGAATCATTAAGGTTGGAAAAGACCTCTAAGATCATCCAGTCCAGCCATCCACCTACCACCAACATTGCCCACTAACCGTGTCCCTTGGAACCGCATCTCCACGTTCCTTGAACACCTCCAAGGATGGTGACTCCACCACTCCCCTGGGCAGCCTGTTCCACTGCTGCCAGCTGCTTCTGAGCAGAAGTTCTTCCTAATATGTAAACACCAGCAGAAGAAACAAACAAACAAACAAACACCATTACGGTTTTCCAAAATATGCAACATCTATTTTTACAGTTAAGCTTCACAATTGGCAATTTGAAAAAAAAATAAATAATGAAATGAGCGAGAGTGGGCTTTTTATTATGCATGGTTTTATTTCTTTGAATTTCAAAATTACCTAGCATGCATTTTAAACTTTGGTACAATTTGCAGGCTGTTTTCATTTCTATTTAAAAAGGCTAAACAGTAAGAATGTGCCTCTGCTTTGCATTCTAATTGCATGTAACTGATTTGCACAGCAGAACAAAAACCTAATTTTCAGATTATGAATCATGTGCTAAGAAATAATTATTGTTTTACAAGTGAAAAAATGTTTTCCTCATTTCCCCCCTCTTGCCCAATTGATGAGAACTCCTTGCCAGTTTGTAGGTTGCCAGCCTTCGCAGAATGGCATCTATTACTCTTCAGGGACTTGGGAAGGTAGACAGAAACACAAGGCATACAACTGTTTAGACTGCATTCTTTTGCTTGCAACGTAACACTTGCCTTTTATTATTTTATCTTCAACAATCAAGGGGTGACTAAATGGTTGCAGGTGGTGATGAAAATAAAAGCCATCCATCATTATTTATTAGGCATGAAAAAGATACACAATAATGTAATTTAATCCCGGAGCAGACAATTATTTCCACATATTGATAATACAATGTGAAAACTGTCATGAATCCTAATGTGATGTTCGCCTTTATTGGTGAACCACTAGTAGCAATGCAAATAATGAAATTGTATCAAAAGGGAAAAAAAGTAATTATTTGCGTATACCAATAGTGTTGTAGAAAAACACATCATTACTAACTTTGGAAAATACAATAATCCTGGCTCGTGTGTGACTTTCGTTTTGAAGTTTGCAAATGCAGAAGCAAAATGTTCCTCTAAGTAAATATTTTATTGATTTCTGTACCATCAAAATAATGCCACTATTTTTGATAAGGGAACTTCAAATCCAGCTGTATTTTGCAGGGATTTGCAAATCACAGAATCACAGAATCACGGAATGGCCTGTGTTGAAAAGGACCATAATGATCATCTAGTTTCAACCCCCCTGCTATGTGCAGGGTCGCCAACCACATGAACAGATCTCTCTGCTCATCTATTCACATATCTGTGCATGACATTTTCTCCATTAGAAATAATTTAAGAGATATCTTCGCTCCATCTGGGCCTGATTCAAGGCCCATTTCAGTCATCAGAAAGACTCGCATTGATTTTGGTGGGCGTTGGACAGAAACCCTTTGTTGCAGCTTTCTATAAACAAAGTTGAGCTCCAGTTTGGGCAGAGTGGCTCATACATCCATGTTCATCCAGCTGACATTCACCTCTGGGTAGATGGAAGCGTGTGTCACTTAAGGTCCACTTATGTCTCATTTTCAGGGGGGTAAAGGGGCCTTTTGGCTGGACAAAAATATACATTTTTATAAATAGGTAACTGTACATGCAAAGAATATCTGCAAATGCACATCTAATTTACATTTGAATTACCATGTCTGGGCATGCAAATCAGGTAATTACTTGCTCACATATAACCGGCCATTTGCATGCACAAATACCTATTATATGCATTCAGTCACAGTAATGTGTCTGCAGCATTTAGCTGCATCTCAAGAGAAACTACAGCAAGGAAGAGGTTTGCATTATTTCTTATGGACTCGTTGTCTTCTAGAGTAATGGAAGTGATATTTGAAATCATTAGGAGATCCATGAACTTGCTGTGTGTTACCCCTTAAACTGAAGTACCTTAGACTTAGGTCTTTAAGTGATAATTCCTGGAGCACTTGTGTCACGTGTAAAACATTAAAAATAGGTTACAAACATGGATTCTCCTTCCCACTGTAAAGATGTGGACCATGATATGGTAAAATGCATCTTGGGAACACATCTGAACCTAAGATGGCACTCCTAGAGGCTGTCTATGGTGAAGCTGCTGAGCAGGATGGGCAAGCTACAAGGACTGGGGTTAGATAGAGCTACTGCAGTCATTGGGGCATCACTGCTCAGCCTCTCCTGGCCTTGACAGCAGCTGCTTTCTGTCACCACCACAATTCCCAGCCACCTCCGCTCCTACCTGCCTACTTTCAGGGAGGAGCAGAGAAGTCAAGTGTGGTTTTCTAAAATACATTATCCATCTCTATGAATATGTGATGGGTTCAAGGTGCTCGAAGCATCACCTGGAATGCAGCAGTTGGGAGGAGAACCCACATTTGAGCAGAAGGACCCAGGCAGGGTGCTGTCAAGAGCAGTGGAGTGGTTGCACTTTCACTTTTGCCTTGTGTTTAGGCTGTTGGTAGGACAAGTGGGCCTGAAAAGAATCATGATTCAAATTGTTTTTCTCCATTAATCAGTGCTTTTTTTTTTTTTTTTTCAGCTGCCTGGCTTCATTACATTTGTTTGTCTTTCTCTTTCCAACTGAGTAGGGGAATCTGATTTTTTTCCCGAATTTGGCTTAAGAGACAAATTAAACTTTTCTTTGTTTATAATCAAAGCAGTAATGATTATTTGAACATTCTGAGGGAATCACATAGCATTTTAAAAGTCTGTAAAAAAGACAAGAAAGGTGATGGGAAGTCAGAAAGACACTATTTTCCTTAAAACTGAACGTGGATGGTTTTTACAAAGTGACTCCACGCCGTCTGTAGAGTTTCACCAAATGGCCTGGGAACGGATGGCAAATTTGTGAAAACATGCTGGAAATGTTTTGTTGATATTCCTGCTGACATTAGGGGCAGATCCTGCATGTCACCACAAATATTTGGCAGTGGAGAAAACCAGAGATTTTGTTCAGCTCTGTTTGGAATCAGATAGCAAATTGATCTTGGAGGCTCTCCCTGGAACTCTTCGTATTTTTGGAAAACAAAAGATTTTCAGAGGAAGCCCTGTTTTCATTATGCATGAGATTGTTATGGGAGGAGAAAGGGGAGTCTGTGACTTACACAAAAGAAGAGGGGAATAGGAGCTTTTGCTGGAGTTGAACAGATTATTTCTGGCCTTGGCTTTGTGTACTTTTCCCCAGGAACACAGATTTTTATGTGAGAAAAGATTATTTCAGAATTATTTATTATTTATTTATTTATTATTCCATCTTCGGGGCCTCATACGACAGGAGATCAGTTACCTGTGTGGTCAATAAATGATCCCGGTGGGAGCTGAGGGAAGGGAGGATGCTCAGAGCACACCGCAGGGCTGGAAGCTCCCTGCAGTGGGATGGGACTCCTGGTTGGCCACCCTCGTCTCCCTGCTGCTGCTCTTGCTCCAAGTGGATGATTAGGCTCAGAGAGTCCTGACTGCTCCTTTTCATCCACCATCTCTGTGATGAAATCCCAGACCCAATTTCCCTTAGCTCCAGCCAACATTTCACCTCGCCTTCCAGTAAGTGACAGTGTGTCCTCTGCAGCAGCAAGCTTAGTGCTGTTGCTCACCACAGTAACAACTCCCAACCTCTGAGGCTTCTTCTGTTGTTTGTTGGGAAGAGGCCAGGAGAACGCTGAGAGGAAATAACTCAGCATCATTTTCCCTCCCTGGCCTACAGAGAAACCGGGGAAAGCTGGGAGCCCGAGTTCAGCTACGTGACCTGCCCTTCCCAGCAGACACTGAATGGCTCCATGTAAGACAGCTCAACTATAAAGTAGTAAAATTTCCCAGAGGTGACAAGGGAGGACCTTTTGAGGGACCATGCTGTGTACACTTGTATGGGTTGGTGGATTCCAGATGAAGCAAAGACAAACTCTCCCTGGGAAGCTTCTGACTTCACAGATTGCTTAAACACTCACCATGTTTGGCACAGGGATGGATGTGATAAACTGGATTCATACGGCGACCGAAGGAAAAAACAACAAGGGAATGTGGCAGGCAGTCAGCTTTGTGGTCTGAACCCCACAGGAAGGACATGTTTTCAGATCAGACCCCGGCTGTAACAGCGAGGCTGAAGTAGAAGGAGAAGCACAAGAGGCTTCTTCTTGCACTGTCTTTGACTTATTTCAAGACTGCCACTCCTGATCTCAGACAGAAGTCTGGCCATAAGGAGAGCCCGAACTGTTGGTCCCACTGCAGTTCAAAGCAGCTCTGTGTCCCTGCATGCCTGACACCTATATTCTATTGTCTGGTGATGATTGGTCCTATTTTGATAGTTATCAGTAATGTTACCATCATTAATGACTTGGATGGTGCAAAAAGTGACATGCTGGATTTGTAGGTAAGACCAACCTGCGTGTAGTCATGTTCCACAAGTGGACAAGAATAGAAATAAAACAAAGCACTACTTGATAAGTTACTTCCAAAGCAGTACAAGGCACAGGAATGATGGGAGGTGGAGAGATGTCAAACATGCACAAGGCTGTTGCAGAGAGGCAGAGAATAGACTTCTCCCTATCTGTGGGGGACATGACAAGTCATTGCAGGCTTCAGTTTCCATAAGAGAGCCTAAGTAAATCTTTTCATTTATAACTTTTTCTAGTGGAAATTTCAACAGATTGCTTATGGTCACCGGAATAATCTACTATTATTTATGTATAAATAAACTTGTTGTTTACTACCAGAAAAAATGTTGGAAAGTTTTTTTTTTTTTAAAGTTTTTGTAACTCTCAGCAAATCTCCCTCAAGCAAACATCCCTTCCAATCTTCACGTATCTGCTGATACATGTCTTCTACCTCTCCTCTCAGGCAGGGATGAATGTAACAAAATAGTGGGTGGGAGGAAATACAGGTAAATATTTGTAAGTAGAGTACTATATATTTTGGGCACAGATAGAAATAGCATTGTTCTTATTCTGTTCTCATTCTCATCAGCACAAATCAGGAATAAATCCTTTCACGAAGCTCTTGCTAGATGTAAAAATGGAGAAAGTGAGTGGTGAATGAATGTGTCACAAACAGTTGAATGTGAGACTTTTGGTAAGTTAGCATCTTTGTTTTATTATCTGGTCATGCTTCTGTTCAAGGCTGTGTCTGGACATTATATGTATTTTTTTCAAAAGCCAGCGCTGTTATGGGATATACTGGAGACAGTGTGGGTGGAGCACAACATTATTAAAAAATAAGGAAATGTCTCCTTTTTTGTTTTTCTGTATAAGAACAAATAATTTATTCCCCTCTGGATTTCATGAGTGTGTTATTTACCACTGTTTACTGTAACTAGCTTCCTATTATTACAAAAGTTGGCAAACTCATTGTGGGTCTGTAGCTTGCCCAGTTGCATTCCAATTCCTTTCTGCCAAAAATTAAAAAATGGGTTTTCCATGCACCTATCACATGTAGGAATATGTCTGAACATATTTCTTGCTCTTACTGATGCCAATGACTTTGTCAGAAAGCGGTCAGGAGGGTGCATAACCCTTCCTGTCCAAGGAGCACATTCTTACCAGCATCCTATGAGCACACAAAGGGGCGGCTCATCACAGAGCTGCAGCGCTGTTGCACAACACCCAGTCTGGCTTTAACCTGGTTAGTTTGGCTACCATACACAACAGCACTAGGCCTGAACTAATTCATCACAAAGAGGAGATAACCAGTTCTTTCTGTGTAACACTTGATCATCCCTTCATGAATGCCCTTCACAAGGTATCAGTGCCAGCATGACCAGCCCATGCTTCCCCTGCTACAAAGGTGTGCTGAGCAGTGTGAAAAACAGCATGCAGATCAGTTCCATGTGCATGTACTTCTCCAGGTACACAAGAACAGGGATTATGCCTGATCATGGCGTGGCTTAGCATGGCCATGGAGGAAAATGTGAAAGATGAACCACATTTGGGGAAACAGTCCCAGAAAAACAGCATTAGCCTTGGGGCAGCTCACACCACAAACAGGATGGATTTGTGGCCAAGGGCTTCTTCAGATGCCACTGGAACTGCACAAGCACCCTGCAGAAAGAGGCTCCATGGAGGGGCCAGGTCTCTCCCCATTAAGTATGAATAAGTGTGGTGCTCGGCAGAGTTTAGCTTCATGTGTTTGCATGGGAGAATCTGCTCTGCGTTTCTGTTTTCCATTTCCATGGGGCCTTTGCAAACAGAGGGGCTGAGTGAGACACAGGAAGAACTGGTAAGCTTATGAGTGTACTGGCCTAGTAAACAACCAGTGCGGATATATTTGAAACTCTGCTTGGTGTTATTTTCTCTTTGCTCGGGCAAACAGTATTCTGAGTGCTGCCTAGTCCTAATCAAACTGCAGGGTTCTAATAAAACAAATCCAAACTTATAAAGCACATTTCGTCAGCATTAATCCTCTTAAAGTTATCAGGTTTTCAGATCCCTAGATAGGGGTGGTACTGTCTGACATAAAGTTGAGAGATAAAAGTAGGATAAAAGAACCATTACTGTACAACTGCACTAAGACAAAAATATAATTGCAAAGGCTGAACTTGATTATTATTTAAAACATGTGTTGGGTGGAGACACCAACCAGCAGGAAGCATCTGATGCTGATGAACCCACACAACCTCAGCGTGAGTGACTTTTGAGTATGAATGTAAAAGATTTATTAATTTCAGTTTTTAAGATGTTCTATTTGTTTTGAAAACATTTGGGGTTGCAAAACACATGAATCCTGTAACTATTTCCATAAAGCCTGGATGAGCGGAACATTAGAGATGGTGGGGGTGGGGAACATGGGTATATTTTTTTTCTAGGAAGAATTTCCATTAAAATTAAATCTAGTTTAATTATAGCTCCTCAGCAGTGAGTATGTGATTTCTGATTATGTCCCTGGTGGATGCTCAGGTTGGTACTGCTGTGGTTGGTTGGATTGAGGTCTGCTCCATTTCATTACTTTTTCCTTGAAGAGAAACCTCACTGGTATTCGTGGAAACCATGTGTCAGTTTGTGCAGTATGTCATTACGCATTATCATATCAGACAGTTTAAAAAACATTGTATTGTTGCTTCTGGTTGGATTCTCTTTATGTGTAATACAGATGGCATTATTCTAGGTAATTCTCTTTTTCAATTCCAGCCCTCAAGCCGCTCAAACAAAGAGAAAATTGTAGATGGATATGAACTAATTTCTTGGTATATATCCAAAACCCACAAATAATGAGGGATGGGAGAAACTCAAAAGCTCTGTAGATTTGGTTTGGACACACACTCAAGTTTGACTCTTCCGCAAAGTTATAGAGGAACCTCCATAACTGGAGCTGTGCTCCATTTCACTGGTGTAAACAAATCCAGTGGTGACTCCAGGGGGAGAGTTCAGCAAATGACCCCTATGGCTGAAGATCTCAGGAGAAAAGATTTTGTGTGAGATTTCTATTACTTCCTGTTTCTCGTCAGGTTCAGGTCAAGAACCGCTTTTCTCACAGGGCAGGGGCACTGGTGTTCCCATCCACAATGGACTGGGAAGCGCTGGGGAACATGGAAATAAATCTGAGACAGGCTTTCATAGGGCAGGAGAGCTCTGTTTTGGGCTAGAATCAGAGCAGTGGGCAAAGGTCGGTTTTTATTTTGTCTGAACTGGTTCCTGCATTCAAAGTGGCAGCATGGAAATATCAGCCTGAGATACGAGAATATGGGTCTGTGCTGCATCACCTGTGTGGGGTGACTCTAAGATCGAAACTTTTACCTCACACGACACTAACACGGCTTCTTTCCTATTTGCAGAGCGTCCCTGAGAGCAAGGACAGCTATCTGGCATCCCACAGCTGTATGGTTATTCCAACCTGAGAGTACCAGCAGTTCAGTTAATGACCTGGTCGCCCCTTACTTTTGAGGCATGCCCCAATGAGCAGATGTCAGAGGCTGCAGTTACTGCTCAGAGATACACAATGCTTCACAGCAAAGACAAGGGACATCGGCTACGGAGAAGTGCAAAAGAGCTTTAGCAGAAGGCCCAGTACTTTCTATAAGCCTGCTTCAGAGAGTGGCATTTTCAGAAGCATTGTCACTAGCTCTGCAATCTTGCCCAATAAGGGCTGAAATATATGTATTAGCAGGAATATTTTACTGCTTGCAAGGTGAGAATGCAGAATGAGTGTTGTTTTTTTTTTTACATGCATTCAGCTGCTCTGCTCAGACTCACAGTCAGGATAACTTGGCAAGGAATGGTTTTCTGTTCAGCATTGCAGAAGCCTGGAAGAAATACTGTTTGAAAGGGGTGCTTTCATCTAAGGAAATAACCTAGACCACAGACGATCTGTCTGTATGAATCTCTCTGTCTGAGTAAGATATAGCATCAGTCCCTGACATTGATGTGGTAGTGGCCCTAGAAAAAAGAAACAACAGCAACAAAAAAATAAAAACAGCATTGTAAAACAAAGACAGCTGGATTGACAGCAACCTACACAGACAGCTGTGTCCAGCAGTGACACTGATTGAGGCAGAATTTTCTAAACTGGTGACAGACTTTGAATGCCACATCCCACAACCAGTCCTAAGTGACACAACTTCATGTGGCTGTCGTGATTCGGGTGCTCTCTCTTGCACTAGGAATATATACAAATGTACTGCATTGTTGGACTCCGAATATTTTCCCTCCATAGCTCCTCAGACAGAGATTTGGTGAAAGGATTTCTATTCGTAAATGGGAAATACCTTCACAAAACTTTTCAGGGAAAGTCTGCACTTAAGCAATGAGCAGTCATCCAGCTCCAAATGCTGGGGAAAATGCACCCACTATCCAAGCAGCATATTCCCATGCTGAGGTTGTCTTTGGAAGTTTCCATAGCTCCCTGACTGCTGTGTTCACTTTCATTTTATGCATGTTCATAGCACATCATTTCTAATTATTTTTTAACCATTTTCAACAAAAGGTAAGAAATCAGACCTTTAATGCCACTGGGGTTTCTGCCACACAAGAGGCAATGGGAATGTTCCAAAATCTTTCTGCTGGTTAGAATATCAGACCCCCATGTTTAGGAAAACATTGGGGACCTCTGTGTTCAAGTCCAAGCCTTTGGGCTCATTTCTAACTCTTCAATCCAAGACCATCACAAAGTGTGGTGCAGTCACTCTTGGAATGCTTGGCCACAAGTATTTCACTGAAGCTACACAAGTCTTTGGGATAAGTGCCCTCAGGTCAGTGTCTCTGCTCCACACACCTTTGTGACCCAAGCAGAGTGGCCTCCACCATCTCCCAGTGCTGCTTAATGCTGTGAGATGGCCCTGGGTACGGGTCACCATTAATCCTCTCCCTTTTTTCCTAAAAACCTTGTTCAAGCAACCTGGAATGGAGTGATAAAAAAATATAGCAATGGGAACTGTCCTCTCTGAAAACATCCCTCAGTCCCTCAGGCAGGCTATAAATGATCTGCTATTTAAGGAAGCAGTATTGATGGGTTCTTCCTGCCTGAAAGAGGCATGAGAAGTACAACTGCATTAGAACCAGACATATCAGCCACAGTGCCATTGGGAGCAATGCGCATCAAGCTCACCAGAAATGTCTTTCTTCTATTTCTCTTTCTTTCTATTTCTTCTATTGCTTTTTATATCTTTCTTATATTTCTCAATTTCCACTTAATTTTTTCAACTTTCACTTTGGGGATCTGCCTCTTCTCCCAAGTAACTAGCAATAGGACAAGAGGTAATGGCCTCAAGTTGTGCTAGGAGAGGTTCACGTTGAATATAAAGAAAATTTCTTCTCGGGAAGAGTGGTGAGGTATTGGAATGGGCTGCCCAGGGAGGTAATGGAGTCATCATCCCTGGAGCTACTCAAGAAGAGGATGGACACCGCACAGCATAGCATGGTCTATAGCAGTTAGAGGCATGGGATGATGGGGCAGACTAGATGATCTTAGAGGTCTTTCCAACCTTTGTGATTCTATGGTTCTATAAGTAATCCACTAATTTACCTCTTCCTCCTTCTTTTTTCTTCTACCAGGAATCCCATTCCAACCACTTAGATCTGCTACAGGACAGAGCTTCTTCAACTTATACTGGCACAGCTCAGCTCTCCCTTTAGAGTCCAGACATGATGATACATAACGGGCAAAATGATGAGCATCCTTAAATGTGAGTGATATTGTCAGCACTTCAAGGAAATTGTATATACAGATCTACTTAGTTAATAATGAGATGTGCACACCTTCTGTGCACCTCACTGAGCACACATTTAAGCATATGGCTGCTGAGATAGAATATATCCTGCCAGCCTTTTTTCTTAATTAAAGTTATGCGAGTTATGAAATACTTTCTTTTATATTAAGCTCTTATGCCTGTGGAGAAATTTCTATTTGTTTTTATCTCATTTGAGCTTCAAGGTTAATCTTAGTTTAAGAATCTCGCTCGCTGTGCTAGCAATGCTTCATTCTGATCTGTGCACATGGATGTGTGCATCCTTTTGTTTCATGCTGGGCCAGAATGCTGCTGGCTGAGTACCCTCCGTGTACTGGTTTGCCCTACAGACGTTAGCAATAGGTGTAGGTGACTGGGAAAATGGTACATGAAGACTATTTAAGTTATAGTGTATAGGTTCATAAAAATAAAAGCAAGAGGTCAGGTGAAGAGTTTGCATCTTGTTTTGCAAGACAACGCAAATGTGAGGTGTTTCACTCTCTGACCTGTTGGAGATGGGAATTCAGGAATCACTAATATATACTTACTTATTTTATTGTATGACAGCAGCAAGTTATAACTTAGTCCAGCAAGGAAAAAGGCATAAAGGAGAAAGAAAAAAGAGCAAGGCGTTTACATCAAATTAACACACCAGAAATAAAACAATAAAACCACCTGCTTTGTCCACAAATAAACTTTTTATGCGGCGATCTTCATGTCATATCTTATGCATGTACTGGAAAAATGTAGCAGTAGTACTAAAAAAAAATCCATCACAGTTATAGGTACTAAAATGTCTGAATTATTTACATAAGTCCATCTTTCCTTAGACCTTGGGATCTGCAGTAATTCAGGGTAATGGTTCAGCTCTTTCCTCTAGTTCATCACTGTTATGTTTTTGCAATCAGAAAAACCAGTTCTCTTGCCTTTTTTCTTCAGGATAGGTAACAAAGAATATCTTAAGGAAGGATAAGGCCCATCATTTTCAGTGTTCTGGTTTTTTTTGCTGCCACCGCTGGTTATTACCTTTTTCTCCAGCTTTTGAAAGTACTGTGGTATTTCTTACTATATCTGCTCTCAAACTCTTCCCTTTCTGTTCATATTCCTCTTGACTTCTATCTCAACCTCTCATTTGGCTTTTACTTTTTACGCTCTAATCCCTGTGCTGTTTCTCATGATAATCCCTCGCCTACACACATTTGCTTCAGCTCTCTCCTCATTTATTCCATTAAGTCTTAAATGGTTGGCCACCAAGTGCTTGTTATACAGTTCAATTCCATGCTCAAATCATCTTTGTGTAATGTTCTGGGTAGGAAAAGTCCTGATGTTATATGCTGTCATATGGGCTCTGTCTTACAAAAGCCATCACTCCCACAGTGGGTTCAATGGGGAACACGATGAAATTCTTCTAAAATTTCTCTATGTGTTTGACTTCTATGTGTTTGACTCAATGTGAAGATACTTCTCTGTAACATACAGAGGGATAAGGGACTTGGAGAGAAAGCTACTGCATGGCAAGAGCACAGCATTTAAACACTGACAGGTTTTTTTTGTTTTTTTTTCCCCTAAAAGAAGAATTTGGGGGACAAAGTGTGACCTCTTTGTTACAGAGGAAAGGGTTCTTTCAGCCTTTCTAGTAAGGGTGTGATTCAGTGCACCCATTCAGTGTAGCTCCATTTAACCAACAGAAATGTTGCTGAGAACTAAAAGATGAAATGTAGATCTACTGTTCGTTTCTTCCCCCACTTGATCTTTTGTGTTTGATCATAAATGCACATTGTGAAAAGATGTCTTATACCTCCAAGCTAAACACTGTTTGCTACTCATTAGTGATTTATAAATGATATTTTCTCCCTGGTGACATATCTTTTGATATGATTCTCTAATAATAACATCCACCAATATTAAAATAAGAACATTCCCATGTATTGTGATCACCTTCAACCACATTTCCTCACTAAAATTAAATTTTAGCACACCAACTGATATTGTATGCATATATTTGTCTACCATCATTATAAATCTCCTAAGGGTCTCTATAAAATGATAGTTTTGCCTCTTTGCAGTAATTCTACCTAATGCTCCAAAGCAAGAAACTAATTACATGCTGACTTTTCACTAACTTTGATCTTTCAAAACCCATACTCTGAAGTTTCTATAGGTAATCATGTAATTACAGTACACTAAGTGGGATGAAATTAGCCATCAACTTTTTTTCTCTAAATAGCATCAACTCCTTTTACAAACAGGCATTTAATTTAAAAAATATTAATTATTCAGTACTTTGCTTTTTAGGACATCTCACCCTATGTTTGCTTATCGAAGATTTCGAAATAAAATCTAATTATTTATACTGATACTTGTAGCAAAAGTCTTGTTTTTACACAAAGAGTTTCAGTGGAAGGGGATACGCTAAGAATTCCTGAAAAATATCTTTAAGGAAGGCCGAGGATAAACGATAGTGGTGTTAGGAAATTACTGAGATTTCTCAAGGGAATCTTTGAGCCCGTCAAAAAAAATGACCTCATTTGTATTTTCCCAATGAATTGGTGTGATATTTCCTGTTAAAAAAAATCGAAAACAATTGTTGCTTTCAGTTGAATTCTATTGCTGTAGAAAAAATACCTTGGATTTCCTCTTTGAAAAATGTAAGTTTAGCTTACTTTTATTTTAGAGCACAATTGTAAGAAAGTCTGATTTTTAGAGAAAACAAACTATCCCAGCCTTCCTAGACAACAAAGAACTAACTGTGCGGCTAGATGCTTTTTCCCTTTATACTTTCAACCTGCTATTTCAGCTCAGCAGTAAAACCATAAAATCCTCCCATCCAGAATGCCCGGCCGCCTCCCTGCACTTCTCACACACAAATGAAGACAAATACAAATTCAAACATGCACAGTGACAACATGCCTCTGCCTCCCATCGGGGTCTGTGCTTCCATTTCCTCCCATATCAATGCCCCATTGGCTGCAACCAGATGGACCTGAGGAGGCACAGCAAAGCTGAATTATCTGGTTGTCATACTTCCATCTATTTTATACCCCAGTGCAAGGAAGGACTTAGTGGTATGAGGGGTTGGCAAAGCACAACCTTGTGTAAAAACCTCTCCTGGATGAGTGCTTGAAATGAGAAGGGTGGTCCAAAACAGTGCAGCATTTGTACATGGGGAGGAGTAGGATGCTGTTTGGGAAATGGTAAAACATGATACTGCGGATCTGGTTTGAGTGGCAGCCATAGGGCCTTGCTGTGCGGCAGAAAGGGTGGCTGGTCACTGCTGGCATGCACCAGTGGATGCTGCAACAGTTGCTGCAAGGTGAGCAAATGAGAGATGCAACCCTGTCCATGCTGTAGTGGCAGGGATGGCCGTGCTGCACGCTGCCTGCCCTGAGTGGCCATGCAGATGACTCAGCAGCGCAAAAAGGAAACGCACTGCTTGTGAAACAGGCCTCTACCTTTACTACATCCCATATGTGCACCTTGTTTGTCTAATAACATTCAAAACCACGGAAAAATCTGAACACCACATTCACTTTAAAGCTGAACAAACAAAATTTGTTTTGACTTATCATCAATCATGCCATGTGATCAGAGGGCATATTGTGTGCAAACGGCAGTTGTTTTATCTGGAGCTTCAACCTTTAAAAAATTCAAAACAGTAAAGTTGTTTATTTGACACCAGTCCTGACCCCCAGACTTTAGCGCTGCATTCTGACGAAGTGAAAGAAAGAAAACACATTTACTTCTTCACTGCTGTGGCATAAAGGAAACCCGACTTCTCAGGAGAGTTTTGACACATTCCTTGCATTTGAAATGTATCAATAGGAACTTTATCTCATTCCTTTTTATTTTTCTAGAAACCAGAGGAAGAAAGGTGTTTACATGGTGTTGCACGTGGTAGCAACTCTCATTACGGGGATCTGCAGACACACAGTATGTGCATTTAGCTTTGGGAATTGCATTACTTAAGAGCCCTGTGGTTAGAAAGATGAATTCGGGTAGACAATAAGGAATAACAGTTTGAAGGCTATGCTCATAAGCCACTTGCACAGATCCAGTAAACAAGTGATAGGCTTACAAATATTCCTTTTGTGAACCAACTTGAAAACTCACTCTCAACTATTTTTGAAAAAAAACAGAAGAAAACAAAATAAAAAACCAACACCACAATCTTCTCTCTCCCTTTCTTCTATCAATAAATAGACACAAAGAGATTGCAGTGTGGTTGCATTTCACTTTGTGTTTACATGTGTATCTGTATCTATTTGGAAGAGAGAGCACATTCTTGTCTTCAAACAGGAGGGATGACAGAGCACCTACAGAGGCTGCAGATCGCTGAATAATACGTGGCCATTAGATATGATAATTAAAGTTTCCCTCTTTTTTTAAAGCTCTAAAATTAACATCATAATTTTCATCTAAGAATAAAGAGCAATTATACATAGGGAACAACTAAAGCTTTCACTCCGTTCTGTATGTGCATTTTTGTGCTATTTAAACTTCACCATGCTGAGGACAAACTTTAAAATTCATCATACGGCCCTGAAAAAAAATGAAATGCATTTTGCTGCTCCAGTTCTGTGGCAAAAAGGAAAACTGACTTGTGGAGAGACTTCTGCCTTAACCCTCCATGTGACAGAACTGTGGCTGAGGAGAAGGACAAGGACTGATTTCATCTCCAGACTTCCTATTTTATCTTGGATAAGTCTATTCAATTCTGTTTCCTCACATTTTAAAGATGATAAAAAATAATAATTAACTTCCAAATAAAGATGATATGATACTATCTAGAGTAATGTTTTTAAAGTGGCTTGAAGTCCCCAGTAACAGGAATATAAGAGCTACCATAAATGTTCCCAAGAAAAGGCTTGCTGGCAGAAGTAATGACTCTTATTAGATCAACAGATATATTTGGGAAAAAAAATGGACCCACTTCTGGGCACATGCAGATTTGCTGCTTCCGTTTTAGCTCAGAAGAAGAACCTACATAACCACATCTGTTGGTCTAATGAAAGATATTACATAGAAGCCTTACTGCCTTCCAAGTCTGGACCATGTAAACTTCAAGAAACCTGTTTCTGCCACATAAGTAATTTGTGCTAGGGTCTGGGCAATCTCATAGATCATCTCTGAGAGCAAGCAGTGCTGGGCACTTGAAAGGCGGGTGAGGGAGTTCTTATGTTGCATTCAGTGTAGAACAACTGGCTCTTCAGTGCTTTCTATTTCATATTCCCAGTGAATATTCTGACCAGTTCCTTTCTACTTGATTTTCCCCTTCAGTTTTCAAAGTTGATGCCTGCCTGCTTTTCAGATTCTTATGCATGTTTCCATCTCAGATTTCATTTACCACGGTTTACATGTAGGCTCTGGGGATTAAGCCTTAATGTCAACCAGTTGGCACAAATAACCTCTTGAACCCATCAGTCTAATCCCACTGAGTTGTTTTTATCTTCCTGCTCGCTCTCTCTTCAATGCATCACCCTGTTACTATATTGAGTGACTGCCTCAGAAACACATCCCATCTGCAGCAAGTGTATTGATGGAACTTCATCCAACTGGGCAAGGAATGAAGTCACTTATAAAACAGAATAAGGGACAAAAAAGAAGGAAAAAGAAAACAGGCCCTATTCCCTCAAGACCAAGAGTCCTAATGTTCTACTTTCCTTGGGAACAGGGGGAGGAGGGAGGCTGTGAAGGTGACAGATTTCTGCTGTAAGTTGCAGGTAGCTCTGTTCAAGATAACAGCATACTGTTGGTGTAAGTTGGGTCAGGATCAGGTCAGCCTCACAGAACGCTTCCATTCCTCCTCCCCACAGATCGGTGTGCAGCTAATTGTATTTAGATGACTAATATAATAAAGATGTGACCTTTAATGCCAATTGGTGGTTTTAATTCTGATTCATAATCAGTCACCTCAGTGTGATCCCTTCTCATGTATGAGCAGCAGTGAGGCCACTGTGGTTATTTACACACAAAAAAACAAATATGGGCACAGGGAGGCATCCCATGGGGTGAATGCATATATTGCAGATCTTAAAAAGAGATTTGTACATTACTGGATTCTGAAGTGAATAAAAGTGAATAAATTCCTAGGAATCAAAGATAAGTCAAAGGGAAAAAGGCATTCTAAAGTAGAAAGCAACCCCCATAGCTCATGAATAGCCTAATTATGAGAGAGCCCCACAGGCAAATGCAGAGTTACCAACACAATTGCCTTTGGAGCTCACAGAGGGGTCAGATGCTGCCCTCAGAATACTATCTTCAGGAACACAGCACCTGGGTCCCATACTTTACACAGTGCCATTCAAAAATCACACCAAGGGAGAGTCCGAGGAGGTAAAACCTGACAGAAACTCAACATGGACATTATCATAATGCTTGTACATTTGAGAATAAGTTGCCTTTTCTCAGCAGAAACCTTTTTTTTCTTAACACAAACATGTTCAAAAGTGATACAGCTTCTCTTCCTGAAACTCTCTACTACATCCTTAGATAAAAGGCAAATTTGAGGCCTTCAGCCCATGGTAACAGTGAGAGGTACAGTGCAGATAGCATTGTATGGCAGAAAAAATTCAGAATGCTGGAGGTACCACCTTCCTACTAGGACACAGCATTCTGGTTTCCTCAATTTTGCGAAAGCAAAACAGCTTTTCTTCACCAGAAAGAAGAGCTAAGAGTATGCTTGGAATAGTGACAGCAATAGAATGTCTTGGCCAAGCATGTTTCCACCAAGTTTGTGACACACTACTAAACTGCCTGGAGCCAACGATATGCAAGAAATGGCCACTGAAGTGAAAGGTGTTGAAGAAAGGTGCTCAGACATGCTCAGAAGGAAAAGGGAGAGCTTTGCCTCAACTTTCTTTGCGAATACAAACCAATCTGATAATGGCAGTTCTCCACCCTCCCCATTTGCTCCAACCAGTGGGAATTTTGCTCTCAATCCCACCCATATCTCTTCTTCAACCTCCCTTTCCACAGGTTCTTACAGTTTGCTTTGCTAAATTTGGTCCTTTACTTTCATGGCTGTACCAACCAACCTGGGAGCACTGCCACTGCTGATAACAGTAAGCAGAATAAATCCCTGTGCAGTTTTTTGCTTTTACTGCTCTTCTCTTTATAGAAATGTCCTTCATAACCTGAGTGTGAAAGTCATTGTGCTTGTCTCCAGATCACTTAATAGGACACATCTCTTGCTTGCACAATGCAAAGAGGTACCAGCCTGCTAATTAATGGTGCAATATGTCTCTTTAAATCCTTCTTAACAATAACATCACATGTATATTAATGTGCGTAAAGGATATACATACACTTGCATTTCTGCATATTTCTGTCTTTCGTTAGTTGTTGCTTTCCACCTGAGATAATGAATACCTAATTGATGCCCTGCATTGCATTTGCAAATGCAAGAGAAGGAGAAAAAAATACTCTCTGTACCTGCTTTTCCTGCTTGTTTCTGTGTACAGAAACTCTCTGACACAAGAGTGGATAGAGATCAAAGTGTTTTTTGATCTGTCTTAATAGTGTACAATACACCAATCACAGTGCTTTGAGCTTGTTGAAAGTGGCTGTTACTTCATCTAGCTAAAGACACCTAACATTACCAGAAGTTCAATGGTCTGTTCATCCTGTTGTACTCCTGGGGCAAGGAGTAGTATGCTGTCATTGCTTTGCAATCACTGAAAACAAACAGAATTGTGCATGCTTCCCTGGCATCCAGTGCAGTGCTGGTCGGGTCTATTGTATATGATCTGCAGTAGATATGTTGTTCTGGATTAGTTCATTAGGAGAAGTTCAGGATGGGTGAAAAGGCAGAAGAAAAAGCTTATCATTTGCAAATGGAGCTTGCAAAGATTCTGAGCAAAATAATGTGATGTGTTTTTCTGCAGTAGCAGGCTGGAGACCTCTGCTCCATGTTCTTCAAATTTCTAAACATAAGTATAAGGTTCTCTCTCTATTTTTGCTTAATAAAGAAGACACATTTTCCCCATTAAGTGGGGGAAATATGAAAGCCTGCTTTTGTATCTGCTGCAGTGAGATCCAGAAGAGCCATATAGTTTCAAATGAGTCAGTTTAACCAGATTCAGAATTCATTTCTCTCAGAGAGAATCTAGACTGAGTCAGCATATGTGGTTTTAACTAAAATAATATTTTGTTAGACTCTAATACGATGTTAATACCCATATGAGACAGGGTAATACCATTCAGCGTTCATCTTAATTAACTAACATTAACTATCATTAGACTTTTATATGGTACAATGCACATTACTCCATAACTTCAACACAGATCACATACAGTTAGATTATAATGCATAATATCAATCATAGTTTTCTCCAGGCTTTCCTAGCACCTAGCTTTGATTTTAAAACTTAAGGTCAGTGTTAAGTGTTACACTTCAGCTGAAAAAGTTAAAATCAATGTTAATTAACAATGCTAATTAAATGTTAATCAGTTAAATGAAAGCATTTTTCATCCATTTCCCCAATAAATTGTGGTCAGGTAATCTTGCATATATTGTTTCAGATGTCATATGAGTATGTCATCACCCTTGGGATGAGTAAGAGGGAAGTCCATCACAACTACTCTTGCAAAGATATAACAAATGGTACAGAGGCAACAAAATTGCACAAGAAACCCAGACTCATGAATAGGCATTTAAAGGCACAGCAAGATAACATTAGTCTGAACGGTCACTAAATCTGTGACGTGTTTTGGGCAGCTCGGAGCCTTTGGCTCCTCACCCAGATGTATGGCAATGGAGTCCCTGTGCCTGGATCTATTGGAAGTAAGAACAGGGAGACTTATATCCCTGATCACTGAGAACATGGCTGGACGTATCAGGCTTGTGCCCATCACATGTTGGTAGTCAGAGTCTTGCATGGCTCAAGCTAACTTAGACAATAATGCAAGGACATGAGGACAAGCTCTTCGGCACACCCTAAAATCACCTATAAATAATCCACTTGTTAAAAAGATGAGCCCTTTTCTCTCAATCTAGTCATAAATCTGTCACATTCCTAGGGCATTTGGTGTCTACACATTAAACAGTAATGTAGATAACGAATAATAGCAATTCAGTTTGTCTTGGTCTAACATTCACCTCATGTTTCCAGGAGGTGGGCATTCAGCACAGTGGCTGACTCCTGGGAAAACAAGAATTTAGGGCTTTGTATGAGAAACAACAGCTTTTATTTCCACAGGTCTTCTCTTTGAGGCTGTGGAATTCACAACTGCAAGAGGCAACAGTTTGTAGCTTTGGGCCAGTGTGAATGGATGGACATGGGTAGCCCTGAATCATGCCAGTTTAGATACAAATCCAACCCATAATTGCATGCTTTACGTGAGTTATTATAAAATACTGCATGAGTGAGTCTCAGAGTACATGAAATCTACAATGCCGCATCATGAGTTTATCATGCGAATGTGTGCAGTCAGTACACACTCCTAAACCCCACAATTATTTTCATTCAAGTTCCAAAATATTGTATATAGTACTGTACCTGGTGTATATATATACACATATATATGTATATATTGTGTATATATAAATACGCACTATTGTATATAATAGATATGTATTACAGACTGGGAAATTTTAAACAAGACATAGTTCTTCAAATGCCTTTGAGATACTGCTTACAATTAATTGGATATGAAATTTATGCTCCAGCTGGATTTCAGTCAAACCCACAGTTCCTTGCACGTTACAGAGATGGTTCTTTTGGCTGAGAATTGAGGGATCTACCCTGTTATGTAGCAAATCCATTTAAAAAATAAAATAATAAAGCAATGACATTATTGACTGTGAGTATCAGCATTTTGGATGCCAGTGGAAATCAATATTTATAGTGTGGTTCTACTTTGAAGAAGGTTCATATAAATGTGATGTGCTCTCCTCATCAGATCTGTCTGGCCATGTGTTCAGGGAGACAGCTTCTGCTTCTGCTGACCACGTATTATCAATTTCCTTTCTCTTTTCCTTCAATTAGTACTGAAAAGCGAGTGCAAATAAAGGAAATCTAATGCTTCTACCAGTCACCCATGGGTGCTGGCTGTCTGGATTTGAACATCAGAGTAATCATGAAACCAGGTTATGATGTCTTCCACGTCATAAGTAAGTAAGTAAGTGAGACTTGTACTCCAATCCTTCTGCTAAACATCTAATCAGTTTAGGTTATATTTTCAAGGGATCAGATGATCCTCATAACACAGCAGCGGGACTGGCATTTAAGTCCTAGGTTTTTGTTCATTTTGGCTCTCATTTCTCTGCTCAACAAATATTCAATTGACCCCAGCAACAGCTTCACAAGGGCAAAAAAGCCTTCTGTAATCCCTGAAGCCTTCTATGATGCCAGCAGATACCCTCCTGGGAGTGAGGAAATAAAGGTTAAGCTATATAATGAATTAAAGCTGAGAACAAAGTGTTGTGATGGACATGGGTATGATCATTATCTCCCTTCCCTTTACCTGTCTCCATCTGCCATGGTCTGAGAATTCATACTCGCTCCACAGGCCAAACGAGCAGGAGAAATGTGACTTGTGGAAACAGCAGGGCTTGGCACGAGGCGCACACTGGACTGCCAAAAACTGTGAAAACTGACAAGCTTTGGAGTATGCCAAACTCTGAGAGTCCAAATGCAGTCTCCTCTGAATTTCAGTGTTTCCTCTGTTAGACAACAGCATACTGGGATCTTAGAGAATAAAGTGTTGGACTAAGTGATGAGAGAGACAGGTACGAGCGTAAGTCCTATTTGAATTCGCTGCTTTGCAGCTTTAGCAAAAAATCCACATCACTTCCTCCCCATCTGCATAGTGTCAGAGATGGACCGCTCATTTCTCCTTCCCACTTCTCTACCTCAGACACATTGCCACCTTCCTTGTGTCCCCAGGAAGAAGGAGACATCTCCATTCTTACTCCTTCCATTCCTAAATGCCGAAGTTACCAATTGGGTTGTTCCTGCAGCCATGTGTCCAATGGATATTTTGGGGAATGATCCCGGGACGTTCTTCCCTTTCTCCAGCTAAGGAAACTATCTGGGGGAGAGCGCAGTTCCAAGCAGGCTGGAGAGTTTGTTTTACGCTACTTTGGCTGAATAAGATCATTCTGGGAAGAAATCTTTGGTAGCCTCTGCCTGGGACAAGGACATCAGCAAAGTCATAGTTCCAGTGTAGTCATAGAAGAATGCAACCTGGAAGAACATAAGAAAGCATTTGTAACCCATTTAATTGTTTCTGAACAACAGACACACGACAGGAAGTATAAAATAAGAGGTGGGGACACACTCAACAGCTCTAGCACTGCTGGAACCAGGGAAATGCAGAGCGCTTCTGTCTTGAGATTTCACAATGATGGAGAGAGACTCTAAACTGAAAAGAACAATGGTGTGGATGGTGGGAGAGATAAAGGTCACCTGAGCTGAAGGCCAGCATGACCCCAGGGCTCTGCACAAGTCATATTTGTTTAAGCTTATTTTGATAAAATAGCTTTGTTTTTAGCAACGCTATCTATGTGCTTATTGTTCCAGATTCAAAGCCTTCCTATCACATTACTTCTGTGCTGTCTCCCACTTATATCCTGCCCAATATTGCACATGTGCAAACACAGACTGTGCATGCAACATGTAAGCTTGGCTTGTAATGCAGTAACTGGGTTAGGTCTGTTGTGCCATCAGGCTAAGGGGATTTCATAAGGCACAGTGGAATTGGATGCACCTTTTGGCAATGCAGGCCATCTCCATTTGGGCAGATTGAGAGAGGTGCTGCTGACTTATCTCTTTGCAGGATGTGTGTAGGAGATGTTGAGCTAGAGACACCAGCATGAGGACAGCAGCTCCTCCCAGCACATGGGAACATTCCTCATTCCCAACCACCCGGTACATGAAAACTACCACAAGATTTTGTAGGGGTGAGGACAAGCAGGAATGGTATTTTTTAAGTACTTTGGAAGAGTAGGGCATAGACAAATAGAAGAGCTTTTGGGGTTGAAATGAATATTGTAGCCCACATGGGGTCAGTCAGCAAGGAGATGGAAGACCAAAGGGAAAAGAGACTAGGGTTGGGATTCTTAGTTTTTGATGTGCCTGTTCCCTGACTCCGTTGGTCCTTGTTGAGACAGTAATTTTTAAATAGAGCATATGACGCTGCTGTTGTATTTGGAAACTAATCACTGCTTTAAAGATGAGTAGACAAATTGAAAGAAGAGGCTGTCCACGGTGGGGTCTGGAGGGGTAGTCATAGCTCTGTTTCATGTCCCTCCAAACTAATGGGACATGTAAAGACGTGTTAAGATTGTCATTTCTTATTGCACTGAAAAATCTCCATTCTATCTGATATGGAAAGATTTCCTTTTTTTTTGTTTGCTTCTAAGAGAATAGTGTAGTAACAAGCTGCCAAGAAAAGAAATGGGGGTGAGTCACCGAGAGGAAATTTAGTAGAAATGATAACACTTTACAAAAATGAAAATTATTGCATTTACTGTACATGGGAACAGTAAAAAGTCCTTTTTTTTATTACACTTGGAGTTAAATAGGAAAGGACTGACATTTCCATGCTGCTTTATAATGTAATTTGTTTGCCAGAAGCTTTTTGGTGTTTTTTGGGTTTTTTTTATTCTTTTTTTTTTTTTTTTCTCTTTAAATGCAAGTTGTTTTGACAAATCTCTTAGCAAGAGAAGACTTCTGTCAGAACCTGTGCGTGGCCACTGCAACTATGTAGGAGTCTATTTTTCTGGCCTTGTTAATTGTAGTAATCCAATATCTTATTTCTCAAATGAAACTTGTAAGCTTCCTGCCCAGCAGCATCTGGCAGTTTCTGTTTTGCAATAGAAATAATAACAAAAAAAAAAAAAGAAAAGAAAAACCCCATGGAAAATGCATGTAAATTGTCTCTAACATCATTCATGGGTAAGGATAAACAATTTTTTTCCATTCATCTCTTCAAACAAACATACATACCTGAATGATATCTCTGCAGAAGACATCAAAGTTTAGTATGTTAAATATTGGATTTCCCAACCCTAATCTCAGTGGAACATATGAGGATGATGCATAGCATAAGAAATGTTGTTACCTTATTTATCATCTGTGGATTTGGTTTGCTTTCCTAACTGTTTTTGCTATTTATAGGATGTGCATTATGATGAAGCCTGTTTTCCAGTTACAATGAATAGGACTTTCTGCTGCTGATCTGGAGCTTTTCAGTGTGGTATCATAAATTCAGCTGTATAATGGTGATATTCTAATACTTTGGGTCAGTGAAGATTCACTTACACGAGGCTCCTTGGGTAAAATGAAGTTACTTGTAGAGGACCTGTGTAGAATGTATGGAGAACATAATCTTCTAGATAAACTAATAGTTTTAAGAATAGTAGGGGCAAAAATTTCCTCTCTATAATGTTAGAACTGGTGAGCTTGGTAAGGCATAAGCAGCTCGTAAGCGACATTCAGGCCTTATGTAGACAATGTGTGTAGGTGAGAAATTTATACTCAGCCTTGGACTGAGACATGGATAAATGCAAATCAGCTTCTCCTGGATGGAGAGAGAAGCTCCTCTATATGCAGCACAGAAATACCTTCCTTTGATCAACATAAACTACAAGTCCAAGCTGGTAAGTTCGTTAAAATGGAGTTACGGAAAAACGTAGCTCTGTAAAACAAATTAGCCCGTCTCAACTGAAGATTTTTTCCTCATCTGTGCCCAGATGGGGTTTTTCTCTTTTAATTTTCAGAGGTGACTTCCAAAATGAGCCTAACTCCTGGAGCCAAGCGTGCTCGGAGCAGGAACAGAGGGGCACAGTGCATCGGGGCTCAGAGAGATAAGAAAAGCTCCCAATAATACACAGAGAGTTTCTTTTGGAGACAACACCCATACCATGAGGAACATTTGGAGAAGTGGACTTCTTCCTGAATAAACAGAACCCTAAGAAAGGCCCATTGACTGAGCTCTGCTAGTCAGACATGTTTAAGTTACACTGCCTGACTTCAGTAAGAAGAGAAACCGAGAAAGGGCAGTGAGCTCTGATACAAGGTAGTAGTTAATCAATCCCAAATATACATCTAAGCTTCTCATTTCTCCATTTGTTTTTCCTTTGCGAAGTTTTAGCAGCATTTTCTTTCCCACAACTGCGTTCCCCAAGCTTTAATTTTCTAATGACATAAACCTAACCATACGAGTCAGTTTTACTGCAAAGAAGCACTACCTCTAGTGCGAGAGGTACATTACAACATGTGAGAAAGGAGTGTTTGTTTTTGTACGGTTTAAAATATTGTTTCTTTATTTTCCTCCCTAACTCTAAGAACTTTGGCATTTGACTAATTTACCGTGCGTTTAAGGCTGGTAGCAATATTGGAAAAGAAATATGATAATCACATGCTGCCACAAAGCATTCTATACCTCGCTCTCTTTTCCAGCTCTAGTTTCACATGTGTTGGTTCAATGGAATATTCAATAGACATTTATAGGAAATAAATTGAGAGATGAATGTAAACCATATGGCATCTGGAGGTTTATTTGTAAAGCCCCTGCATCAAAGCTTTCTCCAGATCACACTATATTAGCTATGTTTTTCCAGTCCAGCAGAATCAGGAAGGTAACCACAGACTTCCTTGATGGAAAACACATGAAAAACAGAGCAAATCTTAATACGTAGCTACAGCAACTGTTTAAGTAGCATCATTTACAATAATTTTATTGCAAATGTGTAAGGAGTATTGTTTAGTGATGGATTCCAAGCCAGAAACCAAATAGAAGCTCATTTGCTAAGTTCCCTGACTGTTAATTTCTAGAACTCACAGACCATTAAAACGTATCAAACCATACATAATTGGTGTTTGTACTTTTAAAGCACTTAGGACAATCAGATAGTTTCTTGCAACAAAAATGCTACAGAGGATTTATACAAAGAGATTTTCTGTGCATAAAGCATTTCATAGCCAATAGCATCCTTCTAAGTAATAAAAATTATTGACTGGACTGAGAAAAAGTTAGTTTCCAATCTTATTTATTTTTGTAGCAAAAGAAAATTCGAGCCCCACTCGATCTGAAATGCTTACTGCTTGCTGGGGTTCAGCAAAAGCTGGCATTGCATCTGAAATCAAATTAAATTGTATTCTCGTGCAGTATGTTATATAAATCATTAGGAAATGTCAAGAGCTTGTATATAGTTGTGTTTTGTGCTCTTTTTTTTTTCCTTAAGTTTCCACTTACTTTCAAATATAGTTTTCATTTTTCAATGTCAACCCCTTTTCAGCTGCTTAGGCCAGCTGTAATGATTTGTGTGTTAAAATTGCTTGTCACATGAATATTTTTAATAACCCATTTAATATTTAATATGCTGCACATATTTGCTGGGCAAGGAAGTTACAAGGTACAGTGCCAACTCCACGCTAGAACTCCCATTGGTGCCAGCATTCACCTTGTGCACGAGAACAACACACTCTGAAAGCAAAGTGAAGAAGACAGAAGAATTTGTAGGGTGGTTGATTTGCCTAGTTTTATGAAGCCTCATTCAGGAAGCATTTTTCTCCAGGATGAGACAAAGGACTCGGGACTGTTTCAGTACTTAACTTCTGGTAGACACTTAAGTCTCTTTGACTTCAATATTAAGCATGTGCTTAAAGACAGACATAAAACGCACTAGCATCTGTAGGAATCTTTCCATTGACTTTAATGGGCTTTGGATTGCACCCTGATATCTCAACTCAAAATAGCTGTTATTACAGTAATAAATGATTTGTAAAGCCATTCTTTTGAATAGGTACATTTATACTATGAAATCATAATGACTTCTTTAAAAACTCTTACACTGCAAATTCATACATTTGGGATAATTGCTCTCCTCTTCATTAGGGCTTCACACTTCTGTAGAGATTTCTAGTCCGATAGTTTGAAATCTCATTATAGATTTAGATAAGTATTTCTATTCCCATTTTACAGATGGGCTAAAGTATGTGGAGAGAGACAATGGGCTTCATCCAACATGGGGAGCTTCCCATTGACTCAGATGGGTGCCAGACCATAAGGTCCAGCCTCTAGAAGATATATAGGCACCTATCTGCCACACAAAAACCCATGGAATTAAGTATCTAAAATCTTTAGCATGTTTAGCCCCCCCTCACACCCCCCTCCCCAAAGCACAGGTCAGAGGAAGGTTTAATTCACAAATCTCCAGTGATCTGTCAACAAAGTAATTCTTTTTAGCCATTCTGGCACAGAGAGGTGAGAATGGTACTTAAAGATCCTAGTTAATGTCAAACATGAATCAATGAACAGCATCTGGATCCCAATCTGAAATGCTCCCTAGTCTGGGAAGACCAAGGAAGTGTGTTGGATCAGAGGCACCTAAGAAAAGAGTGATGCCCCCATGACGCGGAGTGATTAGCTACTTTCTAGGCAAACCTTTTAATGGGGAGAATTTCTAATTGGAGAAAAATGGCAATCTGATCTAAAAAAAGCAGGGTGGGAAGTGTTAGGCTTTCTACCCATATATTTTAATTCTTGCATAAGACCCCAAGTTTTGTGTAAACAGCAAAGTCAGAAATGAAATAAACCTTTGTGAAATCCAGCTTCGGCTGTTTCAATTTCAAATACCTTCAGAGTTAAGGCAATATGTGGATCTAGCATTTTAGTTTGAGCCCATCTCCAGCTAAAACTCTCTTCTCCTCATCAATCTCATTCATTCATCAACATACAGGTTAGCTTTTACACATATGGCACTCGATGAATGCCACTCACAAACCTTCGAAAATAAGTATGCAAGCAACATCAGTTTAAAAATATGCAGCTAACTGCTGGAAGCTATTAAAACCCAAATAAACAAAAGAGATTATACTTCAAAGAAATGTCAACAGTTTTCCCTCTCCTAGAACAGAGCAGTTTTCTTTGCTTCTATCCCCAGCCACATCTGGAAAGTGCTTACTGCTTTACACATCTCTAACGATAAAATTAGTTTATTGATTTTTCAGAATTTCCTGATAGATTTATGCAATTTCCAAAACAAAGGTAAATTCACATCCTGGTTAAAAGAAAAGCTGGTGGTAACTCCGAGAGTTCATGAAATCATAAAAACACAAGTTATGCAAAGAAGCAAAACTACTCACTTTCTAAATAATGCTGTACTTATGAGACTACGATTAGATAGCAAGAGATTGCATTTTAAATGACTTGTGTATAAATGAAACAAAAATTCTATCTTGCGGTTATTTATGGGTGGTGCAAAGTTGAAGTGAATGTTCATTTCTAAATAAAAAGATAGGCATTTTAAAATGAAACCTGCATATTTTGGGGAAAGAATTAAGAAGAAAAAGGAATCACAAATCATGACTGTGAATTCTGAGCTATATGGATATCAGATATATTAAATATATCTGCCGTTATAACTAACTGGAAATTAAAACTCTAATTTCCATGATAGTAAATTGTGTCATTTTAGGTGGTCCAAATGTTGGATTCTTAATTTGCTAAAAATTCACATTTCTAGCAGCCAAAATCTGTAAAGACTGCTAATTTGATTTTGGTTTACAATTAACTAAGCAGTAGCAACTTAGTCTATACAGAAGACTGCCAAGAAAAATGATGTCTTTGGTAAATTACCAAGGATCAAAATGTGGACAACAGATTTTTTCCCCCTCTGCTACAGACTATTTTTAACTAACAATGATGTTTTTGATAGAGTCAAAGTATTTAATAGAAAATAAAATGACAAGGTGCAAATTTTGCAAAACAGTCCAGAATTTCCAAAGTAGCAGTGTATGTTTGGAGCAGACAAAAAGAAACCCCAAACAATTTAAGCATTAAGCATACAGTAAGTGCTCTGTAGTCCAATGAAAAGAAAATAAACTCTAACAAGACTGCTGCAGAATGGGAAAAAGCAGGTCTAGTTTGTTTATTTATAATTTGGTAACAAGTAGATTCTTTCGCACTAACTAAACCAGACAGTAATTATAAACACAGATTGGTTAAATTCCCTGCACCCTATCAAAGGAAATGAGCTCCTCTCTTTTCCAAACATTGTCATTTGTTTATTGAGCCTCTTTTGGGCTTGATTTCATTAAAAACGATGTAAAGTCCACATCTGCAACCTCCCAAACAATGTTAACCTTGTTAAACTGATCCAGAGTCCTCATTACAAAAAAATTTGCAGGCAACATAACCAAGCACTTTAGAAGGGAGCCACTGGAATACAGAGCTAAGAATTTGGATTATTTTTGTTCCATTACAGAAAACTTATATTACTATGCAATAGAACAGGAAGCAAACAGTAACCGCCTCAGTAGTTCTGGATAATTAGCTACCTAAATTCTCTGAGGTGAACAAAATGTACTTAGATGGGAGAACATTACTGCTCGTATGCTGAAATAACAGAGTCATCTCAGTTAAAATGAAAATCACAAATACAGGAGGAAAAAGTCATGTTTAAAATCATTAGTCTTTATCAGTAAAGTACGGCGGAGTTCGTCATTAAAGTAACAGTTTTATTAAAAGGGGGATGATACGGCCTATATTAGCTAGTGGCAGATATCAGATTTCAACAAACTTCAACGCTGCAGACGCTATTAAAATATCATTATTAGAGTTGCCATGCTTGAACGATTTGAACTAAAGTGAATTTTGTGTGTTTGTTGGAAGACAGTAATAATAAATCCTGGAGCTCAAGCTGGTAAGAACTGACCTGAAGTTTGCAGATATGCAGGTAAGAAGAAGACTGAGCCCCTGAGCACTAACCCTGGATGTTCACCAACCCCTTTCTGTGAGCCTGAGGATGTGTGTGGGAGATGCTGCTACATCTGATGGAGTTGCATGATGGCAGCACAGCTGAGGCAGAAGTGCACTAATGGGAATTACCCCTTCCTGAGGCAGATTCCCCCATCCCACAGGTTGGATGCCACCACTGCCATGTGCCAAAAGATGCATGTAGTTACGTTCTCTTCAGTGACTGAAGAGAAAAACAGATACTGGTGCAGCACGATCAAAGACAGAGCAACGTGCATCATCAGCTGCTCCTGGAGCAATTAGACTGACAAAATACAGATGTCTTTGCAGAACACATTATATTTATTTACTGATTTGTGGCAGCGATGAGCAATTTGCTATTACGTGGCTGCATCCTCTGGTAAGGTAAATGCTGAGCATCCCTCACCTATGGTGAAGGCCAATGGAGAGATAACAAACAGGCTTTCAGAAGGCAAATAATCTCTCTGGCTCTGCTCTGCCCTGCTCATGTAACCAGTGCCTGGGATCAGCTCTCTGACAATACTTTCCTACCCATGCAATACTTTCCCGTGCCATCTATCTAAAAGTCTCAGGACAGGTTTGCTCCTACTCTTACACAGGAACTCAGATGTGGCAAGCAATTTGAGGAAATGAAGATGATGTTTGTTGCTATTGCACTCTATTACTATTTTATGACACCAAATAAAACGTCTTTTTATTTTTCATTATCATAAGTAGAATTACAGTACATTTGAAATTTCTATTTAATATAAAATGAACAAGGACCACTGGGAAGACTCATGTTTGTTTCTTGTGGTGTACCATTCCATCTCAGAACTTCTGTGTAACTTTAAGTCTGATCCAATACAGAGATTTCCAGCTCAGCTTGTCACAGGGAATTTGGGGCAATTAATGTCTTGAAATTTTAGAATAATCACATCAGGAACTTTGTCTTTCTAAACGCTCTGCTATTCCTCAGGAATATCTGTGGATCCTTGAAATAATAAGCTACACTGGGCCAGATCCTCAGCTGGTGCAAAGTTAGATTCTTCATTAACTTCAAAGGAACTATGCTGATTTACACCAGCTGAGGGAAGATGTGGCCCACAGTGTCCAGGTGGATTTAAATCATACGCATGAGAAATACCTCAGTACATCCAGGTCTGTGCTGAGGTTGAACATAAAAGGCCTTGGTAGTGGGAAATCCATCCCTTTTTATTTTTAAATGCTCAAATGTTTACCAGCTGACCTTCCCCTTTACTGCAGATCTGGGAATCAAGGTGCATACAATAAAGTTCAAACCAATCAACTGCTTTCAGCTGTTCCTGTGCAATGAATTTTTAAACATTTGATCATTAAGACCAATCTATATGCAGGTCAGTTTTCTGAACAGGATGGGAACAGTTTGGGAACAGATGCCAGGGCACTGACTCATGAAGAGGGACAGGTAAAGAAACAGAGAATGCATTTATCTTGGCCCACCCATTGGGTGAACACTACCAAGGCCATCTCTTTGCTAGATGAACAGATCAAACCATTCAATCTCTAGTATAGTACCTTCATTACTTGAACTGAGGCACAATTACAGTGTCACCAGCAGCATTACGATGATTTTCCTTTATGCTGTGAACAAACTTCTCTGTAGTTATTGGTTTTTCTTCAGGTTATCTCTTACCAATTTTCTCATCAGTTATCTCAGCAGCAGATTTTGAAAAGCGTTACTGGACTAAGAGCCATTTCTTATGCTATATAAGAATCACTTTCAATTTTCATAATCTAGTAGTTAATTGATTGAATTCCATTTTCTTCCAGTTTAGTGTTCATAACTGTAAGAAATTGTTGCTTTCGTATTGTGGCTGCCTATGTACTTTTTTGCATCTGAACAAAACCATCTAACCATGATGCATCCAAAGTTGCCACACTGGTGTTTCTGGAAACACCAACAAAAATATCAGAAAGGTAAAACTGATAACATTTGATTTGAAAATATAAGTTGCAAATCACAATATATAGATTTTTTAATTGCTCATCTTTATCCCGATTCTACTGGTACTTGAGTCAAGGCTTATTGATAACTAGTTACTGAAATTCCTGAGCAGCTGTCCCTGGCCCTGCAGAGGGTTTGGACCAGATGATCTCTTGAGTTCCCTTCCAGCCTCAATTGTTCTGTGAATTATGTACCCAAACATCACTTCCTTGTGCTTAGTGCCAGACTTGAGCCACTGGTAATGCCAAACGTGGACCAACAGGAAAAACTTCAGTAGAAGGATTTTTTAAAGAATATTTACAGGTGCTGAAATCTGCCGAGATTTTTGTATTGTACCCAGACACTGTGATCTTCTGGTAGCCAAAGTATAGAAAGGTTTGACCCACATGCTAGTGTCTGAGTCAAAGAACAGGCTGAAGGATATGATGTGTTACCACAGGATGACTGAAAGCCCACTTGCAACTGTACAAAGCAACGAGGAATAAGAAACAGAAAGCTGAAGGTGTAAGTCTAATTCTAACACTCACCAAACACATCATCTTGGCAAGTCACCCAACTTGTCTGTACCTCAGATACACTGAGATAATAATAATACTTAATCACCTTTGAGAAGAAGTGGGAGATCCTCTAACAAAAGCAGCGATAAGTGTGAAGCATTCATTATAATATTAAAGAACAGATGGCCGAAGCAGAGATCCAGTTAAAAAGGACTGCACAGAGTTATAAGAAACCTCTTTCTATGACGTATGCACTTTATGATGTGCATTCCCTCAGACAATACACGATGAGTCGGCTGCAGCAGTTTATGTTCTGGATTAGAGCACATGCATAAATAAAGCTAGGTTTTTATGTGATCCCAACAAATAAATGGGAAGCACGGACAGGAATGTCTAGCTGATGGAAAAATGAGACACCACAAACAAACCACAGCTTGATGATAAAAAAAAGTCTAAGATTTATATGGCACAGCTGGCTATGTGTAGTGCTTTTGTAAGCCTGCAGCATCTGGTCACTTGTTTTAAATGTCTGAGTAGATAGAAGCCTGAACCTTGCCCAACTGTGGAAAAAGAGGCAATGTTTCATGGCATGGTTTGCTTCACATTGCACAATACCTTGTGCACATGGAGACCTGCCTGACTTCAAACACCCAGGTGAGGAGGGAGGCTCCCATCCTGCTGAGTGCGGCTGTCTGTCTGCACAGCCCTGTGTCAGGGGGCAGCCCTGGTCTGTCTGAGAGAACACAAACTGTGTGCAGGTGGAAATGGTGGCACAAGTTACCTGGCATTTAATGTATTCGGTGCATGTTCTTGTGACCATCTGACATCCTTGTGGTTGTAAAGATGGTTCGGAAATCAATTCAATAGTTATGCTAAGGAAGAACCATGTATTTAGACATGGGACAAGCTGCAACCAGTTCTGCCCATTAAAACTGCCCTCTGGTCAGAGCATCACAGAGACATTCATGTACCTACATCTTTTTTAAGTTCTGGTGGAACTGGAGCATGTCTTCCAGAAGGACATCCAAGCACAACTACAAGTAACAGCTGTTTTACCTTCTCATGACTGTATCTCCATTGTTTTTCATGGAGATACGTTAACATACTTCACCAGAGACTCTTACTCTTCTTTAAAAGCTATAATAAACTGTCCCAAACCATCCCAGATATCCCTTTGCAAATGAGCCCAAATAGTGCTTTTTCATCAGTAAAAAATAGGGTGAGATTATAAAAGTCTGTTGTAATGAGAGGAAAAGCATATCTATCTCCACGCTTTAATTGCAGAGCACTTGAGCTTTCCGTTTCTAACAGATGATATTTTTACCCAAATGCTCAAAAGAGACATTGCACAACAAACTGTGGGAAAAGCAGATTCCCCAGCACAGAATGAGTCACTCAGCAGAAGGAGTGAGCAAAGTGTGTCCAGTAGCATGGTGGAACCATGGGGATGGCCAAAGCGTGGTGATGGGGGAAGAAGGCAGGTACCTTTGTGGGCTGTATTTAAGAGAATGATATGGAAATCCAAGAAGCTGAACAAGAACATTAAATAAGGCTCCTCAGTGCTCTAGACCAAAGATCAGCCCTTTCCAACAGTGAGAACATACTGAGCACAACAAGCTAAATCCCTGAATTTGTGCAGGCTGTTGCAGTCAAGGGAAGACATGTTTAAGAACCTAAATGTTTTTATAGCATTTAAACCCACCATGCTGTCACTGGAAAGGTAAGATGTTGTAGATACAACTGCTCATTTTCAAAAGTCTCACATAAACCCAAAGGTTTGTGCTCCCTCTGTTGGTTTTAGGGAAGAGGTTTTTTTTTTTTTTTTTTTTTTTTTTTTTTTTAATGTTGTTTCCCCCCCCAACAAATATCATCCTTAGTTTTGTTCTGAAAGCAGTAGAAGGACAAAAATGCATTTGTGTGATGAGATGTTATTTACACTAAAGTTTCTTCTGTTTAAACAAGAAAATGGACGTGCTAATTTCAGCTCCATCCCAAATGCAAAGGAAATGTAATGTAATAAACTAACTGCCAAACTGGAGGAAGATTAAAGTATTTCAGTTCCACTGAAGGAAATATCATAAGCAAATGGGGGATAACACCACACACACATATACAGAGTTGTGTCACAGGTATCCATCTGAGTCAGCCTATGTGCCATCGTTCACCATACAGATGCCAGTGTATCCCAAATCATGTATTACCCATGTCACTTGCTACTGCACCTACTTTCCCTTCAGAGCTGGCAAAAGAAAAATAATTGGTTAAAAAGAAAAAGTTGAGTTGCAAAAATGAATTAGATGAGCATGAATCTGTAAAGACACGGAAGATGAGTGAGAAAAAAAAAGCACGACAGAAGGATGGATGAAATTACTGCTTTTTTTTTCCTTTGGTGTTAATTATTTACGATATATGTTTCTTATCTACAATCTGTTTTTCACTGTATCGTTATTCAGTGCAAGGGAGCCCTGATCTTGGTGGAGGTTTAAGCTGCTACTGCAACACAAATACAAAAATATAATATCAAATACACTTGTTTAATTATTACGAACAGAATGTGAAGCCCTTATCTGCAGAATATGAAACCTGTAGACTTAAATGGGCTAATGACTTTGGAGATGTTTATTGGAACAACATGTCTACACCCAGTACCTGAGAGTGGGGCTGAATCCAAGGTCTCTGGGGACTAGTCCATGGCTTTACCCAACACTCCCAGTTTAAGAGGGTGAAAATTGATGGGTGCAAGCAAGGCATGAGGCAAGGCTGCATGTCAGACACACTATTTGCTCTGGTAGCTTTGAAAGTAAAAGATGGCTTCCCAGCCTGCCCTTATAACTGCAAACTGAGGCAATGTATTAAGGACAAACTACCAGGTTATACAGCTATTATTTAATGCAGCTGTGCAGAGGGTGGCTGGCCGACCCACAGCTCTAACGTATCTGACAGCAGTGCCAGTTTGCATGCACACTTCCAACTGCTGGCTCTGTGTACGTCCCCTCCTTGCCTGGCTGAACTTGTTTGTCGCTGGCTCCCAGCCCAAAACTTGTGACACTGCAATTACACCGGGGTGGCATGCGGAGTCTGTAGGTATTTTAGTCACTCTGTCAAAGCTAGAAAAATCCTGACTGAACTGGAGCAGGAAAACAATTTGCTGAAATATCACCTGGAGCAGGAAGTTATTAGATGCTTGAGTGACTTCTAGAACAGAAAACTATGTATGAATATGTACACGAGGCAAAACAGATGTTGTCTTGACCTCTGTGCACTGGAATCTTATAGCTGCTCTGTTTACTCTCTGTTGTCCATAATGCATCTTTAAGCCAGGTGCTGCCACTTATCAGGTATCCACATCTCTTGTTTAAACAAATGTTAACTGAACTTGACAGCAAAGGGGACCCCTGCAGCAAAAATGGCAGAAGACAGCTTTAAAGCTTACCTTCACTTTTTACTCCTGAAATAACTGAAGTTTTGTGTGACTAGGTAAGGAGTGAGGTTAGGAAGTTAAACTCTTGACCCCATTTCCACAGGATTTCATATGCTGTTTGGCTGGTTGTCTGCTGAGCACAAGGCTCAGCTCCATAGGCAAGAGAGCTGGTCTTCAGAGACCCGGTGCATGGGATGTCCCCCCTGTCTTCAGCCTCCCCAAAGTCCTCTTGAACTAGTCCCTTCTCTGACTACCTTTCTAGCTACTATTTGCATCATGACTATTGCTAACAACTCTTCCCAGGACCATTGCTGGAGAGAAAGCTGCAAGAGCACACTGTTAGGTATGCTGCAAGACTGGGAGCTGAACACTGACCCCCTGCTTTCCCAACCTGGCAGCAGGTTGTTCACTTTTTGTTTTTAATTTTTTTTGTTATATCACTGACAACTTACACAAAAGCACTAGGACAAGACCAGAGAAGTCTAGTGTCTGCTGCAGTTTCATTGAGGTCTTGCACTATGCCCATCACCATCACCATAGCAGCAGAGCATCTCCACCAAGGGCTGCAGGTTTGGGAACTCATACAGCCACTTGTGGTAGGCATGAAATTAAACTCTGTCACCGCTTTGTTCAGGGCAGCCCTAGAACTGTTCATCCATGAAGCAAAGACAACAGGGTCTTAAAGCAACTTTTACAGAAAGCCTCCTTTTTCTTCTTCCAAATCTTGGTGCACACAACTGAAATAAAGTTTGTGCAAACCCACATGAGCTTCTGCATAGGAGGGAACTGATGAAACCGGGAAACACCACCATGAGCAGGAGGTTGGGGTAAGAGGTTTGCTGTCAGCAGAAAGCCAGACAGCACAATTGAGACAGAACCAACCCATTTTTATTGTAAAGTGATGAAATGTGCTCTGGTTTCTTGGGTGCTTTAGAGACTTTTGGGGTCCAAGAGAGGATAGTTTACAAGACTCAAGCAACTATTTCGCCATCCAAATACTGGTGAAGAAATAAATACCTATCAAAAACAAATTTATTTTCTGATGGACTGGATTCATTTCTTACCAAGAGTCTAACCTTAACTCCTCAGACTGCCTCAGGAACTCAGACACAATCTGGCGTGCCTCACATAAATGCTATGTCTTCTCTCCACCAATTAACCTGTCTGTGTGTATATTGATCATACATGGATAAAGGCCACAGCAGATAGATATTGGTAGCATTGACAGCTGTGAGAGATCTGAAGTTCTGCCAAGATCCTTCAAACCAGGTGCTCATAGAGAGTTCAGGAAATCCTAAAAATGTGGTTTGGGAAGAGCTGCATTCAGCAGTGGAGATAAAATGTGAAGTTGGTTTCAGAAAACTGTGACAAGTGCTCTCAGAGAACCAGGGGAAGTCTCGTTCCTAAACTTTACAAAGTGGGAATTTACAGGAAACAATTTATCTCTTTTCATTCTAACAAAATAATAAGTCTCTTTATAAAAAGCCTGCAACGTGTCCAAAAATGGCTGTGGGATGAAAATTACCTGTTTTCTGCAGTCTAGAAAGCAGCTGCCTCAGAGCTAAACCTTGATGTCCAAGATCTATCTTTTGCAGATTCACTGAGCCGTGCCTGAAAATGATACTGAGGGCAAAGCTAAAGGCCATAAAAAAAACTCCAGCAAACATTTTGCCCCAGCGGAGGCTCAGTGTGTACATGTGTTGCAGACACAGATCCTGGTGACTCTGAACTAATCACCTGGAGAAAAAAATATTCCATTAAACTGTAGTTTTCTGCCTGACATTTTTCCCTTGCAGACAGCCTTTTACTCTGTCTCTTCATCAGAATACAAAAAGGGGAAAAAGATCAGGCAAAATGCCTCTACTATCACATAGAAGATGACTTCTAGAACGCATTTGTTCCCAAGGCTCCTTCCTTAGTGCCTTGTAGAAAGGAGGTCTGGCATAACAAGACCTTTTCCTCTGCAACTTCTTTCATCTAAGGCAGATGCACATGAAGCAAAATCACACTCAAAGTATGTTACTCGATCTCTGACAGTAGTGGTAGACTCAGCATATTGTCCTAAACTTTCTCAATTAGTGCTGAAGCTGTGGATATACACTATATGCATGTACTGCATATACAAATTCCTTCCTGCCTTCAGCTTAATAAGCACCCCTTTGTTCTGGTGTGGCTGATTTATGCTGGGGGTTTCTACTGATGTATGCTCTGAGATTTGTTACACAGTGGGCCAATTGCTACTATTTAGGCTGAAACTTTTTCTTCAAAGAAGAAAAAGAAGGCACCAAATTTCTTGGAAAAATAATCTCTTTCAGTAGCATCGGGAGGACTGGCAATTTGCAAGAAGATTTAATCTTATTTAATCTACTGTTGTACATACAGAAATAAGGGGCAGCAAGGATGCCTGTTTTCCATTTCTGAAGTAATCTTCACCTCTGTGACCACAAACTTTCAGCAAACACCTTTGCAGTAGGTTACCCTGCTCATCTCAAAACATTCTCAGGACACATAGGATTAGCAGCTACGCATGCAGAGCCCTGCAGCTAGTCTTTTCTGCTTTAAAACAGTGGCAATGAAGAGGAAGATATCTGCCAAAGTCTGGATAGCATTGATCTGGGTAACAGTTAGAGGTGTCTTTCCTACTGAATCTCTCAGGTTGATACTATGGAAAGCAGGGATGTGTTGTCTGACCATCAGAGGTTGGAGATTTGCCGATGAAATGAAGTTTCATACTATTTCTGCTGCCATGCTGTCCATTTAATGCTGAGAGAAGGAAAAAGGGTGGCAAGAGTTCATTCACCCTCTGGCTGCCAGATCAGGCTGTGGGATATGGCTTGCATTGCCATCAAAGAGAACTAGAAAGTCTGAAATAGACAATGTAACAAATAATGTCTCAATACAGAGGCTAGCTCTAGGCCAGAGAGAACAAAATACTAGGCAGCTGAAACAGGATGGTTGTGAGAATGCGCAGACTTCAAACATGGCAGTCTAATTCCTTCTGTGACAAACTCTGCAGTCAGCAGAACTACAGACTGCCAGAAACACAGCACCAATCAGGTGGATTTTAGAGCAGGACAGTCAGTTCCTGCTGCAAGATGTGGGAAGACTAAATGAGCTCAGTAATTTCAGAGCCTCTAAACCTGCCACTGCCTGTCCTGCTGCTGATAGTGCAGTTATCTTGTTACTCCTACATGCGTACTTCCTTCAAGGATTTTAGTGTTACGGCTCTAAAAGCATATTTGGTTTGCTTCAACATCAGGAAACTAAGAGCCAAACTGTAACAAAAGATACACCTACAAGGAGATGAAAAGAACCATGCTTATCAAGGAAAGGAGGACATACCCTCTGTGTAGACCTCAGTTTAGTTACAGAGCAGCTGAGAAGAGCACCAAAAATGTAAAATTTACCAACCATTGAAGCTTTGTTAATATTCCCCTTTTACAGATTTTTTTTTTTTTTTTTTTTTTTGCATTGGCTGATTAGCTAATTAAAGATGTAGGCTGTTTCCTTTCAATCAGAACTGTGAGCGTGTACCAGATGCTAAGCTTCATGTCATGCAGACAATCAGATGAGTGTGGAGAGATGCTGAGGTATAAAAGAGGCCAGCTCAAGCAGAATGCCTCACTGGCAAAGGGCTAACACATTGGGTTTGCCCATTCATCCCATCTTGGCACAAGTTTCACGGCACCTCACTGAGAAAACCACCCAATCACCATGAAAACCAGTGCAGTTTTAGGTGCAATGGTCAGGAGAACAAAGATACCACTAAAAAGCTTGGACCAGCTTTGTGCAAACGTGGCTGTGGCAGACAAGAGGAACAGTGACCTCTAGATCAGCAAACCCATCTCCGATGAGGTTCTGTGGGATGTGCTGGCATGTAGCACAGAACTGATCCGCATTCAGCTGAGTACAGTACCTTCCAACCTGAGAATCCTTACTGACACCTCATCTGGAGCTGATCAAAACTTCTACGGCAAAAAGGTGAGTTTTCATGGTTAGCAAGAAGAGCTCAACAAAGAGCTCATCCAAAACTCTCTACAGAGCAAAATGAGCACCAAAACTGGTGTCATTTCCTGTGGATGTGTGGTACTGCCAATTGCATAAGAGAAGGTAAAACCTGGGAGCTCTTTGGGCCCAACCGAGTCCCAAAGACTTCCTTGCTGTGTTACCAAACAAAGAAAGTGAGTGCCTCTCAATATAGTGAGGCTAATCTTTGGTCTGAAGATGATTTGGAGGTCCTTGGGATGGTCTATTATTTGGTTAAGATTTCAGTGGAAAATGTGCTTTCATAATCTGAGTTCTCCCGAAGGACTTTAAAGTCTCAGTTCTAAAAAAAGGTTTATAAGCTAAAAAATAACAGCACCTCCAAAATGCATTTGGCTGACTAGCAGAATACAGCTGGGACACGATCTGTAACGGGGTTAGTCGAGGTAAACATTTCCCATTCCTCTTCTAAAAGGCTGGAAATTGTTGTTTCAGTGGAAATTGCCAGAGTTACCAATTAAAACAATTTCAATTGAAAAATGGCAATGTAATATAAAACTTAGATTCTCTGTAAGGTGACCAAAGTACAAGATAACAGGGAGGAAATGATCAAGGCAATCTAAAAGTTCCCAATTTAATGGTAAGCTACAAGCTGCTCTATCAGTGGGACAGAGGAACCTTTAAATTTTCAATGATGGTGGTTTTAAAAGCGGATCAGATTCTATTTTCTTGGCATTACAATTTTTTCTTTCTATTTCAAGGCTAGCAAACTTTCTGGAATCTTACCAATATCCATGAAAAATTCAAAAATTGAGTAACTGTGGTAAGAATGTGCATAGCTGGTAAACAGGAAGAAAACACTTGGACTCTCTTACAGTTAATCCTAGTGGTTCACAAATTTCTTTACCTAAAATTATGGCAACTGGAAAACCTAAGCTAACATTAAAATGTTTAGCTTAGAGTTCAGATGCACACATTTTATCCAGAGGTAGTAATACGTCTTTGGCCCAGTGGAGTTCACAATGCTAGCTTGCTTATAACCAGAGGAATCCAAAAAGAAATAATGCCAACACGCTACGCATATTTCTAAAATATTTTTTCCCCTAAAACATGCGTCATTCCAAAAATGTGTCTGAGTGGTTACATTTATGGCGAGGAACAAAATCATTGACGAAGTGTCAAATATATCTTTATACTACAAAGTTATTGCCTGTTATATATGTAAAATGGTTATTTACAGGAACAGAAGCTTAAGATGTACAAAAGAGGGAACAAGCTTATATTTAGAGTTTGACAGCGATGCGTAGCAAAGCCGCAGGCAAACCAGGTAAGTCATGTAGGTCAAACTGGGTCATCGGGCTGGCTAAATCCTGAGGCAGCATCACACAAGCACGAGCCCTCTGCTTTTTACAAAGCCTTCCACTTTTGTCAGACAGAGGTATTTAGCTTTGTGCACCAGTTGAGTTCTGATTTCTAATCAAGGCATTGGACACATGCGATGCCACTGTTCTCTCCACAGCTCCTGTAGGGCCTTTTGTTTTGATTGCATCAATCACACTACTGAACTATTTGCTGCTCTCAGGCAGAGTTGGAGCCTATGCACCCCAGGGGATCCATTTGCCCTCCCTGTCCCTCCTGAAGGCTGGTGACCTGTGATGGGCTGCCTCTCACTTCACCTTCAGGGAGCAAGGCTTTGCATATCCATAGCTCCCTGCGCCCAAACCCCACCCTCACCCCTGCCCTGTGAGGGGATCTCATCCCATTGACAGATTCCCAGCTCCCTACTAACCTGAGGAGCTGAGAAATTCCTACTACCAGAAGTTTCTGTGGCTGCAGATATGTTCCTTATTCAGCTCAATAGGTAACATGTGACTGCAGGAATTTTGGCAAGAGAATTAGGAGTTAACATAGTAGGGAGCATAGGGAAAAGGTTACAAAGGCTAATCTAAAGCGACGCTAAAGGTTTTACAGAGCTATGACTAAAAAGGAACCTGTAAATAATGGTTTGATAGTCTTTTCTGAGGTTAATAAATGACATTTTCCCTCTGCAATAATAGCACAGATTTGATACGCTACATTTTTCTGGAAATCTTGCAGGACACTGAAAACTGAGTGTATTCTATTCATCTTTCTACATGCAGAAAAAGTATGATCTTGAACTTTTCAGAGTTTTCCATTTGGGGGAGTAGAAATTTCTCCTCTAAGAATCAATTAATCATTGCATGCTGTGAGGCACCTCTAATGTACGGATTTAACGAGACAAGCCTTCCTGCTTTAGTTTTTTCCACCTTTGAATAAGTACTCCTTTACACATAAAAATCAAATATAAACAGTGCGAGGACCAAAACCCATGTTCTTGGAACTGCACCTAATTTAGAACCGTAAGAACTTGGGAATGTTTATATTTCATCCCTAAAGTCTTCATCTGTTTATATCTAAACTGCAATCTGAACATAGACGCAACTACAAGGCTCAGTGAAATAGGAGAGTGTTCCCTTGAGCCATAGTTCTGGAAATCCACCATCTTTTTTCTTCATTAATATCTAATCCCCATTTAGTAAGAATTTAGCTACTTTTATCCTGATGTGAAACTTCAGGGCTGCCTGCTTCGCTCCGCTGCCTGCTGCTTCTAAATCGAGCAGTGCTGGTGGCGGAGGTGGTGACTGTGAGTCATAAACACTCTGTCATTGTAACATGTCAGATTTGTCCAAAAGAAACATATTTTTATATCTTAGATTATTTTATTATTAGTTTAAGAAGGTTCGTTTAGCTCCTAGCAAAGCCACGAGGAAGAATTATGCACTTAAGCAGTTCTGTCTCTGATGCGTAGTGCCTTGCAGACATTTAACATGCTGAGACAAACAAGAGAATCCCCAGAGTGCTCATCTACTGTGGGACTTATTTCATACTGCATCAATAATGTAAATTGAGATGTGAAGATAGCTCCTTGTTTTTGTAAGGTATGATTACACTAGTGCAGACAACATCCTCAGCTTCACTGGAAACACTGAAGTCAGCTCCCTGATAAAAACCTGGCTCGTTCTTTATCTAACAGAAGAAAAAAACTCTACTATCAACAGGAAACTGTTGGGAGCAGACTCACTTTGGGAGATCGGTTGTTTGCTGTGGCACTTTCCAAGGACCAGGAGAAGTGTTGAAAAGCCCAATGCAGTGGGTAATATTTCTAGCTGAAACAACTTCTGATATTAGTTTGTGCTGGCCTGAGTGAACTAATGCTTGTCATGATGAGTAGACCTCATGATACTTCAGCCCAATTATCTGTAGGGGCTCACCCACTGAAAACTTGCATTATCTAACTTGATGTTCGTAGTGGACAATAGAAGTCACAAAAACCCACACTTTTTCTCAGTTTGAACTCTCATCTGCCCTAGTAATACGCACAGCATTATGTTGAGTTAACGTACTGGTGCAGTGCCCATATCTACTATTATACAATACATAGAACAAACATAAAAGACATCAATCAAAATCCTCAAAATGTCTTTTTCTGCCAACGTTTCCTATCTCCCATCAAATTATTTTAATTACAGCTGCTGAGCTTCATAATTATTTTTAGCCAGGCTGCCTTTTCTGTTGTTATTGAACGTATGATACGCAATGTATTGCACTTCTACATAATACTGCATTTTGTTGCGGCAGAGCGACTCCTGTAGCCAAGGCAGGAAAGTGCACTACTATAAAACCATTCATACTCTTGCTGGGAATTCTCCATCTTTGCTACCTGACCAGGATACGGTTTGGGGAGGAGGACCCTTCTTCCCCACAGGATTTTTCATACTGATGAGAATCATAGAATGGCCTGGGTTGAAAAGGACCACAACACCCATGTAGTTCCAACCCCTTGCTATGTGCAGAGTCACCAACCAGCAGCCCAGGCTGCCCAGAGTCACATCCAGCCTGGCCTTGAATGCCTCCAGGGATGGGGCATCCACAGCCTCCTTGGGCAACCTGTTCCAGTGCATCACCACCCACCCTGTGTGTGAAAAACTTCCTTCTAATATCTAACCTAAATCTCCCATCTTAATTTAAAACCATTCCCCCTTGTCCTATCTCTATCTACCCTCGTAAACAGCCATTTCCCCTCCTGTTCATATGAGTTTTTAGAAAGACTCCTATAGCTTTTAAACAAACAAAATAGAAACTTGATATGCTCAGGTTCTCACTGGCAAGAGCAGCTAAATTTTTTTTTTCTTTTCTTTTTTTTTCCTCTCATGACTTATTATTATCAAGACCTTTATCTTTTTATGATCTTTGTTTTCAACTACGCATCCTTAACTTGACTTCAATCTAGGGTCTCTCCCTGCAGGTAACGAAGCGTAAGGTAATTACTGAAAGAAATACATTAAAAAAGTAAGCTTGGCTTTGGCTGAGCAAAAACAATTGGGTTTCAAACACACACCAGCAAGAAGCCTGCATGTTTGAGTGCTACTGAAACACCTGCCATTTATAACACGACAATAGCGAGACTTTTCTGAAAGACACTGGTAAATGTGCAAGTCACTTACCCAGGAAGAATTTTTATTGCGTTTCTGAAAGCAAAATTACAATAGCTGACAAAACATGAAAGTTTCATCATGGTGGATTAGAATGCACACGAGGCATTCAAAGGAATTTATCGTTACTCAACATTTCAGCAAGCACTCCCTTAACGTGTCTTTGGGGAACAGATTTGTCTCTGCACTCTATAGAAAACCCATGCGCATAAAAAGGTTAGATTACAGAAATCTAGTAAATAATACAACAAACAGCTAGTTAGACTATACAGCCAGATGAGCAAACATGTGTTGCTCTTACACTACCGATCCCCAAAGAAAACATGCATTTCCTTACCTCTAATACAACTGTTTCTTTGCTCAGGAACTTCCATGACTTGAGGGTCTGGCAGTGGATTTTAAGATGCCTCATCCCTCTTTGCTTGACATGGACTGTGCCTGAGCAGGTTTCCTTACATTTCAAGTAACAGAGTGCTTGCAGATACAAAACTTGATGCCACCTCTCACTGTCAAGGATTGCTCTCAACATTCGTGATCGCCAAAGATCTGTCCAAAGAAAGGACAAGAAAAGCAGAGGGCTGATATTGCTCAGACATAGAAAGTTTAGGAAAAAAAGCTAGGAAAAATAAACAAAAAAGAATTTCTACTGGCTGACTGGAGACAGAAGGCTATTTATTTTTGGATAAGATCAGGAGACAACTTAGTAACCTTACTTTATTATTAAGACTGCAGACAAAGAAGAGGAGAGGGAGGACCTTCAGTTCTGAGTCAAGTAAATACTAGTCAAGAGTACAGCAAAATAATCATGGTAGCTACAGAACTACAGGATACAAACCTAAGCTGGGGAAAACCATCTGGGTGTAACGCTCTGAGCTCCCTTCTGCTGCAAATGGTACCTGCTAGCAAGCTTAGAAACAGGCACACTTCGAACTGCAGTGTAGAGGTGCCACTGGTAATCTGACTTTTAGTGTCATTAGATTGTTTTTTCTCATCACTCCAAGAAATTTTGATTAATGAATAAGAAAACATGGCAGCATTTAGTGCCATCTTGGAGGAAATCCTTCTTGGTCTTATGCCCTGCAACATTTGTACAGGTTGGGAGGTAATCAATGATTGGTGCTACATTTGTTTCACAAGTGAAACAAAGTTTGAAACAGAATTACATAGAGTTGAGGAAGAATTACTGAAATTGATAAAGATTGACTACAAATTTTCTGAAGGCAAAAATCAGATGTGACTTCACATGAAGTTCGGCATCTAGTAATTAAACTACAAAGGCCACATTCTGACTGTGGGGCTCCGTTTAGGGAACAAATGGCTCCGAAGAAGATGTGAGTTTGATCCACTCAACATTCTATTCAAGTGTTAATCTGTGAACTAAAGAACAAACTCATTGTGAGATGCTTAAATGGGAGTATATTTAGCAGGAGTATTTCTGTACTTCAGCGTGCTGTTCTGGATCCACGCTTTGAAAAGTACATTGAAAAATTAGGCAATAATAGAAGAAAGACATAAGGAAACATTAAAGAAATTGAAAAAGATGCTGCGTCATGGAAAATCTCATTTAGCTGAACTCTGATGGGTTCACAGAGCAACTTTATCACAGTCCATAAGAATTAGACAGAAGCTCTGAGAGAAGGGAGTTGGAAAGCTCCCTGACAGCACGGCTGCCCATCAACCTCACCTCGGGTTGCTGTGGATTCTTTGTCAGTGGAAGTTTTTAAACTCTGATTTCAAAAAGCCCTCAAAAACAAACAAACAAACAAACAAACAAAAACAACAAAAAACAACAACAACAACAAAAAACAAAACAAAAAACAAAAAACTTCCTGCTTTTTGCCTTCTAGAGCCCAGGCTGCCCAGGAGGGTCATGATGGTACCCTCCTGGTACCCACGATGCCCTTATCTGAGATTCACTGCTAGCATCCACAACTCTCAGTGATGATCCTGAGTATATTTTAACTTGCAAGAACCCCACTGCCTATTGCATCAACTCACAGGTGCCAGATGGGTTGAGCAACTGCCCCCAGCAGTTGCTACAAACGCTGCACAGTGACATTATTCTGGAGCCAGCCTTACCATTCTGCACATGGTCACCTTATTTGGTTCCCACTGGCAGGTTCCACTTCCACTGCCTGGAATGCCTTTGTGCTAAGGCAGAACTCAAGTTTTTCTTAGATCAGAGAAATCCCTCAGCTGATTGCAAACTGTCCTGTCCGAATGAGAACACCCCCAATGCCACCTCTAGGAAGGATCTTTCCCTGCACACCCTCCTATCCACCTCCTGGGAAAACAAATGAATGAAGATGTAGCCACACACCCTAATACCAAATATAACACTTTTAATCATCTTACCCATGAAAACTGCTTTGTAAGCTTTTTTTTTGTCTCCTGGCAAGTTTTGTATTAATATATTATCTTCTTGCAACTCGTGACTACTTCCAGCTGGCACCAGAGGAATAGGAAACTGTTTAGATGCTTTCTCCTGTTCCTATGGCAAAAAGCAAAAGAAGAAAAGGAGAAAGTATTCAATTCAGGAGAATTGAAAACAGGTACCTTTTATTAGTGTAGCTGATAGTGCTGTACATTTCCCTGTTCTTGTTTAATTGGGCTACATATTGATTTGATTGTTGCAATGAAAATAGATGAATGTTCCCTAATTACATTTTAAATTCAGCTTTCCGAGGTTGAAGGTGTTTTGAAAATCACACGTTGCTGCCAGCCTCACTGCAACATGGGTTGTCTAAAAGTTGGGCTAATGCTGAGTGGCTATGTTCAATGGTGAACCAGTGCAAAGCCTTCATTAAAATAAAAAGTAGCTCCATAATGATATTTACGTGACATTCAAAGTGCTCTTGGTTCTTACAATAAAACATATTCCAGCAAATTCCGTATTACTAACCAGAGTTCCTATCATTCAGTTTTGTGACTTTCCTTACGTAAGTGAAGTTTTTTTTTTCCATAGCATGTCCACTAATTATTACTTTTATAAGGAAAGGTTCAGAAGTATTTAGGCTTCTAGGAGAGTGAAGACAAACGCATTAGAGAAATAATTCATTTAGCCTCCAGGAGTAACCCTCAACTCACTCATAAAAGCTCTTGCCAGTCAAATCTACAGAATACGATTTGATTCAACTCTAGGGGAGGAAAGAGAAACACTTGCCTGCCTCCAAAGTTCAAGTGAAAATGCTTGAATTGCAGCTGCCAAGATGGGAGGTGGCAGAAAATGGAGGATTTGAATCTAGGGGGAGAATGAGTAAAAAAATATTTATACATTCTGTCGTTCAGTTCTAATTGCTTCAAAGATTATTTATTTTTCATTTTTTTGGAAAATAGCTTGCAGCTTCTTAACATATTTTTCAAAGAAGGAGCTGGAAGGCATAATAAAAAGCAAGCAGGGATATGCTTTCTGAATAGACTGAAATAATTAATGTGAGAATGCTTCCGCTTGAGCATTTTTTATGAACAAAAAATACATTATTTTTGCTTTTAAATTGGAGATAATTTGTTACACGGAAGTGGTGGTTTCTTTAATCTTGCAATAATGCTAATTACGACGGTCCTTGGATTCTCAATTTTTGCAAAGCTGTTCCATTGTTTGTTGCTGACATAACGAGGTACTGAAGGACTTCATGGGCTCGAGGCCGGGTCCCCTTTTGTCTGTCTGCTGTCCTTCCTTGCTTTCCCAGTCCCAGGCCTCATTACTTGCCTGATTTGACCATGTGTGAGGTTTCATCTGCTCAGGTTCACAGCCCTTCCATAAGCACTTGGTTAGCACAATCCGTGGTCCAAAGACAATTGTCTCATGCTTCCTTCATTAACAGCAGCTCTTTCCAGAGACTGACCAAAGCTTATGGTCACAGCTAAATCTAAAGAAGGAGGAACATCTCCCCATGCTACATATCAACAAAGCCCATTTTCAAGGAGGAGGCAGGAAGGTTTTATTCGTTTTTTTTCCCTACTTAAATGCAGCTTTTGCTTAGCTTTGTTTAGTGTACACTGGTATTTTCACGGGAGCCCAGTCATGGAACTGCACTAGTTACCTGCACAAACATAGAGAAAAAGCAAAACCCTCATCTTAAAAAGCTTAGAACTCAAACACATATCTCATCAGGCACATGGATGTACCAGGACACTTCCTCAGCATCCATCTCATCTCAGATCAAAGCCAATTTGGCTTAGCACAGAGCCAGGTCCTTGCACAAGGTTCTGGCTCCACGCATTCCCTTCCCATTGCAGATAGCAGCATGGGGCCTTACTGCATCACCAGGGCGTTGCACACAGTCCTGGACAGGGCTGTGGCCTGACACATTTCCATCACAATAGACAGCACATGGCTCTCCCAGAGGTGTTTGTGGCCCGTCAGAAATTCAGTGGGTGTATTTACCTTCTGAAAAGCACATGTGGACACTGTTTCTGCAGCCACAGAGTTTCATTTGGCAGAGGAACTGGTGCTTATCCACCAGGCAAGCCTGACACTCCCTTGTCTCTAATCAGGGTTGTGTACACAAACAGAAACAACACGCTGTAAGTACATGCACGCACCATGTTCCTTTCTCCAGGCATCTTTCATTATTCAGCATGTTTTCACTGCTGAACAACAAATTGTTAGTGGTGTAACAAGGCAGGAACACGTGTTCAGGTACAGTGTGCTACCTGCAAAGCCCGGCACGCTGTGCCAAGCTGCAGTGCTCTCTGCTCTGCCTCATTTAGAGCAGCAGCCAAGGCAGCAATGAGACATACGGCGGTCTTGTGAACGGGTAAGGTGGGAAGGCCAGTATTTATTCAAGCCTGGAGGATCAGAGGAAGATGATGAGGAGCCATATTTTTGAGTCATTTATCTGAGGAGATATTTCCTCTCTCCTCAAAAATACAAATATGGAGTGGAAAATGAGGTCAGGAGAGGTTTACCAGGTAGAAATGATGTCCAGGTTCTAGACCTAAGTTAACAGAGGGCTGACAGTGCTACTCAGTGTGATCAAAGAAACAGAAGATGACATAGGGAATTGATTATAATGAGACTTTTTTTTTTTTCCACTGTGTTGAAGTTGGCAGGGAAAGAAACATCTGCAAAGATACCTGAGGAAGGCAGGCTGAGCTTTTATTTTGAATTATGAGAGCTAAGTCTGGAGTAGGAAGATGGATGGATCCGTGAATCATCAGCATAGAGGTAGTACTTAAATCTGAGTTTTCAGATGAAAGTGGATAAGGACAAGGCTCTAAATGAAAAGTAGAAATAGGTCTGTGAAAGAGATGAACCAGCAAAAAACAGAGACACAAGACCAAGAACTAAGTTTTAAGAAGGATACCAATGAAGGGTATTCACAGTTCAAACCAAAGAAGTCCCGGGGTTCTGAGGAGGTCACCTGGTGCATCCCTGTGCCCTAAGGCAGGATCAATTATCCTCTTTCTTTCCTTTCAGAAGTCTGTCTGCTCTGTTCTGGAAGGCCTCCAATGTTGGAGATCCCACAACCTCCGCAGGCGTCTACCTTAGTGCTTTATTATCCTGATTGTTATGAAAGTTTCCTGATGTCTAACCGGAATTCTTTGCTGTAATTTAAGCCCATTATGTCATGTCCTTTCCATTATGCACAGATTGTTTCTGTCTTTTCTACCACTGTTTCTTCTGTAATTGCTTTCATGTCCTCTCTCAAGTGCTTATTATTTAGGCTAAACAACCACGCTCATTCCATCTGTATGGCTAGATTGGGATTTCTAGACTTGGGTTCAGCCTTTTTTCCAAAACAAAGTTGCATCTTTGTTGGGTTTTTTTTCAAATAAGGAAAAAAAAAAAGTGCTCTGGCTAGCTGAGCTCTGCAGCCGTGTTGTGAGAAGGGATCGCTTCCTGCATCTCGCAGACAATAGATCTGTTGGAACACTGCAACTTCACAGCTCCCTTTATCACAGCAGGATGCTGCTGCTGACTCCCAGCCAGGTTGTGATCAGCACTGATCCCAAACCAGTCCGTTTGACTCTCTGTGTAGTTAGGTAGCTGCTTGTGCTTAAATGCCATCAATCTGTAGCCGTAAGCCTTTCCTTTTTGTGCCCAGCTGCAGCCTGCTCAGAGGAATCATTTAGGTGAGGATACAGTGTGTCTGCCCACTTATTTTTTAGATATCGATTTTTATATTACTCCTTTGGAGAAAATTACAAAAAAACGATCAATCTGAATTGAAACTACTTTTTCATCAGACTTTAATGCCTATTGCATCAGAGCCCAAAAGACATTTAAAATTTCTGTTATTTACTGACTCTGAAAGGCTATGAAAGATTCAGAATTATGTTTTTTAAATAACATATTTTTTCTGAAAACTCCTTTCATGAAATAGGAAAATCCTCTATTTGTTCCAGATATATTTGTTCCAAAAGCCAAGCCTTGGTGTTTTGAATCTATCTTTGGGAAAATATTTTCCATGACCAAAACTGAATATTCATGCTTTCTAATATAAAACTCCTTTCCACAGAACATCTACTGAAAGTATAGATTTCTGACTCATGCAATGGCCCAGCATGACTCTATATCTTCCCCAAAGCACTTGTCCCATCAGACACTCAGAACAGCAGCTTACTCTATTTGAGCAATGCAGCGCACATTTACAGTTTCCTTTTTTTCCAAGCTATTAGCCCTAGAAGTCTACCTCCATTGGCAACTCTTAGTGCTATGCAATAATTTACCAGCTACCAGCACCCCAGCGTGATGTGATGGTGTAGCAGCACAATCATTAGTTTCTATTCCGCAGTGGCAGGATATGACAGGGATTCTACAATTTTGGATGATTCTGGTGTCAACTAACTGTGACACTCCATCAAACCCTGCATCCTTAATGTCATAGAGAGTTACATCCTTTCATGGATGATAAAGCATGGGCATTCTGACAACCCCAGTTTAACTGTCCTCGTTGGCCTCACTAGGCTCATGTCACTTCATTGTCTTATAACTTAAATTGTCTCATATTGAAAATGAGGATTCAATTTGAGATTTTTATTGTTAACCTTTAAGGGCCTTGGAGCTCAAAGTCTACTTATCTTCTAGAGGTAAGTGAAGTTTATGCTCTAGTTCTTCATCTACCTTCAGTTACAGATTTCTGCACACGTACCCCATGGCTTCCTGATGGCTGTCTGAAAACTTCTTAGTTTTCAGTAACAAGAAAAGAGAATAAATATACATCTTGAGCAGTTTTCAGGGCTGTTTTTAAGGATAGGTTCATTTTTCTTCTGTTTGTTTGAATCTTTCCACTTGTTTCACCTTAAAATTTTATGTTGAAGCTGGAAAGAATTGTTCTCCTTGCACAGCCTCCTCTTTGAGGGAAGTGCTGTTAAAAAACAAAAATTCAATGAAGCTTACAAAGGGCAAATGCTAACTTCTACATTGAAAACGCTTTAAATTTCAGTTTATAACACAATTCTTTGTTCTCCAAGTGGTCACTTTTCTTTTATTAAAACCAGTTATTATCACAGAAAGCACATTCTTTGTGAAATGGCATTTGTGTAGTCAACACCCCAATTTTCCATAAAGAAACATTTCAAGGGGAAACTTTTTGCACGCCCTACTAAGCACCAAGTCTTTCCATTTAAACACCTCCCCAAGTGGCCAAAGTTTCAAAAGAGATGCTCTTCCACTCAGGCACCCGAAGGAAGTGTTTGAATTCTGAGCAGCTTTTGAAACATCAGGCCACCTTGTTTGAGGCGTGTAAGAGAAAGATGTGCCCTTTTCAAGATGTAGCTCCAACGAGAGGTCCTTAAGAACTTTTGAAAAACTCCTCTTTAAGAAGAAGAGGATTAGATCGAGATGTGAATGTTACAGGCATAAATACAGATTTAACTCTGAAACCCATGTGTTTATGTGCTCTTTTGGTGTGCTTTCTCTTCGTGTTTTCAGTGCAAGTATTTTACATATGGAATTGAATGGATTACAAATCATCTATCTTCTGAACGACATGATAATTATTGCTGTTGAGAAAGATGTTTTTGTTGCACAGAAACACGCCTAATTTCTGTTTGTGCAGTTGAGATTTCTTGAGGCCAGGGCTGACATCCAGCATGCCATTAGGTACGGAAAGAAGTCCATTGTGCTTCAAACTGGCAGAGAGCTTGCAAAAACTAAGCTTAAACAGAGGTGGATCCAAGCCAATCCCACTGTCAGCTCTCAGATCTCTACTCCCCTGTTCTTTCCCTGGAACAAGTAACCTTTTGCCCTTCCATTTTGTAAGGCATAAAGTAACTCTTCTTAATTAGGATTATTTTTTCCCCTGCTGGAAAATGTATTAACAAAGATTATTCTCAAAGCACAAAACTGCTTCCTCTTTATCTGACACAACGCTGCTGTAGAACAACCAGGAGGTTCACAGACCTCTAAGACACGTCACCATACAGTATCTGCAATAATAGCTCCAAGAAAACCATGAAATTTGAGGCTTTCAATCACATTAAAGGGTACTTCGGGTACTCCTTCTTTCTTCATACCATCCCTCCCTGCCACACAAACCCATCAAGCTCCATTATTTTTCCTAAAAGAATCAGAACACTTTACCGCATGCAACCTGTTGCTGAGAATATTAATTTGGACGTGCTTCATGGGATGCTAAGAAAATATTAAACTTGAGGAAGGTCTCCTTCCATTTCCACAAGACTCTGCAGGCAAGTCAACAAAATCTCATTGTCAATAACATCAAGGACTGTTGACAGATCTAATAAAATCAACATAGATTTATTTTCTGTGGCCCTTGCCAAGTAAAGATCAGCAAGAGATAACTACCCTTATATTAAACACACATCTAAAGACAACACAGTAGGGATGAAGGATGCTTGTGAAAGACACAAACAGGCTTCTTCTGTTTGCATCATCCTGGAGATACTACAGAGATTAAAAATTTCTGTCAATACAAGGGCTAAAATCACCTGCTGTGAACAAACTTGTGAATTACAAAGGACTGGTCATAGCATCAACAAACCGAAAGATATTATCAGCAGAGCACTCTGCTGACTCCTCTCTGCTGCAGACTCTTGCCTCACCAATCGCAACGAGGGCAGTCTCATCAAACACAAATGCAGCAAGGACACATGTGAAACTGGGAGGAAGGTTTTCCCATACATCCCGCTACGAAGACAAAGGAGTTGTTTTTGTGTCACACATCAGAAGGACGATCTGATAAAATACTTTGCTAAAAGCTCTCCTGGAAAGATAAGGCCATCTGCTCCCGTAACAATACACAAGGTAAACAACAACAAACCCCAAACAAACAAACAGCCTCACACAGCACAATGCATCCAGTGAGGAACTTAACAGACTGCAGCTATATTTACTCTGATTATCAGAACTACTTCCCCCTTATATATACATATATTTATTTATATGTGCATGTAAATGATTATTTTCAGATGGTCACTGCAGATAAGACACTGGACACAAAGTTTCACTGATTTTCCTAGTGGCATATTTAAATGTGGCATTGCCTTGACTTCTTTGCAAACTTCACAGATCATTCTGAACCAATAACATACCTTTAGTGGAGAAGATAAGTCTGGTCAGGACAAGGGAGAGCCCAACATGTCCACTTTGATTCTGAGTAGATCAGAATGGACAGAACTCAGCTGACTTATTGGGACTGGAGGTGGAGACGCTGCCATTTGGGCTCAGAGACTTTTTTTTACAAGCAAAACAATTTCCTTTAAGGACTGCAAGGAAACCTCTAGTAATACATCCACCACTGTCCTCAACTAAACCACTGTGAAGCAATAGCATCAATGAGCAGGAAATCTGAAATTATTTCCCCTAAAGGGCAATCAGATCTGAATTGTGCTCACATGTGTCTTGATAGAAAATGAAGCAAAAAGAAAAAAAAAAAATTATTTGGCTGCTACAAAGCTCTCCATGAGAATGGAGATAACAGCCATTTGTGGTGATCCTCAGCTGCTTTGGAGAAGCCACTGGAGCATCTCTGGACCAAATCACTGAATCCCCTATGGGGCTCTGCGCACTGTTTCATTGGCAACACTGCAAGACCAAATCTGTTGCTGATTACTTCTATCCAGATGATCAGCTCCTGGATAATGGCATTCAAACAGGGGACATTAAAGGGCACACACAACATTTTTTCCTCTCTAAATGACAGAGCTGTTTTAAAGTTGCAAATACAATTTAAAAAAAGCAAAACCAGACGCATGCTAAGCAATAATGTAAGTCCATATGAGGTGGCAAGTAAAGGTCTTTCTTAGCCAGATACCTCATTGCCAGGGCTTAGAGGAGAGGCCTTAGTGAAAAAGTACATGAACAGGGCTGTCGCGCTGCTCCCACCTGGGATGTGGAGCCACCACTGTCTTGAAACACCTCTGTCACTTACTTTCACTCAAAATTACTCTCAGTAACTTATATCATATGAAAACACTTATCATTTATAAAATGAAACGGTTTGCTATGCAACATCATCTGCCTTCTGGTTAAAAGCAGAAAGAAATGCTTGCTGTCTCCATCTAAGCTTTAATTTTGTCCATGAATTCATTTTAATTTCCTTTGCACTTCTGGATTGCATATATTATGAGAAACAAAAATCCCATTTCCAATCTGGCAGCAGTCCAGGAGTACCTAGAGCTTGCAGCAATGGATTTCCTCCTCCACACCTGATCTCCATCTCCTCTCCAGCCACAGAAGAACGAGTACCCATGGAAGCACAGACAATCCCCTGGATGGCTCCAAAACAAGTGCTGCTCTGTGATTTTGAGGTCCATCAGCCATTGAAATGCAGGAGTCCGGCCACCCCTGGCCCCTTTCTCCCTCCTTTGCAGGCATTAGAAGCAGAGGACAGTTCAAAAACAGTTTTTCTTTGAGAAAAGCCCTACAAAGCCATCTAAAATCGAAGAGTAAAAATTGCATTAATGTATTGCTCTGGCAAAGCCAGATTCTCCACTTCAGGTCAGTCACTCAGAGGCACTGCAGATGTAGTAGCACAGACATCTTGTGCATTACCCTGCCTTGCACCTCTCTTCTGTTCTGCCTGTGGGATGTTTCTCAGGCCAAATCCTATGGGCTCTCTGAGAAAAGGACAGAGGTCTGATTGCAGAGCAGTTTTCAATGTGGTCAAGGCAGGGAATGTCCTTTCTGCAAGGCTTGCAAGCCCTTGAGCACTGTCTGAACAGAAAATAGGGGACTGCAAAAAGAGAGATGCTAACACACTAGCCTTTTGCTCCACAAGTTGTCTGTGTGTGGCTTGCACATAAAAGCTGCAGGTTTTTGATGATCACAGTCTGATAAGTGTGGATGTTATTTTTTCAGAGCAACAGTTGTTTACCTGGAAAAGGTTTGCAGACAAGCAGCAAGGTACAAGGATTACAGCCATCCCTGCTGACAAAAAGGGTCTTAAACACAGTAAGAGCACACACAAGATGTGATTCCCTTCCACCCTTACATTTTATTGCTACCAGTAGGACTGAGAAGTTTCTATCACAAAAGCACCAATTTGGTACTGCAGAAAGCAATTAAGCAATTGAAGGGGAAAATACTGCCTCCTCATGGAAAACAATCAGGCACGAGGTAATTAGACAATGCTTTGTGAGATCACAGATTTCTTTTTAGAACATCCTCTGCTCCATGCCCCATGTTTGTGCTATGCAGAAGTTGGCGTAGGATGTGAAGCTGGTTCACTTAACCTACGCCACTTGAGAGCAGCAAAGCCGTAAGCTGCTGTTGTCCTACAGTCAGTGATGTACCTGGCGTGGTCAAAAAGGACTTCTGCTTCCAGTAAGCTTAATCCCTCCATGAGTGTAAATTGATCACTTTACATTAAAAAAAGAAAAAGTCAATTTTGCATCTGACCCGTTCACCTTCATATGACGACATGACATCTTAAAATCATAGTAAGTATTAGAAAAATTATCTTTTAAATATGGGCCTTTGTATCTTTTACCACATTCTCTCCTGCAGTGGTTATTACCTAATAATTTTTGACACTGGTGATTAAATAGAAAAGTTTTACGTTTTATGATTCTATTTCAAATACACAATTGCTAGCATATATATCAAGGCAAAAATTAAGCCCTTCCTAAAGAGTCTGTAATTATATTTATGCATTAAAGTGTCATCTGCTTGAAGTGAATGATTTCAAACAATATTTTTACGTAATTGTTTCAAAAATCAAACTGTTAATCAGACTTTATCGTCAATCTCAACTAATGGTTTCATTTCTATCTTTTAAGCCACTCAGGACATTTAATACTTTGAGAAATCCATAATGGTTAACCAGCCACACCTAAAGCAGTGAGCACACCTGGTCAATAAAAGCTCCTCTGCAGCAGAACTCATGTCAGAGCTTCAGCAGAACCCATCATCAAGAAAGCATTTCATTGCACACAGACCCTGTAACAGTCAAAATATAAGAGGAAGGAAAAATGAGACCTTTCTTGAGGAGTTCAGGAGCAGGAAACTTTTAAATTTTTATTTCAACAGTGATTGATTTTTCTGGCCTCTGTTTCCTAGATCTTTTAATACGCTTCCTTAAGAGGCAGATCTGCCAGTCAATAGTGTGTATGCAAAACAGTCAAGTTCAGTTTTTCCCTAAAGCGGTGTTGCTGTTCCCACCCAGTGTAAGTTGTAGAGCAAAACTGGGTCCCTGAGTTGCTGAGGTTGCTGTTCACTCAGATACGGCACGTACAAATCACATATGAGGTCATGGGTATTTTTAATACCCATTTCCTAGATGATGATGCTCACACTGCATAGTTTCAGGCTAGCAGCAGATCCTAAAGAATTTTGGACATAGCAACAACTGGCCCGACTGGAACACCCCAAGAAGAATGATTTAAAATAGGAAAAGTTCATATACAAGCTTTTAAATAATGTGCCAAGGGAAAAATAAGTCTTCTGTACATCTGCCTACTTTTTTTTTTTTTTTTTTTTTTTTTTTTTGAGATCAGATTTCAGTCGCTGAGTTATAAAGCAAAATGAAACAAAACTAAAAAACAAAAGCAAACAGAGAAACACACCTCAACATAAGACGGGTGAGTAGATTTGCATGGGAGATGATTTATTCTTTAGTTTGCCCGCCAGAAAAAACAGAGCAATAATTGCAATTTGATAGGTATTTTCAAAAAACACACCTAGCTCAATCACAGATAGACACTTCTGGATCTTAACAGCAGCTTTTAATTCCGCTTTGACAAATTGATGTAAATAAAGAGACTTGGACGATCACTAAAAGTCTTAATCTCTTGTAAGTAACTTGGTCTGAGCTTCCCTACTGGAGGCTGTTAACTGGTCACAAATTAATGCTCCTTTCGCCCACAGCCAGAATGCAGGTGACGACAGAGAGAAGCGGCCACTGCCATTTCTGCAATTGCTCCACTCCTTACAACGACCCTTACTAATGGAAGTGGTCCTTGCATGGGATCACCCTGCCACAGGGAATCCAATACCTCGAATTTCTCCCTCAGCTTTGGATTAAAAATACCCTTAAAAAAAGTAAACGACGACTTAGTTGGTCTGCCACGTTTCTCTTGGTTTCACATCATTTCCACCCAAAATTATAACTCAATCTGTATTTGTTCATACTTGGCCTGAAATCACTTGACACAGAGCCCATTTTTGCCAAAACCTCACTGAACCTGACTTACAGCTCTGGATTTGTAACAAAAGCTCAAACAAAACAAGTTTCACCTTGTAGCAAGTTTTATTAAGGAAACCCTAGCGCCGCTCGAGGAATAGCACTCTACTTGTTTAGAGGTTAAGAAAAAGTTATTAAAATAATAAGATTGGAACTCACAGTGCAAATTAATCTGCCCAGGACTGCAAGATTGTCGGATGAAACTAAAGACTGTTGTAAATAACGTATTTCACAGCCTTTAAACTCAACACTGAGGATGACACTTCAGGTCGGATCACAAAGACTTTGTAGTGGCCCCCAGAAAGATATCCACGGAAAAAAAACAATTACAAAGGATTTCAAATGTATAGATCTGGCACGCTGCAAAGTTTGATAATCTTGATGAATTTGGCTCAGATCCTAGAAGCATAGCCCCGGGCAAAACTTAACACACCTTCATGTTCCACGTGTTGATGCTTTTTGGTCCAGGAGCACTGCAGTGAATGGAAGGGCCTCTTACACAGTCAAACTCCATGACACCAAAATCAAAAACAGCATTAAGAATGAAACCAGCAATAAGGAAAGCATCACCAGATTTCCTTACATTACTCATTGCAGGATGGAATTATGAGAGCAGTAATACTTTCAGGACCTTCTGATTCACAGGACAGGTAATTTTGCTCAAACTGAACTTAGTCTCCTGTTTACCCGTAAATGTGGAGAGCACCGGGAAAGGAGAATTGTGAATAACCATCTGAAATGTCAATGACTCCCCTGCCTATTACTAAGCCGGGTTTACTTCAAACTATGATGAGGAGTGTATTCTTTTTTTGTCCCAACAGTCATGGTAAAGCATTTGGTACATACTGTAAACGTCACTGCTTACCAAAGGTGCAGACAGTCGGCTTTACTGGGCGATTTCCTGGCTTTTAAGACTGCATTCTTGTAGCCAATCTTGCTGTATTTTAAACTGCATTCTATGAGTTTCCCTTTCCTTTTTGGAATAGTATAATTTGCTTCATAAATTACATATGGTGGAAGCCTGTTGAATGAATAACCTTGTTGCACAGAAAATTAATTCTTTTGACAGGTTTATTCCTTTAACAGATATTTGGTGGAGGATTTTACTGCATTATTGTATATATTGTGGCTTGCTGCACAGAAAATGTTTCACAGCATTTCAGCAGATTTATACCTTTAACAGAAATAACTGTTCCCATCCGTTTACCATTTGTTACCTATGAAATAAATTTCTTAGTTACAGATTCTTAAAAGAAGCTCACTTGTTTTGCTCTTGTGTTCCATTTGGGTGCAAAGAAAATGCATTTTTCCTTCAATCACTACTCATTTAAATGCATGATAATATATACAGTTGTAATGAACCATATTTTGTTTGATTATGTTAATCTGTAACAGTGTTAATTTCCTTATATATATGTTTATGTGATTTTTTTTTTTTCAAATTAACATTTTACCATGTCTTACTAGAATATCCTGGATTATTTAAGGCTCTGTACACTATCTTGGCATGAGAATTACATAGCACAGATAGCACGACGACAGCAAAGGAAGTCAGATTGAATGCCACATGACCTGATTTGAGCAAGGCTAATTATGTAATTAAGATATTGAAACAGGAGCCAGAATCTCTGAGTGCTGCGCTAGTTTCGCCAAGAACCTCCGGTGGGATATTCAGCATTTGGCTTTTCTGTATGCTACTCTTCCCTGCCACAGATGAGGGTACTGACATTCAAAAAAAACAGAATAAAGCTGCTCTGGGTGCGTGGCCTAGCAGCACACCCTGGCTCAAGCGTGCAAAGTGTTTGTAAAATCACTCCAGTATCTTGCGTGGCTCTCGATGCATAGCTTACACTCATAGCAGGGACTCAGATAAAGCTGTAAGGAAATGTGGTGCTTACTGTCTGTTCATTAAATTTAGGGAAGAATTAGTAGGTTGTGGGTTTTTTTTTTTTTTTTTTTTTGTTTTGTTTTGTTTTTTTTGTTCTGTTTTGCTTGTTTGGAGATGGATCATTCTGAAAAGCTTTTAATTACTTAGCATTGGACTATTTTAATGGCTCTAATGTGAGAAAAACTGCGAAATAGCGTGATGAATGTAAATGTAAAATTCAACATTCAAGGGAGACATGAATATGACTGTAAAGAGAGGTAGAAGACACACCATAGGCACACACCATAGCATTCCCAAGAATCTTCAGCCACACTGATTTCCATGCTGCAGCGTTTCAGATAGCCTGCTCAGACCATTTTGTGCTCTGACCAAACGATGCACACAGCCTGTTTCTGAAGCCCAACTTTCCCAAAGACAATGGTGTCAATGCTTAACACAAGTGAATGAAGAAACAGAAGTGTTAGCAGATCACATCAGACCTCATCAGAATGTATAAGCCATAGTGAATGTGTATAAGCCACTTTGAATGAGATCCCTACCATCCTACCTAATTCAGCAGTGCACAGACTAACATATACCAAGACCATGGCCTTGCTATTTAGATAACAGAGCTTTCAAGTAGTACTCATGGGTAAGCCAGAAATAGCCTTCATGGTACTGAGCAAACCTACTCCCTTGTATGGGTCTCTAATGAGATAATTCTCCACAAATAAAGCAAAAAGAATATTCTTCTTGTTAATTACTTCACAGAGAAACACTTCTTTGGAACTCCTACCAAACATTTAACTCTAATATGGCTGAAATATTTCAGAAAAGAAGAGCTACACCAGCACAAGCATCTCACAGCAGCAACATGAAGTTATGTCTCATTAAAAAATGTATTGTGCCTAATTGATGCTTTTTAAATACTGAAAACTGGAGTTCCATGCCAAGGAAATCAGCAGAGATCTGTACCAGCACAGGAGTGAATTAATCCTAGAGATACAGGCTTTTGTGGCAAAAAGTCATGTGGTCAAAGCTCATGTGAGCTTTTAGGGACTAGGGGCAATAGAATGGACTAATGTAGCTTGATTCAACTGTAGAGAAGCACTTCAAATGCAATGCTTGCATAAAACCTAAATCTGCAAAATGCATATGAAAGGAGATAGTGTTTTACTGTGCTCTTCCACCCCACCCTACATGATTTCTCCACACCTACATGACTGTACTCACTGAATTTCCTTGAGATTAATGGCCAAGTCTGCGAGTGACCATGGCACACTCCTCACCTCTTAATTTCTAGGGAATTCCCTGTCTCAGTTGCTATTGTTTAATTGCAGTCTAGTAAAAAATAATTTCAAAGTTCTGCGAGAGAGAGGCCAGCAGATATATGGAAAACACATGAATATGTAATTTTAACAGCTAAAACTATATATATCTGGCAGGCCTTACCTAATGGTTGCACTGAATCCCCTTGGCAAGCTTACACTAATGTTATTTTTACTGTTCCATTGGTTTGTTATATATGCAGAAAGCACAGTATTCTATCCAAGTTGCAAGGAAGCCAGTCCATTCATGATAGGTCCAAAAGAGATCTTTGAAATGGAAAAGGATAAATATAAATTATTTTCTACAGAGTAGGCAAGTGTCTACTCAGATTCATTGCTTGAATGTGTAGCCTTGAAAAATCAAACAAATTTCCAATCAAGAAGTTACCCACATCTGGAATTTGAGATGGTAAATTATATTTCTATAGCAGACACCCTAGATTTCACAGTAAGATGACTTTTTTTTTTTCTTCACAGAGACCAATCCAAAACGCATAATGCCAGAGAAAATATAGAGTTATACACTGAAGGATTTGGAAAAGACTATTTAGCAATCACAGCAGCACTTTGGCACTTGTGTGAGAGCATTGCACGCCTGTGCGAGCACAACCTCGCGTCTCTTCCGTTGGACTTGACTTTGTCTGTATTTGCATCCAGCTGTCTTCCTGCACGATAACCAGAACACCGGAAATTTGCTGAGGATGACACACACAATCAATGAAGAGATTTTAGTCATTGCATCAAATTAGCAAATTCTCAATCCTGACTAAGATACAGCTAGGAAACGAGCTGCCAACAACACCCTCTAAAGCAGATGGTTCCCACCACTTGGAATGCTCCTTTCTGTGCACTTCAGCAGCTCCTGAAATAACAGAGTTCTGCAGAATGGAGAAGGAAGATGGGTGGAAATTCAGACTCCTACTGGTGGTTTGGTCAGTTCTCCTCAGCCCTTTGGAGAGAATTCACTGGCAAGTCATCACTAATGACACACCTATGTCTTGCCCTGAGCTGCTTTACCCGCACCTTGTTGGGCATTTTTCACCTTGTTTATCTGAAGGTAAAAAAAAAAAAAAGTAGTATGCCATAAAGCACAGGCTACCTGCAGATTATGAAATAATTGGAGTGCTAGATGGAAAATAATATATTGAACAAGTTGTCCAATAAAATAAATTACTTCTATAATGCATCTCAAAACATGTTAGAAAGTTAGGAATTACGAGCTGTATCACACTGTGAATCAAGTGTATATTTTTAATAGTTTAGATAATTAACAAAGGGCACTATTTGCCAAGTGCTGTGGAAGGCTATTGGTCACGTGACATTTAAAAAATTAAGATCTTCTATCATTCTAAAATCAGGCTTCCTTTAAGCCATGAACTATTTAGATTGGTGCAGGAATAGTGAAATGAAATGCTAGGGATTTTGCTCTGCAGGATGTCAAATTAGATTATCCATCCTTTAAAGCTATAAATACATGAATTATTACACTTTTTTTACAAATGAGAAAACTGAGGCATAGACAATATCAAAGGGCTTTATAAATGTGAATGACTCAATAACATTCTGCTATTGTTTATTATCCATATTCCTGTTTTTAAATGACAGAACAGAGGCACATAGAAATGAAATGACTATCTAAAGTCACACCAGTCTCCTTCTTTAACCTGGTAAATGGGTAAGTAGGCATGCCATTTTGACATACTAATATATGTGTTAAGGTATTAATTTCCCATACTTCTTGAATATATGGATCATTGGGGAGCAGTTTCTGTTGAAAACAGCAACAGTCTATTTTTCTCACTTCAAACTTTTTTTCCTATTGTGAGACTTCTATTTAACTGGAAAAAGTTCTTCGTTTTCTCTTTGCTTGGCAAGAAGAAAGTATAAGAAAATGGAGTAATTTAGATGACAGAAAACAGGGATTTAAGGCTGGAACGCACAGCGATCAGAGCTCAGGGAGTGGGATGCCATTCACACACACACTGGACTAGAGAATATCAGTGGCAAATTCCTCCCAATCCATTCAGGGTGGACTATTTCAGGTGAAAAATTAATCAACAGTGTTTCAAGGTATTTAGGAGGGCAAAGAAGCAATGTCTTTCCTTTATGGCTACACTGCAGTGATCAGTGCCTCTGCAGGTGTGTAATTTAAAGAGGTGCTAGGAAAAAGATGAACATAAACAGAAAGGATACCGGGTGTACGCGAAGGTTACGGTAGAGGTTGCAGCCGAATGACTGCAGGGCTACATAACCCAGCCTCAGATAATGCTCAAGTTTATTTGCCTTGATCTGAACTCTGCTTAGAGCCAGGACAGAATGATGAGAGGTTAGCAGGGCAATGCCACACAGAACAAAATAACCTGCAGAGAGAAGTTTCTTACAGAATGAGACATGGCAGTCCGGGTCCCTATCGCTGTGGATCACTGCAACAACAAATGTATGTGTAGAAACTCCATGCATTTCACCATGCAGCTACAGTGCAGCTGAATACTGCAGCTCTTTCACCAGTTCCAGTAGCTCCAAACTCACATCTCATGTCCCAATAACCACACAGTCACTTGGTTGGTCTGGCTCAGAAATAATTAAAAAAGAGACTTTCTTAATGACATTGACCCCTGCCAGAAAGCAAAGTCTTCCTTCATCTGTTTATCTCTCTGCTACCACTAATAGTCAGAGATACACCAAAAAAGAGAAGTGGCTGACTTATCAACATTATTTTCCTTGTTCTTGATCTAGGTCATCAAGTAGATTAATATGTAGTTGCAAGCTGTTCATTCATTGTAGAGGAGCATGTACATAGCAGGAAATATCTCCCATGGCGCTGATAAACTCTCAGAGGCTATAGGCCAAGGTGTTTATGCTCCAATGGAGACATTTGTGCCAAGTACCTGCTCCCAGTGATATAGTTATAAGCATTAAACTCGAAATGTAACTTTAAAAATCTATTACGGTATATGGCTTTTATTATTTCCAAGACGGACAACTGTGTTGGTTATTATCAATATGTTGTGAAAGAAGCTTTGACACCTGGGATTTGAGGCAGGGGGATGGGGAAGAGGCACGCAGGAACATTTAGGCCAAATATTAACAAACTGATAAAGTGTTACAAGGATGTTTGAGAGAAATGCTTTCGTTTTCTTTCCAGCCCCAGCTTTCGGAATGCACCCAGAAAGAAGAGCAGCAGATAACCCTATACCTGATAGCATCTAACCACTTGCTTGCCAGGCTCCCTCTTTCCCAGTCTCTCCATTTCAAGGATCTTCCCAGTATTCCCAAAATCCTCCTGATTAGTTTCTCTCTTATCCATGTGATCTCCCACAGGAAAGGGCTTACTGATTTACCCCAACCATCACTATCTCCGAACTGACTCTACCTATGATCGAATTGTGCCTTTCTTCCTCTTTGCTCTGCGTTCAACTTTGTCATCTCCTTCAAGAACAAGCATCTTCCTCCCTTCATTAGCAGGTTCTGTCTGAAAGGTGAAGCTGTCTCTTGTCTGGTAGGTCCTCCTCTTAGCAGCCCAGCTCAGCTTTCTGCTGGGAGCATCACTCATTAACTCAGACTCCCTCTTTCCTTCCTCCCATTTTCCCTTCTGGCTCTTGACCTCCCGCTCAGTTACAGTGGCTTAACAGCCCTCCGGGTGTGACAGAGGGGCAAGGGCTACTTCTGGCTGGTGGTTCCCTGTCAGGACACTTAATGTCTTGTTCCAGAATAATGACAGGGAGGGGGAAGGAGAGATGGCAAATAAAAAGTAACAACAATTCCTCCAGAGCCTACAAACACAAACGCTCAGGAACAGCACAGAAATGGTAGATTGCAAAGTCAAATCTCCTTAAGAAAAACATTTCCAACACATGAAGACACGGGAAGCCAGAACACACTCAGAAATCTCTCCAACTTAATTTACGTCTGAACTGCTTTGAAGGACAAGGACCCAAAATACATATTCCAATAAGCACTTACTTTTTTGGTTCTGTAAAAATGTGGAATGTAAACAGCAGTGGGTGTTTCAGGCTGTTTACGAGTGAAATTGCTATTGCACCCGTTGTCATGTAGCATTACACCACTTTAAATGCAGTCAGCTCTTTGATGTGAATTCTGGAGCAGTAGTACCCACATATGGCAACAGAGAACATGGCCTTCAGCGTTTTGGAGACATAACACAGAACCAAGCCCACGAAGGTTGCGATTTCTTGTCCTGAATTATGAGTTTTAATAGTTTCACAAGAAAAGCTGTAGCTCACTTCCCTCAAGAAAGAAAATGGGCAGCCTCAAAGCTACGTATGTGGATTAGAAAAACATTTACACACGTAACCCTGTTATTGTTCAAAGTTTTTAAGGAAGTAAATCTACGCTGCTAAATCCACTTGCATCACTTCATTTGCTATGATGGCAAAAAACAGATCCAGTCCAGTCAAGAAAACATTTGGTTTCTGTACAGACCCAGTCAGGTTACTTGCGGCCATACCAAAGTTTCCCTCTATTAACTGACATCATGAAGTTTTTCTGATCTCTTGTGTTTAAATTATGCACGCTCCTCATCTATTGAATGAAGTTTCTGATTTCTTTCCTTTCCCAGCTGATACAACAAGAAAGAAGTAAGCATTTACACAGGTTCAGCACAACGAACCAGCCAGAGTTAAACTTGAGAAAACCACCAAGGAAAACGAATCAAGAATAAAGCACCAACTGTTTAAAAAACATAGACGTCAGCAAAATTATTTTCTTACCTTGTTGTGACATTATGAAGAAAACAAAAACGGGAATGCAAGTTTTGATTAAAAAATCTGTCAGTCAACATGTAATTTAATACGAAGTGACATATACTGCTAAAAGGTACATTTTAGCATTAAAGACCAAAACTCCAATGATTAATATTACAGCGATGACAGAATGGGAGTGACTTATTTTAATCCACTGTTTATCTCAGCAGAGTAATTTATAGATCACTCGACATGTTTTAATAGCAGGCATAAAAAGGTACCCTCTAATATACACTCGCTTGCAAGATCTGACATTTGGAGTTACATGCTCAGAAAATATCAGCAAACTGCGTTTGTTGGACATATATACAAATAACCAGTCATCCTACACACAGTTTATAAAAAGTGATCTATTAATAACAAAACAGCTCCAGAGACATATGGGCTCTTAATATTCAGGTGGAATATCAAGTGTTTAAGTTAAAATAAGGGCAGGAGCACAAAGAGTGGTCAGCGCATTGATTTGGCTGCCAAATATAGTTTTTACCATCATAAATCTCCGGCTGACAACTGCACAAAGGCTGCTTTACCTAAACCCTGCCAAGGAAGGGTGTTTGCTGCCGGATTGCCTGATAGTCACTATGACAACTGATGCCACAATTAGACAAGTACAATCCCACTTTCAAACAGGCACACAAGTCATTAATTCAGCAGGACTTTTGTTGACAATATGTTATGAGGGAAATATTTAATACAATTCCAAGGCTGATATATTCTCCTGTTATCTATAGTAAAATAAATGGCAAGAACTGATGAAAACAACCATTTAATTAGTCTAAAATGAGCCGGGGAATCTACCCCGTACATTTTGGCTTAATAAACTCACAGGTGCACAAAGCTACTTAGAGTTGCTGTGTAGAATTTGAAGAACTTGCTATAAAAGGCATTGCATTTGGCAGCGGTAGCAAAGGAGAAAGAGGATAAAATCTTCTGAAAAGTGAGCAAATAAATGTTCTGCCCCAGCCTCTAATGCTGTGGAGATATCCATAAGCATCTTTTCCCACATGGGAAAGAAATTCTCATAAGGATTAACCAGGCTGATCTGAACAACTGCAAATGAGTAAGACTTGAGGACGACCACCACGACAATGACATTTTCCTACCTGGGAGAAATTTTCAAGACTTTTTTCCCAGTTGGCTTGCTATTAGAAGCTCTTGAGAATTTCAAGTGGAAAGCTAAATAGCTGTAAAGGAATGAAATTCAGAACAGAAGGAGCCTCATGCAACTGTGATTAAACTAAAAGAAAAGCCATGGAGGAGGAGTCAGCAAACAAAGCGATAGGTTAGTAAAACACTGATCTAAATATTCACAGCAATGATGTGGAGAGCTCTGAGATCCCTTGCTACAGAGGCACCATGAGAGGTTCTTGTACACAACCCTTAAACTGCTGTAAAGCAATTGCTCTGGGCAGGGTGATGCCAAGGCAAGAAGCATTTGTGAGCATGGCTGGCAGGAAGAAGGAAGCTGACCCTGGCTTGGACAGGGGCATGGGCTGGAAGATCTCTTAGGATCACTCCAACCTGCAAAAAGTCTACTTGCAAGCACTAAGGTTTGGTCTGAGCTGATAGAGATTAACTTCGGGGCTGGAGCTGCTGAAGGCCTTGGGTAGTTGGAGTCTATGTCAAACTCAATCCATTTCAGCCCTACATGAGCCAAATTTTGTGAGGTCTCTGCATTCCTCCCTGTTCTGGTCCCAGAACATTCAAAAGCCATATTCAGCACTGCTGGTGAGATTGGGCATGGGGACAGACCAAAGCATGCAGGTGGTATTAATGCAGGCAGTGTGAAGCATCACACCTTCTCAGGAGCGGATCTGGACAGCTTCCCAGGCAATCTATCCCTGCATCTCATTTCAGCAGCTGGAGTAGAACAAGGAGGCAGTGAAGCCAAACTGGTGTAGTGGCCCCTCTCCCCATCCCTGCAGTAAGTGGGCACTTTCCAAGCACTCCTCACCCAAATGGTCTTGGGCAGTGCAGCAAGGAGCAGGACAACGAGGCCATTTTGCACAGGGCATCAATGCCCTTATTTCTGAAGCTGCTGAAAGGAAAAAAAAACCTCTGGTGCTGTTGGCTTGGGTAAGCTCTTCTGCTGGCTTCAATTAGTTATTTCCCTAATAAACATTGACTGTGGCTTACTGGTTATTGAGAAAACTAGAAAATAGTGCTGCTCTCCTTTGTAGCCATAAATAGGCAGATGGGTCTGAAGTAATTTGGTTCCCCTTCAGGACCTCAAACATGAACACAAGGACATAATCACTAAAAGATGGGTTTTCTGGCTTAAGTCTGGCTTAAATCACTCCGGAAAATGGACTCTGCACAGGTGGTGGTTTCCCTCCACCCAACCAAAGCTGAGGTTGTATTTCTGTGAGCACTTAGAAAATGCTGAAGACCTCGATTAAATCCCTGTCTGTGCTTCTCCTGCAGAGACTGATGGACATTCTGCTGCTCTGAGCTCAGACAAGGCAGGCTGCACTGTGGTGGTATCTGGGTGTGTGGATGTGCCTGGAGATGCACCTGTGGGTCAGCTACCCCAGTCCTGCTCTGCTATCTCCTGCCTTCCTGTGCAGGGAGCATCATCATCCCTTCTCAATTTCAATAATTAGTTGTCACATAGAGGTGGGAAATGAAGTCTTTTTGTTTTTTTTTTTAACCTTATTAACCAGAAAGTTTAGGGCATTACGCTCTAAGAGAGGTAGTATCAAAATTTACTTGACAGATAAATGTCACCTATGATCCTTCTAATAGCTGAGCTTCCAATCAACAGAGAACTCTCCCTTTGCTGCTATGGGCCCTGGAAAACCCTGCTGTACTGTCTAAGCTGGAATTATGAATATCTTTAGAATGTGAGAAATATAAAAATAAGTCAGTAATTTAGTGCATGACAAAGTCAGAATATTTCTGGACTTCATTTATCCTATGCCAATACAGAGTATCTAGATGCTTGCTGCTGCTTCTGCAGTTCAGGATTGCTCTAGTGCATTTTATAAAGAAAATCAGATAGAAGCACATTGATAAATGACATTAGTCACACTACTTTCTTACTCTCATTCTATGGCTTTTAAAAATCAGGCAAATATACATCATTTTCATGTAGCACGCACAGAAGTACATAGAAGTTAAATGCTTTACCCAAGATCAAGATGCAAATCAGTGAGCATCTGTAACATACTACAGGTGTGATGCTTCCCAAACCCCCATCTCAATGGCAATGAGTGATGTGTCCTTTGAAGTAAAGATTAGAGCCTGAATAATTGATTCACTCCACTAACAACAGCCAGGGATGTACAAGCAGTTTAAGAACACAAGTGACGGCTGTTTCACCAAGAATCCACAGTTGCATGGAAACTCTGACTTTCCTTCCACATAAAATTCCCCACATGCCATTATCTTCAGGGAAATCTACTGAGGGCTTAGTCCAACTCCTTTACACTCAATAAGGCTTCTGCTAGCTTAAGATCATTTTCTCCCTATGCCTCCCTTGATCGCTTCATGGTAAAAACTACAAATAACTTCTATTGGAAGAGGAAACACAGAGATGCAGCTATTGCACTCAGATTCCTGCATTCAGACTCCTTGTAACACTAATGCATGCCTGACTGCAGAGTTGGTGAGTTTAGGCTTTTTTTCTCTGGGAGATTTAACTTTAAGAACTAACTCTGTAATGTGCCTGTTTTCTTCACTTAGTTTTTCACCCCCACTCATTACACTTGGCTTGCATCATGCCTTCTTCCTAAGAAGTCTTCTGGAAGGCCTCAGCTCCCCAGCCCCACTTCATGATAAGGCGCTGATTTTCCATCCTGCCTTTCTCATGTCTGATTACATCATCCCCTTCTAGAGAAGTGTGAGTGTTAGCATAATGCCATTATTGCCCAATTCAGGCAGAAGAATTAAGCATGTGTTTTATTTGAACACTCTCAGTTCTATTGTCTGTAATTAGGTAAATTAACACCAGTGGCATTAGTAGATACTAATAAATCTTTCAGAAGGATATACAGGCAACAGAGATGCATACTCCTGTTTTACAAAATCAGCATGATTTTGATGTTAGAGTTGCTCCTATAGTTATAATGTAGGCAGGATCCTACATTACAGCAACAGACCACGTTTTCATTGCACAACAATGTGGTTTCAGAAAACGCATACTTAGTTTGCATGGAAACTTCTTGTTTCTACTAGGAAATACTAAATAATCAGTCTGCTGTGATTGAATCAATAAGGATGCCTGCCCAGTACACTGCTAAGTGGCAAAACCCACATTTCTCTTTTCCAGGAGAGAAGTTTACTGCTTTTTCAAGTGAATGCATTAAGGCATTGTTAGTGCCAAGTTCTTATATAAGAGTTATTAGATATTTAAACAACAACGTTTGAAAGTCAGTTGCACACTTAAAATAGATGGCTGTCAGGTCTTGTAAACCCCAAAGCAAAGATGGAATGTTTATCCGATCTGAAAGCCATTTATTGGAACTGTATTTTGTGACTTTAAAATGGTACTGCTATTATATAAGAGGAAAGCTGGAACTAACACTGCAAAACCCTAATGATCCTTGCCTGCCTCGCAGGAGTCCAGTGGACCAGATCCAGAATTCATCGGAAGTGACAGGCGCCTGTCAATGCCAACACCCGTGGTCCTGGGCAGGGAGAAGGGTAAATGACAGTGATAAGGGAATTGCAAATGGATTAGTGGTCCCAGACATGGCTTGATGATGGAAGGAGTGATAGGAGTGACAAGCAGGTCTCCCTCCCCACTCCCTTGGGTGATTGCCCCATTACCTGCATTTTAGGGTTGTAATAACATGAGTTTGGTGGGGAGGGGATTTCGGGGGGAATAATAGCAGGTTTTTCTTGATGCTGGTTGTTCGGTGGCTGCTTGTGCCATTAAAGCCTGGAGAACCAAGCTGTGGCATGCTTCACATAGAGTCCCATGGTCCCAGGTGACCTATCGACCAACATCATTGTTTAATGCTACAAGAGCTCTACTTCTAACATTTGGGTTCTTGAGACTTCCTCAAGGCACTGAATCACTGTAGATTCCAGTATTTACTGAAGGAATACATCAGTGTCTCTGTACAGCCACCCAACAAGCAGCGCTATTAAAAAATAATGTTCATGCTGCTTTTATTTTGGTCTATGAATAAATATACTCTGCAACTTCTTTCCAAAACAAATGTCTTCTCTCGCAAGGCCTGCCATGTTATGTTGCATCTCTGCACATTAAAAGTTAAAAAATTATTTAGCTTGAATTGTTAAAATTTTCATTAATGGCAATTTATGTCACTCAAAAAAGGCTCCTTGGGAAGAACATGGCACACTTGTTCAGACCTATTATGAGAGTTGTCAGAAACATTTGTCCTTATGAAATATAAATAGACAGTATGTTAGATGATTTAGTGAGGGATCTGTTATTTATTTAAAAACAAACATGTTTTTTTCATTTCTCCTCTCAAGAAAACCAGGTCACGTCTCTTTGGTGCTCGGGATAAGGATAACCCATCTGCGAACACCATGGGCTCACCCCTTGGAGGCAGGAAGCCTGAGGGCACAGCAGGTGGGTGCCAGCACTGACATCACCTTTGCATCCCTTTGCCCGTGAGGATGCACCAATGGTTCCGTAGGAACCCACCGTACGCCCTGCTTTTCCCTGGCATTTCCAATACCCACTGCTATAGCCTGGCAACGTTTGCAGCCAGCATCCCATTTTTTCCAACATGCAGCTCCTGCTGCTGCTGAATTAGCCCTGCAAAAATAAAAAAAAATGGGTTTGGTAATCTCTGAATTAGACCTGGATGCATAAACAGAGGCAATCCTTTTGTTCTCACTGACAACAGCTTATGAAATCCTCACACAGAGCTCCACAGTGACACAAAACTTATTTGCTACCACTGCTGAGGTTTAGAAGCAGAATCCATTTCAGATGGACATAAAAATCCAGCCCAATATTTACTTGCCACTGGATACAAACGTTACCTAGTGAAGTCTGCACTAGTGTCAGAGAGGTGGATAAATCCTTCAACTTTGTTAAATGTGGAATAAAGGAGAGAATAACTTGAATTAAATTCCTGTGCCCACTTGAAATGATGTCTGGCTGTGCCTCTGTACCTGTGCCTGATTTTTGCATGAAAATATTCTCTTTGTCCCTATCTGGTGTTCTCCTTCAAAAAGGAATTGAGTTTAAAAAGAAGGCAATAATGTAAGATTTTTAAGCAAACAGTTCAATATTTCCTTTAAAATGTTCTCTGTATTCAAGAGCACTTTGATTTCTATCTTTTTTTTTTTCCTCCAGGCTTTGAAACTGTACCTCTTTTAAAAAAAGACCATCCCTGATTTTAGTCTTTTGTTCCTTTATGAGCTTTGTCCCCGACTTTTAAATGTGGAGAGAGTTGAGAGGCATGTTGTGAGAGGAGGGAAAATAAAAAAAAAAAAAAGTTAAAAAAAAAAAAGGAAAAAAAAAAAAAGAAAAAACTTGCAAACTGTGTTAAATACACCTTTTGTTCATTACATTTAATATAACATCCGCTATGAGGATTGATATTGAATTATACATTAATTTCAATGCTAAATAACTCCTCTATTTAAAGAACCCTTAGTTTTCTTATAATGTACAGTAATTAAAAAGTGAACCAAAGGAGGCAGCAATAAATCAGGGTGCACAATGCAGTAAAAATATTATAATTAATATTTAACATACATTTTGATTACTTTTAGAATAAGTACAAGAAATATCAATTAGAATATATATTCAAACTTTGCTGCCTTTTCCCCATTATACTCTGGAAAGGGGCTATTTTTAATTCTGGATATTGCATACAAAATAATACATAGTCCCTAATTAAATATAAGGCTGCAATTCAATCGAGAGTTTCTGCTGATGTCATAAATAATAAGAGCACAGCTCGAGGTATCAATGAATGGCAGCCAAAGCCCGAGATTGAATTACAACTTCAGCATTCGGTCTGTGGATCCGTATTGTTATTTGTAATAGATGGAAAATGATTATTATTATTTTTTAAATACAGACAAAAAGAAGGAAATTTGAATTCAAAATCTGCGACGGGGCGGTAGAAGATGAGAAGCCTTGTGATTACAGAGCGCGGCTTATTGGAAATTGAAATGTACAAACGTGCCAGGTGGCAATTCTGCAGACGAGGCTGTGCTCTGCCCTTTTGTGTCGGTTTTTGGAGCCTGGGGGCAAGATTTTTTTCTCATGGGCATCGTTCATCCATGGCAAACCAGCTGTGGGTGCTGACCCAAGAGCTGCACTGATACGCACCCAACGTGTGCCCAAAGCCCCTGCTGTCAGGGTGACATCAGTGACACCAAACCTGCAGCCCAACCCCAATCATGGATGGAAGCTTTCCACCCCTACCATCTTTTAGCCCCCGTAGGTTTTCCACGTGGAACCCAATTATTTATCATTTCCATTCAGGATGAACGAGGTCTATACACTTATGTGGACACTTTCCCAAATAAATGACCTCTTAATAACTAGAGGGATTTTTATTTATGTAACATATTGTATTTCAGTTATGTTAGGGAAGCAGAGAGAAGGTAGTTAATCAGTATGAAGGCTTGCTTTCAACAGATTGCACAGCACTCAGCATGACAAGATCCCCTTCTGCTGCTCCATGGGTCACTCATTTGTATTATAGGGCCATTTTTTCCTGCTGACCAATCCATCTAGCCATGGAGATGTACACCTCTCCATCTGACTTTGGCATGCAAAAAGCAAAAGCTTTAAGGGTACTAAATTTCTGCAAGTCCTGAGCAAGCAGAGATAGATAGCTGTAATGCCATAAAACAAAGCTCATGGTTTTTCATACGCTTTAGATAAATTTGTCACTCAGTTTCTCTCCAGACCCACGTCTGAATCCCCCTGTCCTGCCCTGGCTCAGTTTGTGGTTATCCCAAGAAGAAAAGGAATTTCATTAGGGAGCAAGCATGCTGCTAAGAACAAATACTCTGTCTCATTTACGCTAACAAGAACAAAGAGCCAAGCAATCCTGAACACATACACGGCAGCTTCTTGAAGCACAGTGATTTCTTTTCACGCAGTAGTTTTTTTTCCCAATAGTTTAAATGATATCCTATTGTTCTTAAGCACATTATTTTTATTGTCTTTTCCCTGAAAAGAACCATTTCCTTACCATCTTACACCACATGATAATAACTGTCATGATAATATATTGATGCCTTTCACATGATTTTTTTGAAGGGCAAAACATGCTCGTTTCTTCCAACTATTTGCAGACATGTTCTGTAGAAATTCAGACAGATCACAATCGTATTGCCTGGAGAAATGTTTGGGTTTAATGGTGTGCTTGGAACTGACCAGAGAGACACGGGCTCAGAACTTGCCATAGAGCCTTCTGCATGGCAAGGAAAAACCATAAGAAATCTTTTTGAGCAGGGCAAACAAGGTGCAAGATCCTGAGATGCTCTTTCCTAACACGGAATACATCTCAATGCTTTTCAGCAAGACCAACACAAGCAACACAATTTACTGCCAAAATAAGCCTGACGAACACAGATACTTAAATACTGCTGATAAACAGTATTTCAGTTTGTAAAATATGTGCTTAGATTGGTAAGGGAAGATGTTACTCCCAAGGTGATATTCAGAAAATGCAAACAGCTGCCTTCCTCCCCAGGTACACATAACGCTGTAATAATAATCTTCCTCCATGATAAGCTGAAATAGGTGCCTAAGTTACCTCTTTCCTGCGTCTGACTTGATTCTGAATTTACTGACATTGCTTTTTTAATTTTTTTTTTTTTTTTTTGTCAGAGGAGAGTCTCCCCTGTGGGTTATGGAGGCTGAGCTCTAGAACAGCCTGCCAGGTCCACACTGAGATCCTGGGATTGTGATGAGTTTCTCTTCTACTATTGACTGTTGTCACCAAAATACATCTGCTGCTTTATGCAACTGAGGCTTCCTATGAAATGCATATGTAGGCTCAATGATTCTTACAATTACAGGCTAAAAAGAACTTTGCATATTCATGAGTATCACACTATTTGTCACAGCTGCAGACCTCCAGCAAGCAACGCCTGTGATTAGGGCTTTGTTCTTCCCAAGTATATATTTTTCCACGAACCCTTATTGGTTCTGAGAAGTTATGATCTTAACTCTCTACTCCTGTCAAACACAATTTTCTTTCTTTTTACTGCCAGCAACATGAATGAATTCCTGCCTCTGCAGCCAACAACCGGACTAGCCGGAACTGGAATGTACATTGATGAGGCAGTATTTTATTTAACTAATGTAACAACCTACAAAAATCTATAGTTGGAGTGACAATAATTTTATTACCCCGAGTAAAGAGCTACCCATTCATTTTCTCCTCAGTGATTTAAGGCTACTAACCTCCAGACTGCATTGCTCATAAACAAACAGGTTTTGTGGACCTTCCTAGGTTCACAAATGAGGTCAAACGAAATAATAAAGATCTGGTCTGCTACAGGATGTACTAACCATTAAGCAGCAGATTAAAGATTGAAAGTTTTTGAAAGCTAGACAGTTATGTATGAAATCTAACCCACCCTATGGACATTTCAACATAAAATGGCACTAGAAGTGAGAAAAGTAGACTTTTTTCCTTCTGAAGCTGTATTTTTCTAGCACAGAAGACAGAGAAGTGTAATCAGTCATGGTCAAAACCCTGCCAGCGAGTATTACTTATTTAGCCTCATATTCCAGGTGACTCACAACTTGTCTACCTGCCAACATCTGAAAATAATAAGTTATAGTAAAGTTATTAACTAGAACTACGTGAACTTTGAAGTAGCTAAACCTAAATTAAATATAAACATACAAAACAGCCCAAGGCTAATTAATCTAATTTGGGCTCAGCCACCTCACTCCCTTTTTGTTTGTTTGCAGTTGTTTTTCCCCTTTCTCCTCATATGTGGTCCTCAGAGAAGGATGATGTAGAAGCTAGATGCAAAGATTGCATCCTTCCGTTCTTTTGATCAGAAATATGCGGTCACTTTTCCAAGAAACTGCTCTCAGCAAAGGACAGTTTTGCAATGAGCCCTGCATGCTCCCGACTCCCAGTGAGGATGAGCAGAGCTGTGCCGAGCCACATGTGTGCCACTGCTGGGAAGCCTCATGATCACCCCAACAGGGTGGCTGGAAGGGGAACCTGTCCTCCCCCCAGCTGTTGGATATGCATGGCATGCCGGAGGCTTGGATGACAACACAGTGCTCCCTCCAGGAGCTGCCTCTGCACTCAAAGGCTGCTCATAAGCCAAGCCTGAAAGTGGCACTGAGGGAATCACCTCCTGCTTGTGCACTAAAACACATCACGCTCTTTTTCCACCAAAAGAGTTCTTCTGCCATCCTACATAGGCAGACAAGCTACCCCAAATTACACAGTCCTTCCATTAATCTGTTTAGAGAGACTATGCTGGCCAGACTGTTTTTAGTATTTTAGAGGCTTGAACCTTCTAAGAGCTTAAAAAGTGGAGGAAAAACCGTGCTAAAAATAAACTCCTGATTAGGTGTGGGAAAAGTGAAGATTTGAGGGGATCTCAGGGCTGCAGCCCAGCACCAGCTAACAATGGATTCCAAATAGAACAAAGTGTCAGTGCAGTTAGCTTGTAAAGAGAGGGAAACACACAATAGCACAACGGTGAGTTCACCTATTATATAATTGGGGGCTGTGTATACATGTGCAGACAAGAAGACAGAATAAAAAGCCTCCTCTAGGAAATCCAAAACTTGGCAGGTTTGCTGCCAATAGGGGGAAAAAAAACCAGGTAGAGTATGAGGCGGGCAGTGTCTAACAACAAAAAGAAACAGTCTGTAACTAAGGTTTGAATCAAGCTGCAGCTCTCCTTGCTAAACAGCAGCCAGTTTTATTGCTGCAAAACCCATAAAAACAAAGGGAGAATAAGTCTGGCACGAGAAATAAGGCACGCAGAGAGTGAGGCAGAAAGAGACGCAGCATTAAATATACCATGGCAGGGTTGTCCATCTGATTTCATATGCAGATCATTAGGAGAGCTACACAAAATAAGGGAGAGGATTTCGTTCATCCTGAGTTTCCAGAGTCCAAAACACCTTTCTGAAAGAAATCCAACCTGCCTGACACGGGTCAGCCTCCCCAGCTCTGCATTGCCCTCTGGTGTCTGGGACCTTGGTGCCCCAGAGTCTCCTTTCATGCCTGTCCCAGTGACCACCCTACACTAGAGTTAGCAGTACATACGATCTATTATTTGGGCTCGTCTATGTGGATTTTCATTAATGTATTAACGATTGTTTCCTTGGTGCCAATCCTGCTGCTGCATCTCCCAAGTCTCAGGGTATAGCAGAGAATTTTCCACTGCATCCTGCTTGGTTTGGTTTAGCTGTTCATGAGAGGCCTCAAGATGAAGAAGGACAGAAAGAGCCATTTGAGATCAGAACCCAAAGGATATGGAAAAGAGAGAAGTAGAGCCCCCTGCCACATTGGTGGACAGAAAAATGTGTGATATCTGACAGTGAGCAGGACAAAGATATTCCCTGTTTCCAAAGTAGTACTTTCTACAAGCCCTAGGTCTGCTGAGATAGCAATCTCAATGTCTATGGTAAAACCAACATTTCAGTGGTAAAAAACAAAATCAGTTGTAATAAGCAAGCATGAATGTTGCATGACATTTAAAGGAGAGCAGTGAGCATCTGTGCACAGGAACAGTCATGGAGGGAGAAGCCATCTCTTTGCTGTAGCAGTGTAGCTATCTACAGGACTGAATGTATAACAGCCTGAAGTTTACTGCATCTGGTTTGGACAGTGGGGATAAACAATCCCTTCCTCTGAAGAACTGCATTACCAAGAGCAATAACAGCTTTTGTACCAGAAGTCATCTGAAAGTACAATTCATGGAGTATTATTATTATTATTATTAATAATATTTTGAGATAAAGAGAATCATCCAATACAACAATGGCAAAATCCTGAGAGGTCTTGGGCATTTCCCAAAGTGCCATTTGCACAAATTTGACCACCACAACTGAGCTTCCAGGAGATGCCTGATAGAGATCTGGTCCACGCATACACATTTCCAACCTGATCTTCAATGTTCCACATGTGTACAAGTTGACTGTAACAAAACTACCATCAACTTCCTTCTGTTCTACTTACACATCGACAGTATCAACCACATCCTTGCGTCCAAGCATTTCATCTATTTAGGCTGGAATCTTTCGGGGAATACTTCTTAAATGTTTATCAGTTAGCATATGAAAAACATATTCAAAATACACAAATGGGGGAAAAAAAAACCTAACAGCAGCGCTGTTATTTTTTGTTTGGCACATCTAATAATGCTCTCTCATCTGCAGGAGTTACCAATTCATCTGATAAGTGTGGCTGTGCTACTGTGATTTAGACCCTGATCCTGCAATTAAGTCGATGGGGAACTGGTCAGCACAGTGCGTGTTCACTGCACACACAGGCTTTATTTTGCAGAGTTACCAGATCATCTTAATGTTTGTTTTGATGAAACAGAATATTAGCTCTCAGATTATTAGTGTATAGAGACAAATGTATCTGTTAGCAGAGTCAAGATTACAATGCACTTGGAAGCTAATACCTTCTTTTTATTTTAAAGCACATAATACAGTAAATACCTTACAAATGATGATGTATGTGCACATAATTGACTCATTAGGAATTTATCCAAACTAAAGACAGAGTCATAAACAACAAGCTTTAAATGTTCAGTATTTTGTGGAATGTGAGTTGCATTTGTGCACACAAATGATTCCAACACTTTCCTTCCTTTCCCCTTTAATCCAAATTTTTGACACACTGCTGACTTAGTCTTACTAGCTGGAGAGTTTTGTTTGTTTGTTTGATCAAATTAGATGACAAGCACGTGAAACAGGAAAGAACTCTGACATTGCAGAAGGCAGTTCCTAGCCAGGTTTCTTTTCTTTTAATTCCCCAACTGTGCATTATTTTACATCTTTCACTTCGGCAGAAGGCTTTGTAGACACCAGTGCTGAGATGGACTCTCGGGAGTACACAGGTAAAGTTGTAAAGGAGAAGAAAAGAAAAAAGAAAAAAACCTCTTTTTGAAGAGATAGGTTCCAAGCAAGAGAACTGAACTTTTTGCAAGGTCAGACCAAATCCTAAATAGGATTTTTCTGTACACTTTCGGCACTGCTAGAATGAAACCAACCACCTCTGAAGTTTGGTCATGTTTAAACTCACAGACTCAAAGATGGTCGTTTAGACCTACTCTGTAATGTTTACCATTTCAGGCCAGCTCCTATAGATATGCAAATGCCTTACTCATGTGAGCAATCCCACTGGGTACTATTTGCATGCATAAAGCTAAGCACACGTAGCACTGTTTGCAGAGTAAGAGTATGATTGACAAAGTGCTTATGACCCTAAAAACACATTAATGTACCAAAGGGCGCAGACCGAACAGCAGCTAGGCAGCTGCCTTCCTTAGCTTTTATAAATATGAATAGTCATGTATTCTAATTTTTAATTGCATAAATACATTTGTAAATCTATCCATTAATAACTTAAGTTTAAGCTTCGGGGGCATATTCTCAAGAACAACTTTCTTTAGATCTCTCTGCAAAGATACTAATGCTGTACTTATGGTAAAGTCACCTGGCAGGTGCAGAATACAAATTTATCCTGGTGAGGAATAGATGTCTTTTCATTCCTATTCATGAACTGTGTATTATTCATACAATGTTTGTGGGCTCAGCAATGCTGTGGATATTTTTTAAATAAATGTTTATGTTCAAATAACTTTGCTAGTCTTATCTAATCTACCTTCATCATCTTAAGCACTGCAGGTGATTTTTCAAGTTTGCAAAACATTCTCTCATCAGCTTTTACTCTTTGGTTTTGGCAAAACCTGGTGATATTGTTGAAATATTTAGCAAACCCAACACAAAAAATTATCATGGTACCATCAAGTATTTTAAATTGTATGCAGAGCGGTGCTGGTAATCTATGGGTAGGAGGAATTTTCTTTCCTTCAGCCCAAACTCATTTAACTCCATATAGTCTTTACCAAATTTGCCCATGCCAGCACTGGGCAGGAGAGGTAGATGTGAAGCTCTTCAATGGAGAGATGGTCAGCAGAGATTAAGGCCCCATCATCAGAATTTCCCTCACTTGGGGTTTCCAGCAACTACTGAGAGGTCAAGTCCTAAATAGAGCTCAGATCTGAAGATCTAAGTCTGCTCTGCATCCTTATCAGTACAGAGAGAATTTATGGTCTGGGGTTGGAGTTTCCACCTGCATCCTCACTACCAGCGCATCCTTTCTCTCCTGAATCAACTTAAGAACAACTCTCCAATGAAGAAAATCCCTTTCTAACTCTTACAAGTAAAGGCTTCTGTGCCTTCCAGAAATCTTTGTTGCAAATCTTAACTATGTAACACAGGACCTCAATCTTTATCCAACTTCCTGTTTGTTTGTTGTTTTTTTTTTTTTTCTATGATCCTGTTACATTCTTGATCCCAGTAATCCCTGCTGGTTGCACTGAGCTGTGCAGGTCCGTGGCACAATGGCCAACTCAGAGCACTTTGGCCAAACGTTCTGCCTGTGGATAGGAGATGTGCTGCCAAAGCTGAGCTTGTAACAGCGAGGTTTACTACAGCCTTGCTCAGGGCTTGGATCCCATTTTGTAAGGCAGGTGACATGTGTTTGGGTGTCAATTCACGGGAAATTTCACTTGGCATTATCTGAAGTGGCCAAAGTACTCAGCTCTACCAGTTGGGGTCTATAATAGAAGGCCCACTCAACCCTAACTCTGGCAGGCAGAATGGTTGCAAAGTAATGCACCATCACTGGACCTACTCAAGCTGCAATCTGATGATTTAGCTTGCTCTTAACAAGCAATGTTCAGCGACTGCCAAGCATGAGGTCTCTCCTGATCGCTGAAATGTTTTGTCTGAGCATAGCTCAGGCTTGCTCATCTCGTGAATGCTGTCTTAAGGGCTACTCGGACAAGGAAAAAAGGAGAGGGGTCTTCTCTATTTAAAGTGACAATACACAGGACAATAAACTCACGCTTTCAAAATAGCTACAGTGATTGTACCGTCCCTTCTCCTTACAGACTGCACACGTGAAAATTGCCCTTCCTTGCAGGAAGTCTTTGCTATGCCTCTTGGACCCTCCAGCTTTTTGCTGGTGCTTCCCAGCTACAGAGAAGAAAGTTGCAACTCAGTGCTCACTGTGGGTTGGAAGGGGGGTGTGGAAGGAGGGAAATAGGCCTCTATGGTCTTTGGAAGCTGGCCAGGGATGAGGCCATTGGATCTATATTTAGGAGGGGTTTCACTTAATAGGGCTTGCAGCTGTGCATAGGTTGGGGTGTGAATTCCATTTCTTCCCGCTTACAAAACCAAGCCTTTATTAAAGAAGCAGTGACTTTGAGCCATTCTGAAGTACCCTATCATTTTCACTACCCTGTGCATCTGTTAAGGCATTTATATGACACATATAGGAAATAAAAGCCATCAATAAATCTTGTGTTTTGATTATAGTGGTACAATGACCAATAGTGTTAATCATCTGAAACAATGTGAAAAGAAACAATACTTTGTACAAATATGGTTTTTCAAAAATGAATGTTCAAAAGTATCAATCCCTAACCACTAGTGTCAGAACTGGAAATATTATTATCTCCATTTTATACAGAAAGGCTTTGTGATTAGCCAGTCATGCACAGCCACACCATATCTTTATGTCCAGATCACTGCATATAACATCTACTGCTAGGGCAGTATCAGTTGCTATGTATCTGTATATAGCTTAATTCAGTGAGCACAACCTGGGGCTGTCCAATTCTTCCACTAGAATCCTACAGATGGGCCAATTTAGATGTTCCCTTCTTAACGCCAATAACAGAGATTCTTCCATGCTGGTCCAAGCACAACTCAGTGCCTGAGTAAAAACCAGGCAGCTCCCTACCATGTCAAACAATCTCGGCAAGAGAGAACTTGCCCAAGTGCAGAACCTTTATTTTGTAGATTTTCTCTAAAGACAGTTTCTAATTTTTGTTGTTTTTGGTTTGTATGTTTTTGTTTTTTTTTTCCTTTCTCACCACGGGTTGCTTTGCATTCCATATTTTTGCAAGAACACGTTTAAAAGAACTTGTGCTCCATCTTTAATTGAAATTTTTCTCCAACTCTTTACATATGGCCCAGCCTTGCAAAACATCTCTGGGTAACAGCTCTCAGACGTGACCTTTTCCATTAAGCCACAAGAACACGACTGTGCATTGTGATGCTCAGCACCCTATGTTTCCTATTTCTTCAGCATCCTCTTTTTTTGGCCTGGATGAACATGTTCTTACTTGTGATAGTGCCGCAGAGATCGTTGCTCTAATACAAAACTTAATCACTTCTCTCTTTGAATTCTTTCTTCTGATTGCCACTTCTCTTCTAAATTAAATGTTGCTTTCATTCACTACAGCCTTTTGCAGCTGTAGCTTCTTTTTCCCATTGTCTCTACTTTGCCATTAAAATGCTCTTAGACCATGACACAGCGTCCTTTGCTCTAGTTAAATTTTCCAACGTGCATATTCTGCTTTTCCCCAGTCTATCCCCACAAGGAGAGAAGCTCCTCATAAATACCTAAAGAGCAAACTCCTCCGCTCAGTTATTTGTTATTCCTCTTCGCCAGCTCTGCATTGACAACAGGTCCAAATGAAATCTTTTTTCTCCTTCTGTGTTTGTGGTCTAATAATGGCCGTATGTTTGACCATGACTCATTGGATACCTATGTATTCTCCCTGGCAACGAGCAGAATTGCTCCGTTTTTGAGACCAGACTAGATTGGGTTTACCAAGGACAACATAGAAACAGACCAGACTTTATCCTTCTTAAAACATCTTGCTGCTCCAACTAAAAACAGGAATTGTAAGCACTTTGGGACAAAGAACCATCATTCTGTTTGGCATTGCATGACACTGAGCACAGGAGGGCCCTGGCCCTTGTCTAGGACTCCTAGCAGTAGAAATAAAAAGAAAAAAGTTTCAGCTGTGTGAGTGGAGTCTGTGTAATAAATCTCTTGTCTTTACACGTACAACTGGAGAAATAGCAACTTGCCCCCATGTGTACCTATTAGACATGCACACAGTACTGCAAAGTCACATACACACAGTGATCACCATTAAAAGCTTTTCAAGTTTCCTATTACTAGCTGGGGTAGTTCTATATGGAAACAAAAGTTACAGTTACTCAATAGTTATTCAAGAGCCACCTCTCACAGCATCATCTAACTTAACTTGTTCGTATTACTCTACTGATTTATTTTTCCAGTTGGCTAAAATAACTACCGTGATATTTAGCCGTGAACAAAGTGCAGAAAGGAAGGGCTTTGGATTGTTTCAAATTAATGGCTATGAAGTATGACTTAAATGCTTTTATTCAAAATTAATTATTTGAGAGCAGGTATCCTTATACTTCTTTAACAGCAGGATGCAGCATTTTTAGCATTATGAAAAAGGAGCTTTTGCCATGTAAACTCATGGGGTGAAATCTCATCCTTGATCTTCAAAGTGTGACAAAGAGCTATTGATTGGGAGCATATTGTCATTTAAATTACAATTAGGGATGGGTGAAAGGTGGTTATTCAACAATTCAAATCTTTTTAAAAAATGCTGTCAAGGGCAACTTAACCTTAACCTAAACACACACTTTTTAAAACTTCTGAGAGTTTCAAGAGTTTCAGATAGCAATAGGTTTAAAGCAACAAATCTGTAAATTCCTAGAGCAACGTACAGCATACCTTATTAACGCTGTAATTAAAAAAGCCCTCGTGGAACACTTTCATTCTTAGTTCTCACAAAGCAAACATTTTCTATGAAACTGAGGGAGGAGGGTGGAAGGGGAGGTCTTGGTAATTTTTAATCAAATTGTGTCGCTCAGTTCATCTCGCTAGAAGAGCTAATAAGATGATTTAAAGCCTAATCCCAATTTGTATTATCACCCATGCAAGTCTTAATCTTACAGAAAAATATAGTTTTGATCTCAGAAGTGGAGAAGAGCACCAGATCAGGACTCAGGGAAGTCAATGCTGTTTGCAGTTCCTGTTGACCAGCTGGCAACGTGCAACAAGCCCCCATACTTCTGTCCTCTCAGAGACCCCTGGATCCAGCCCAGAGCTGTGTGAACCACAAGACTCTCTGAAGGCATCTGCAGTTGCTGCAAATTTCAGTCACTCCTGAGGCTGCCAGGGAGAGGAGTCCGTGCTCTTTACTGAAGCATGCAACTTGCTCAGTAAGACTTTGCCCAGAGGCCAAGAAAAGCTAAGAACTTCCCATATAAACCACAAGCCCTAGGGTACAACCTGCCACTCATCAACATTCCGAGCCCCTGCTGGGCTCTGGGACCGTGGTCTGCCTTCTACCATGACACCAAGACAAGCCACACAAGAGCACCCAGCACCATGTCATCTCTGATGGCACGTTGGTGGGGCGAGGGAAAGATGGTGCCAGCTTCTGATGGGCTTCTCTTCGATCCCATTAGTCAGTTTGAGTTCAAGCAGCTCTCCCCTTTCAGAGAGGATTATGATGCCCTGCCAAGTTAGGAAGAGCATTCCTAGCCCTGCAGGACAAACAGCTTCACAGACCTGTGTTTATTTTCTTGGATGGCATATGTAGCCCGTTGTGTGATTAGGTAGCACAGCAGGGTTTGGAAAGTGGTATTTCCCAGGGTGCTCTGGGCTCTGGACCATTGCCAGCATCAAGATCAGGGAGGAATGTTTTCTTTCACTCTACACTGGTAAATGCAGTAGAGTTCGAAAGAGGTTTTGCCTTTCCCCTCAACACTCAGGAGGTGAAGATTCCTTTTTACCACATCCACATCTATACAAAGGAAAGCTTTTCCTCACCTATTTATTACACATAGAGGTCCTCCTTCACAACTGCAACAAAACCTGTGAGTTCTGCTATCATCAAACAACCCCTCATCAGACTCCCAGTGGGTTCCTATTCCCTTGTTAAGTCACCGATTTGGTAGGAAGGGCTGAACCCAGAAATCTCCACTGGACAGCCCTTCCTATCCGTGCTTCCTGGTAGGTGCAGGATGTGCGGCACACGGGCAAGAACTGCAGATAAGGTCAAGCTTCCCGTATTTTGAATTTGCTGGCACAGACTAACTGCAAGAAGAGGAGGAATTATTTTCAACAGAAAAAAAAAAAACAAAAAACAAAAAAAAACCCCACTGATCTGTTTTGGGAGTGGTGATGATCAGAACATCCTACTTAACTTCTGACCACAGAACAAGGGAGAAGAGCCAGTTAGGTTTTAGGAGCAACAGCTTTTATATTGCCGTTTCTTCTGATCTGTATTCAGACTGCTAAGTAATAGAATGGGAATTTTGATTGAGGCGCAGTAATTGCAACATTTGCAGCTATGGAGCTGGTACAAAGCATGGTGGGTATATTCTGTAGTTCTGGTTTTCAACGTCAATGTGACAAGTAGTGTCAGCATCAGAAAAAACGTAGCATAGACCTCGTTCTCAAGTTTAATAAGATTTTTTTCCCAAATCCTGCAAAGCTAAAATCTCTCACTAAAATAGTTCTGCTTCCTTGGGAAAAGGCATCAAGACTTGCATAGCTTACAGACTGAGCCCTAGTCATCCGGCTATCAGTGAAAGAGGCATAGACTCATTTGCTGCTGTAAAACTCAGCTCTCTAGCTGTAGTTGGCTGCATGAGTAGGTGAAATCAGGAAACTTGCCATCCCTACTGATAGCAACAACAAGCAAGAAAATCACTTTTTTTCCCCTGTATCCAGTTATTTCCTCTCCCGTTTTGCTGTTTATTGACAAATTTAAACGTGCATTGAAATAGACTGAACTCAGTAGGGCCTAGACCTTGGTTGGCTGGGCTTCCCACGTATCAGTGCAAAACAAAGTTAACAATATCACCGACTGACTATACCCAGAAGCAATTTCTGCCTTCCCTCCTGCATACTGCACGGGGAAGACTTAAAGCTGCCTCATGAGCGTGGGACATGCCTACGCCCAGCACCCACTAGGGAAAACTGCAGCTGGCAAGGATGCCCTGTAGGTGCCATCAGGTACAGGTGAATGGGTCCACACATTGCAACAGAGGCTCATGTGCGTTCCTGCCACTGACTCTGTGTATGTCTCTGAGAAAAATGCAATGTGCTGTGCACAACTTTGCAAAGACCAGACATAACTTCATCTCACCAGTTGTGGGAGAGAGAAGAGTGGTGCACACATTGACTAACCAGAAGAAATCCAATTAAACCAACTCTTGTAACTTTTTTATGAGTGTTGCAAAGACTAAGAAAGAGTATGTAGCAACTGGGTTTCTATCACAAAACTCACAAGCTACTGAAACGCTGGAAAAGTACTACAAGAATACTGTTTGTCACAGCAAATAGGCAATTTACATTATCATTGCTTTAAAGCTCCCAGAACACACAATATCTATTGTATAGGCAATTACTGACGGCTCTTATCAAGGTTAACTCCTCTTTTGTTAACCCGGCCCTTCGAAGCGCAGAGGCAGAGCGGGTTTGGCGGCGGAGAGCGCACGAATAACGCTGGGAAGCGCGGGGAGCCGGAGCCGGGCAGGCAGTGGGGATGCGAGATGCGTTGGTGCCGCCTGGTGGACGCCGCACCGCCCCGACAGGACCCCGCGTACCCAAACCAACGGCTCGTGCACAGAACAACTCTCCGACGCAGCTCTCTTTCGTAACATTTGCACAAAGCAAGTTCGACGGATAATAAATAAGGCGAAGCTGGATTGAATTCAGGATGTAATCCTGATTAGAGCGCACAGATACGAGAGCCAGTTTTTTTTTTTTTTTTTTTTTTTTTTTCCTGCCCCACGGTTTGTTTTTTAATCTTCTCCGGAAATCATGTTTCCGGTTGCTAGAACCAAAAAAATCCAGAATATCAACAAGAAACACAGAAGCGAGAATTCAGTAGCTTCACTCCCCATCAGCTCTCCATGCGGCTCCTTGGTCGCAGGGCTTAACCCAGGCAGGTCCCCCACCTCCAGCTTAGCAATCTCTCAGCTCAGAGGACTCTTTGCACACATTTTTTCCTCCCCTAAAACCAGTACAAGCAGGTGAATATGAACTTGCTTTTAAGAAATAGTTGGAATTTTAATGAATAAAGAAAATATACGTAGCATTTTTCAGTCTCCGACAAGTTTTGGTTTCAGAGTTGTTCTACTGATTGTTTTTAACCAGTATCCTGTCTGATCTTGTGTTTACCTGCTCTCGGTTGAACAGATACATAAAGTGACTTTTAAAATACTGATTATTAAAAAGAAAATACCTCGTGGCACATTTGCCTTACACTGGGCTCAGTGCCCCTTTCATCTGGCTCCTTTCTGATGGGTATCTTTTGGCCAGATGAGTCAGGCTGCCACCGGAAAATGAAGGTTTTTACAGCCCCCAAGAGCTTTGATTCCTCTTCATAAATATGGCAGCAGCAACATTTAACGTTTTCAATCACTCATTTCTTGGGAGCTAGGAAGCATTTATGTATTAAGCACTGCTGGCCCGTTCAAGATTTTTCACAACATGAAGCATTCTCAGGGGACAAGTAGCTGGATAAGTGGCCATGAGGTTTCTGAGTGATCATCCCATGCACAATACATTTTGTTTAAATTATAACCACATAATTTAAAAGCCTCACTTAAATTATAAAATATCCCCAACTCCAAACCCAATGCATTTACATGAAGTAACATTAACACAGGTCTGGCATACACGTTCCAAGTTTCTGTGGTTTCCCAATTAGTCCTCCAGTAACAGTATCACATTATGATAATTTTAAGGTGTTACAAATAAGATATCCAAATTAGAGATCAAATTCCCTGTATTATATCTTTCTTCCTTGAGGGCTTACCGACCAGGCACAGACTCAGCAAAGAAGAAGACATGATAAAAATGCTTGTTCTTCATATCCAGCCCCTAGTTTTGTGGTAGCAAAGAGTGAGTCTAAGAAAGGCAGGTTACAAATAGCCCTTAGACGAGCACTTCACAAGGTTATTCCCAAAGACCAGGGGAACCTCTAAAAATGATCTTTAATTACCAGAAGTTCTCAAGTGGTAAATTTTCAATAATTTCACTAACATCAGCTTATACAACTGAGATTTGCTCAAATTCATTACTGGCTTACATACGATACTTATTTCACGTGCAAACTAACCCCCAGTGCAAAGACAAAGTCAATGGAAACTGTGGAGTTTCATTTTGCTCTTGCACTGGAAATGCAATGCTGTGACGGAGCCGTGCAAGAAAGCCTTCTTCACCTCAAGATTGGAGAATATTATTGAAACTTTCATCAAACGGAATAATGATTTCCATCTGTAACCTAATGTGTGTAGTGCCTCTCCCAGTTCCTGGTAACTTGCTTTCAAGACACAGAATACTGTAAATGTTTGGATTTTTTTTGGCTGTCCAGACTTAAAAAGGAAGAGAGAAGGGCTTGAGTTACAGTGCTAGCCTGAAAATAGGGGAGGTTAGAGTTCTCAAAAGATGTTTAACAAATCACTGAAATGAAGTAGCATACAGCTCTCTCTGCTAGAAAAACAGACCAATCTTTGCTGGTTAAAGGCTCAAACAACAATTCAAGACACACTCATGGCAGTGGTACTCCCAAAATACCTCCAGCCATACTCTCACATGTATATACTGCTCAGCTGAAAAACATAAAATATGCTCATTTTTCCAAAACCATCTTCTGTTTCTGCAGCAAGATGCCTTGTGCACTGATAATAGAGATTTATCCAGCTTGAAATTTGAGCTAGTAAAACGCTTTCACTGTACCCAAACACCAAGCTGCTTCATCTGTGCACTCCTTGCTTGCAGCAAAACTGTTAAGTAACCAGTACCAGCCTCATCTGACAATCTTTAATCAAACTTGGCATTGGTTTAAAGATTGATTAGGTATGTAGGACATCAAAGAATGAACCTCAGGGAAAGAAAATGAACAATGGCATTATTTTCTTACAGTCGACTTAAGAATGAATTGTATTTGGAGGATCTGTATTGGTATTATAGAGCCACCTATTTTACTGACGCCTCAAAATATTCTAGAATTATGAAGCTTATTAGAATGATGATTTTCTTCACTGAAAGCAAGGAAAGCTCCCTAGATTTTTAGAAGGGCATCCTAATCCAGTATTTTTTGTTGTTTGTCTAATTAAAAAATGATAAATTTTATAACAGGACAAGATGAAAACACAGGCAACATTTTTAGTCTTAAACATTCCCTTAAGTTCAGCTGCAGAAATGGGATTTTAAGTTATTCTTGAAATTACACGTGTGATTTACAAACAACCCAGTATTTCCCTATGCTAATATTATCAGACTAGCTGATGAAAAATATACATCAAGATTAACAAATGATGGCAGTAATTTAGAGGACGTTCATTTTTCTCTCCCTCAGAAAAAGAGGGCTCACCCCAACAGATTAGTGAGTTCAGGAGCACAGAGGCTCCTGCAGCTCGCCGGAGCATTAATAACAACAGCTTCAAACAGTCTGGCACAAATACATGATATTTTTAAGATGACACTGCTTTACAGGGAGGGGGAGGACTCTGTAGAAGTGCTGGCATCTGAGAAATATGCCATCGCTTCCCAGTGATATGTGAGTTTACAAGTTGTCAAAATACAGTTCCTATTAGAAAACCATCTTTTTGATGGTTTGCCTGCCAAGTTCCTACAAGATGGTTTGAACTGGTCATTTCAAGAAAGCCACTCTGGACTTCACCGCTGTGGAATCTCCAACAGTTTTTCAATTCAGCAAGCAGATGGAGAGGAAAAAAAAAAAAAAAGAAATACACTGTGGAAAGAGTTTTTTAGACTCTTGCTCTTTTTCCTTTTACTATGTATTCATATTATCATTAAACATCAATCACTCGGGTTAACCTGTGCATTGCAAGAGGTTAATATAGATTTGAAACGCCACTCAACAAATGGCATGGCTGACACCACAAAATCCTTACAGCCAACTCCTTACAAAGCTCTCTCCTTTCTTTGCTTTTGGGAGATGCATTTCCACAGCCAAACCCAACCAAAGCTACCAGATTCCTATTAAGGAAATCCAGCCTTGCCACCTTCCTGATGGAAGCAGTATTTCTGCATGAAGTGGGATTGGCAGCCCCCAGCTCCATCAGCAGGAACACAGCAAACCGGGCCCACAGACCCTATCTCTGTTACTGGTTAAGTGTAATCCCCACTAAATGTATTCCCCCTCTTTCCTATTTGCACCAGGACTAAAGATGAGTCCTGTGGGAAACTCAGCAGCTGAAGGACCAGGTGCTCACTGCTCGGATAATTATTTAGTAGCTGTCACAACTGGCTGTTAACACTTCTCTCCTGGCCTCCCAGTCCTGTGTACAGTTGACTGAACTATTTTATTCTCTTAGATGTAATTTTTTTTTTTCTTTCCTTTTTCACTGGATTCCTAGCGTACAGTTCTCCATAGCAAGAAATACCTCTTCTTGGAGGGCTGTATATACAATGCTCTTTTAAGATTCAGAAAGCCTTCCCCGATGGCCACACGATATTTGAAGATTGTATGAAAATACATACGAGATGAAAAACAGCATTTGGTTTACCTCAAGGTCAAGGAAATTTTGCAGAGGATTTGCTTTTGGAGAAGCTTTTCATCAGTTTGCATGCCTCTGTGAGGGACTTTAAACATTTGGCCCCAAACTGCCAACACTACTCTAGGCCATCACTTGTGTATTTAATATTGCTCTCAGGGTTAATTCTATTGCCAGGTAGTGGTCTAAATACATGGTAGTTATTAGCCAGCCCTGAAAGTGAATTATGGTCATGAAAAAAAAAAATTACATATAAAGGGAATATTTGGAAAACTAATGATTCTGATCAAAATTAACACCAGCCAACCCACAAAATACTGAATATTTACCTTGTTCTTCTACTAACATTTTCCACATAGATCTGCCTGATTAAGCACAACTGCCAGTCACGACTGAAAAGCAGAAAGGAGGTCATCAACTTTGGATAGATCCTCCTGTAAGCAACAGGTTTCTGGGGTGGTTTTTATGAACACGAAGAAATATTGGCTCCATTTCCTTTCCAATATAACCTGAGCTTCATTCAGTCCGGTAGCTTAAAAAGGTTTAGCAAATCTAAGACTCAGGCAGCGAGGGCTTCTGCAGTGCCCCAACATAATGTCATTAAGTGCTCAACAATGACTTTAAATAAGTAGCTTTTGGAAGTTATATGTCTTTGAAGTTTCATTAATTAGTCATATCATCGGGAATGTATGGCTAAAGTAAATTACAGTGTTTAAAATATCTACTCTTTCAATGTGAAAAATGAAAGGATCCAGCTACCTTGTCTTTATATTAATGAAGATATTATTAATTGGTTTAGCAAAAACATAGATCTAACCATAATGTGCAACAGTTATTAAAGATAATTAACTACAGATCATTGGTTTGAAACATCTAGTCCAAAATGATTTCTGAAGGGCACATTATTCTGTGAGATAAAATAATTAAATTTCTAACAGCTGCATAAGACAACTGTGGCATATCTAGTGTTTTAATTTCTTTTGTTCTATCCTCATGGTACTCCTCTGTTGTAGATCTCGAAAATGCTCCTGGTGCTTCACCGCGAACAGTCGGAGCGGCAAGTGAGACTGAAATATTTCATGTCTGAGGAAAAATGATGATTGAAAGAAAAGGATTAAAACTGACAGCACAGCTAATAATACACACACGCACGTGTGCATGTGCACACACACACGGTCGGCTCCTTCTCCTCGCAGGAGAAAAGGAGGTGATAGCAATCGAACGAAGCAGAGGGCTAAACGCGTTGCTGTTCTAACATGAGCGACACAAGTCCTGCTCAGACAAAAACAGCACATTTGCAAATTAAAGAAAACCTCGGAGAGGAAGCAATGCCAAATACTTGTAGATTAATTAATAAAGGAATCGCACACAGCCGCATAAAATTAAGCTGGTACAGTAAGAAGGAAAAAAAAAAGTAAGAAAGGAAAAAAAAGCAACTGAAGAGTTGGAACAGAAGTCTGTTTATTGAAACCCATATGTTTCAGGTCCAGAATATCTGAGCTCATGGCTGCTCTGGTACCATTCCCAAAAATGTCTGTGGTCAGTGTCTTTCATATGTGCCAGTATTGGGTTCTTCATCAATTTCTTGATCTGTTGCTGTTGCTTTTTTTTTTTTTTTTTTTTTTTTAAATAACAGTAACCTACAAATGCTTTTGATAGCCTGGATCTGTACTAATTAGAGTTATTTGCTTACAGCATTAAATTTCTCCCATGTTTTGTAAGAAAATTCATGTCCCAAAATATTCCTCATTTGCAGTAAATTTAGCTGTTTCAGCAGAGAGTGAGACTGAGGCAGAAAAGGCAGGGAGGCAGGAAATAACACAGCTCAGTCAAGATGAGGTGTATTGCTAAAGACTGAAAAAAGGCATTACCCTGTGCCCCAGAACTCACACCATGTCAACACCAACGATATCACCCTGTATTGATTTAGCTTGATATTTTGTATTATTATTTTTTTTTAACTTTGACTGTAAGAATATTATTTATTGCCGTCAACTGGCTCCTCTGTGACTTGAGAAGGGAGGAATGTTATGTGAGCAGCCCTCAGGCTTTGAAAATGATTTCACAAAAGAATATCTCTAAAACACGGGAAAAACAGTGGCATCATCTACCTCAACTTCTACATATTACTCTAATCAGGAGCTGAAATACATCTGAAAACATGATTTAGGATAAAACAGACTTAGAAGCATCACCAGAGGAATACAGGAAAGCTCAGACTATCATATGGGTGTGAGGGAACAGCTTGCACTTTGCTGGGACAGCACAGGGACCTGCACCGCTCCTGCCTCCACTCCAGAAATGCGCTCCCTAGAACATGTTTTGGTTTTATGTGGTTTTTAATTAACAATTCCCAGACTGACATTTCCCAGCAATCCCAGTTAAAAAGCCTGCAGAGGATTTTGAAGAGAAGAAAATTGTTGCTGTTACGAGGAAGAAGACTTCTCTTGGCAGGACTCTAGCTCTCGTAAAGGCTCTGTGATGTGAGGCATGCCTCTGCAATCTGAGCTGACCTATTTGTTGCTGTATTTCAGGTAGCCAGATGTCTCAGTACTTTAGGAATTCAGAAGAAAATGATATTCTAGTGTATGCCCTGGTTTTGTTGCAGTCAGCCAGCTGGCTATCCACTGCTTCCTTCTCATCCTCCCCCCAAAAAGCCCCCAGGTCACTTGCTGACCCATGGCACATCCCTCCCTACCTTCAGAGATGAACCTGGGGTCCAGCTACATCTGTGCTGGGGCCTCTCGTTGTGTGTCTGGCACACAATGGACGCAAGGCTCTCCAAATGTCAGAGCATGCCAGCTGATGCACATTGAGATTTAGAGCATCACAGATTTCATTGCACAAACAAACGCTCCAGAACTTGACAGGGGAGTTACCGTCTTTACAAGGGAAGGAAAACTTGCGAAGGGTGATTTAGCTACAGGTTAGGAGAGTGTTGAGGAGAGGAGTAATGGGGAAGGCTGACCAGGCATGGGGAAACAGGAACACAAACAAGCAGCCTACAGCCTTGTAGATCTCCTCCTGTACCCTCCCCAGAGGATCAAGCTTTCTGGCACTGCTGTTCTCAGAAGAAGCAGTGTCCCAGACCTACTGTCAGTTGCCAAAGCGATCTTCTATCAATGTGAGTTCACCCAGCTATGGAGGCACAGTGCCCTGCAAGCACAGACATCTCCTCTGCAGCTAAACAAGCTGTCAGAATTCAAGCAAAAGATCCTCCTTGAAAATTGTTTCATCTGGGAAATGATTTGCTTGGCTTAAATGACTCACATCCCTAAAAGAACACCAGCCCAGAACATCCCAGAACAATTTACGCTGTTCTCTGCTCACTCCCAGACACTCCAGCCTCTCCACCACTGTCCTTCAGACCTCTCCTGGTGCACAGATCCCTGTGCTGTCCTGCTCGTGGTCTGGCTGCAGAGACCTGCAGTATCAGGGCTTCTGCTTGAGGGACACCGCCTCTCAGTGCCCAGGGTGGTGGGTGAGCACAGGGGGAGTACAGCCATGAAGGCGTTGCATGCGTTAGAGCAATCAGGGCTTCAAGCAGGGCTGAGCCCCTTTGGTCTTTTCCATTTCTTCCTCTACCAGGGGGTTAAATTAAGGAAAATATGGCCTGGCAAGAGTAAAGCCCTGCATTCCACGAAGGAGAGGAACAGCTGCCGAATACCTGGGACAGCAAATGTCAACAGGGCTCCATTAGCGTTCATTCAGCTAAAGGGCTGGGCTTCCCCTCCCCTTGGTTGTAGAACTCTAATTTCACTGACTACAGTGATTCCACCAGCCTAATTAGGCCCCCAGATAATAGTCAAAGTACTTATTATGTTATCTTTTCACTGATTTTATATTATACACATTTGTCTGTTAAATATAATGATTTGATTTCCCAGATTTACAAATTTTGGTCGGCAATCCACTTAAAAATCATAAGCTACCTGCCTCTGGTCCGGTATGTTCTCTATTTACGGCAAGCCCAAATGTTTGCTTTATGCTGTCAACCAAGAGAAACTGTTTGAAAAAAAAAAATAATAAAAATAATTGAACATCAGCCACTGAACCAGCAGGAACGCAAAATATTTCCATGAAAGGGAATCCAAAAAGACCAGCGATCTGTATGGTAACTATTCTCAGTGTGAGGAGCAGTGAGCCAAGTGCAGAAGCCAGGCTTGTTTCCTCTCTCCCCATAGCGTGTCCTATCCAAGCAGATTCTGAAAGAAGGGTACACTAAGTTCCTAGGCATGGCCATACTATTCCACCCCCTACAGGGAAGCTATTTATTTTAACAGCCACAAAATCTTTTCATTGTGTTCTCGGAGTAAACATTTGGCTGTGCATGCGAGAGGTACAGCTGCTCTTTTAGTGGGAACTGTGGGAGCAGGAGAGGAGGTGTCAGGAAGGAGCAACGTGCTTCAGCACTCTGCCCTCCTCCCCTCGCCTCCGCCAACCAGATATAAACAAAGTTACTAAAACAAAAGAACAACATTGAATTCCTGGGTTGAAAATAGCCCTGTACTCATTCAGGAAACATTCCCTTTCTAGTCAGCAGCCGTGCTCAAACACTGATGAATGTCACTGATGGGGGGCTCTTCTTCCCCAGCTCAGTTGAGCATCTCCCTCTGACCCACAGCCCCAGATACTGTGCAGAGACCCTCTCTTTTCAGATAAGGGGCAGTTCCCAATGTCACCGGTTCCTACACTGTTTCTGGAGCGTTTTCCAGCAAAGAAAAATACCTGGGAGATAAGAGACACTGAGCTGCAGCAATATGAAAATCAGATATGCTGGAAAAAGAATTAACGAAAGGTAGCAGCAGGGTTCTCTATGGGAAAATCAACACTTTCTTTCTCTTTGGCCACCAAAACTACACTGCTTGCCAGCACATCTGCAGCCATCATTACACCTCTTGATTAAAGCAAGGATACCACAGTCCTATTGCTTAAAATTAAAATATAGATTGTGCATCCTACACCATCTAGGACTGAAGAAATAATGTACTGACTCTCAGAGACATCCAAGATGTCATTCTACCCCTTATGCTTAACAGAAGCTCACAAGACAGGACCTCTTTCTCCCATATCTGTCATTCAATGCCTTATTACTGGGTCCAATTTTAATAAATACTGATCATTTACTCACATAACTGGAGGCACACTTGTTTCCAAAACTGAATGTCATACCTCTTGTAATAGAATCATAAAGATTGGAAAAGACCACTAAGACCATCAAGTCCAGCCATTGGCCCACTACCACCATGCCCACTAAATCATGCCCCTCAGTGTCACCCTAACACAGGTTGGCTTTCATTTCCAGGAAAGATGGGGCTTATGGGGCTCAGGTGTGAGGGGTGGCTGCACCCATCCCACAACTTCACTGCATTCAGACCCTGGCCCTATCCCTGTCCTTAGGCCATCCGCTCGCCCCCGCTGTGAATGAGCCGTGTTGGGGGGCTGATCTTGCCAGTCACCCACTGCTCATAAGGCAGGAGAAAGAAATCCTTGCCTATGTGTGGCATGATCTCATCCTGCCCTAAACAGTGTTATTTAAAAGACAGAAAGCTCTTTATTTTAAACTGAAAGCAAAACAAAGCATTACTTAGCAGTGTCAATTTCGGCGTCACCTACCCTCCAGAGCGAACCTGCAACTGCAGCAGGCTTTTTATCTTTCCCTCTTCTAAATAGCAAGTTAAAAATTAACTGCTTCATCTTCTCATTGCTCACTCCTTAAGTAGTTTAAACTTACTTTTAACTGTTACATGCCAACAAAACAGGTTGCTTAATTGATTTGACCTTTCACAGTATTTTTTAATTTTCAATCTTAGTTTCATTGTTCCATCTGGCACTTTAAAACGGCATCTGGTTAACTGTACTTAACCAGCTGATCACTGTACAGTTATTTTTAAATGTAATGTATGCTTAAACAGATGTTATTTTTATAGATGTAGATCTAAACTGCACTTGTATACGTGCTATGTCTGCATAAGCTCTTTCTGCAATTCAAATGTTGACACCAAAAATTACAAGCCAGAATGCTTATGAACTTCACTATTATGTTACTGCACTTTTTTGCAGCTTGTTAGGTAAACATCAATTCAGTTCTTTTTTCTCTGTTCATTACACATAAATAAAACATTAGCGTTTAGTTTATAAAGTGATGAACATTTCGCTGTGTTGGATTTAGCTTTATAAATACAACTGCTGTCAGCAAGAAAAAAGGATTTATTGAATAAATAATAAGAAAGCTAAAGGAAAATGAAAGTATATATGTTATGCAAAACACGGTGTCGGTCCACAGGTCACGTAAGGGTCTTCCGACACACAGACATCCCGTGTGAGAATATTTAATGACAGTGTATTTGTGCAAGATGCTGCTAGTCTCCTGAAGCAAGAGCAGGCTGGTAAAATGCAGCACAACACTGATAGCAGTAATTGTTAGCAGTAACTGGGGGCTCTGGTTTTAACGTTGTGCAGTGAGAAGTTTGAGTTCAAAGGTCCTCTGAAGGCTGGAGTTTGACACAAGTGATAAAAATGGAAAATGAGATAGGACTGGTCTAGCAGAAATAGCCTGGGCAGTCTGTTAAATAAATACCTGTATTTAATAATTAGAAACTTTTAGGGAATGCTGCTTTTTTTTTTACAGTCTCAAGTAAACTCATCTATAGTCACTAAGCTTAAGACCTCATTCTTTCAAACATCCTGCTGAACTTAGTGCTAATTCTCAAGGTTGGGACAGAGTCTAACCCAGAATACATGTTTTTTTCACTTAATGCTTATAGTTTGCTTAACAAATAAAGGTTTTTGAATACATGCATTCGTTAGATCTGTCTGGGAAGCTCTGGATGTAACACACAGGCAACCAATTCTGAAAACCCAGCTTGGTTTTGGGAACAGTCAAAAGAGAAAGGTTTTGAGCAGGGATTAAGGAGCCCGATAATATACGGTACCTTTCCTAAAAAGAACTTAAAATGCAACATTAAAAAAAAAAAAAATAATTGTGCAGTCTGCAAGAGCATATGCTACTTTGCACAAAGGAAGTGGTCGCGACACTGAATATTTCACAGAGAACTTTAAAGTATCATTCTCAAGGTTAAAAATTGCTGTTATACATAATACCTCGGTAATTGATAGACATTTTCTCTCTCCAGAGCCCATTTTCTGTGAAAAACACCACGTAACATCTGTTCATAAACAGTCCTTCTGTGAGAACACTGACACAGGTCTTGAGCTTCTACTGGCTCAATTCCCCTGCCATACACAGATGGCACGAGGTATTTATACAGCTGAATTCTCTGTAATACAAGCTCAACTATATCTTCAGGTAAGACTATGGGCAAACGCGCGTGTGCTGCTCTGCTGACTTACCTCAAGTCATTGAAACCCTTCCCTCTGACACAAAGACAAATTGTATCATACTGTTACACGTGTTTTGTCTCAAAATCACCTTCAGCAATCAGCACAGAACTCTACAGAGATAAGGACATTTTGAGATGCACAAAAATGCCGAGTTTGATGTTAATGAACTAAGAGTTATATTAAGATTCAAGACTTAGGGCTGTTCTCTGTGTTGGTGATGCACGGATTTTTTTCTTTTATGGAAATATTTGCTTTAAAGATATAATTCCTTGTTCTCTTGCATGCAAAATGTTAAGTAAAGAGTGGAACCCTGGCACTCAGCTTTCACATACACAGTAACAGAGAGAGTAGGTTAACCACTTTTCTATCATATTGTGTTGGCTATTCCTTGTATGAAATTCCAATGAATAAACCTTACAAAGCATTCAGAATTTGCTTTCCTATTTATCTGCATGAAAATACGAAAGCCTTCAGCTGACTTCTGAAGAAATGTAGGTACCATGATACCATCTGCCACAACACATCCGAGTCCTACGCACACATATGCCCATACTTTGCCTATGGTCTGCACACACTTAAGAAATAAAGCACATACATAGAGATTTGCAAGGTGAGAGACTTGAAAACTAAAAGCTCCAGAAACAAAGACAGCTGGTAGGTGTTTCGAAGTGTGTGTGGGGAGTAAACTTTGGCCAAAATTTCCAGTGTTCTCAGTTGAATCTCCTTCAATTGAACCTTCCTTCCGTTCCTCGACAAGTTGCCCTAGCATGTTACTGGAGTTCCTGATACTGATTTAGGAGAATATCATCTACATAAAGACATGGGGAAAAAAATCAGAATTCCTGACAAAAGAGCACTTTAATGAGGATACATACTGATAAAACTTTGGAAAAGAAAGAGCCCTATTTTAGGTCATTCTTTCAAGAAGAATACGTACATACCTGCAGGGGGCTGGCGGCCAACAGCTTAAACTATACATCCATTCTTATTTTACCTATGGAACATTTATCGAAAAGGTTTCTCTGGGAACTACTCAACCTGCAGAGTAAAAGAAAGTGCACTTTCTCCTTTCAAGGAAAGTACAGGACACGTTTCATGCAACCTACGTCACTGCACTGGTTGGGTGATGACATGAAGGTATCCTAGACCATGGAGAAGTCTTTGGTTCAAGTATGAGATTATCACAGATTGAAAGGTAAAGCAATTGTTCCAGTGACAAAGCCCTTGTTCTGTGCCGTGGGGCTGGAGAACCAATCAACTGGCACAACACAACTTTACTAACCCCAGAGCTAAACCAGCATTTTGCCTCCCTTGGTATCCTTAAATACCAGAGAGAAGGCTGTGTTCGGCACTCACAGCTCCAGCATCTAGATGAATCAAAAGATTTAATGGAGAAGGTGTTGTCCACTGAGAGGGCACAAAAACCGATTACAAGTTTAAAGATTGGTAATAGAAAGAGTATAAAGAAAAATCTGGTTGTATTTCAGCTGCAATAAAGGCTCTCCATGCAGTACAGGCATGGCATTGGGCTGCACTGTACTTCTTTGGTGTCTGTCTATAAATGTGAGTGTTACTCGTGCCTTGTGGTCTCAGGAACAAGCTGTGAAATAAGCCCAGTTATGCTTGTGATGTGCTTAAGATTGCCACCATCCAAAAGCCAATAAATAGCATGTGCTCAGTAAACATCTTTGCAGCTTCTTTTTAAATTTTTTGGCTTCTCAGTAATACTTGCCTTTTTTAAGATGAGAAAAATACAGTTAAATACAAATAAGGTTTAGGAGAGATTATGTGGAAGTGGATGCTACTTGCTTTTTTAAAATGCTTTATTATATAAGAATTAAGTCAGAATGACACGAAATGCATCATTCAATTCAAATATCATGCTTGCTTATGGCCTGTAATGGGATCCAGTGCATTGTAAGCAATGTCTTGAAACAGCATATGTGATGAATACAACTGAGTGTATCAAACACCAACTGTACTAAATCCACAGCAATGTTTCCTTTCTGTAAGTTCTTTATGCTCCAGTAGTTTTCATTTTTATGATAAGTATAAGCCCAGCCAAAGCAGAATAAGTTCCACCGAGTGCTTTTCTTTGGCAAGAATCAATCACCTAATACTTATCAATTAAGACTGGTAGAATAAATGATACAGAGAATTATTTCATGGCATTGATATGAAGAGAAGAGCTTTATTCTGCAGTGCAACTGGATCTGCTCTTAACACTGGCTTGTTTTAATTTTTCCTCCCTAAGTTACCCTCTCTGCTACCAAACACTATTTTGCTCAAACAGTGTTTTAACTGCACTTAGTGCACATTATAGTGATCACATCTTCAGCTTTTTTCTTTTGAAGTTCTTGTTAATTAACAAATAATATCCTGTTTGAAAAACACAGCTTTGATATCTACCTCTGTATTTAGTAATTACATATGCATTCTCATTAATAATATAATTTACATGTTGTTATGTTGTTGTGTTTTTTCATAATTTCGTGTTTTTGAAAAAAAAAAAAACGGGGAACACAGTTTGGGTGATGAGATTTTGGTCGCAGATCACACGGGTAATAGATTCCCATTTCATAGCCCTGATGCTCAAAGTCAGGACATAGTAGTCTGTGACCATCAACAAAATCTTGGGCCACATACAAGAGAGAGAAAGTTGTGCCTAATTGCATGGTCGTAAGTGCGAGAGTCAAGAAATCCAGCCTGCTCCACAAGCTCCATTTCATCAATCGATTGCCTGGATAAACATCCGAGTGAAAATCCAGCAAAAGACATCTCCACAGCTAAAGCAAAAATTAACAGAAAGACTCATTTACATCCCTCTCTCATCAACATATGAAAGGAAATTGGCAATCTCTAAGCTTCATATGTCCAAAAATGAATTTAAAGTTATTCCCGTTTGCTAGCATCTTTGAGACTTCTGAAAAAAAAAAAAAAAAGATGTTTCACAAATGAAAGATATTGTGACATTCAACAACATGCAACAAAACATACGTGTTTAGGCAATGCAAGTCAAAAGAACTGCCACATTTGTATTGATATCTGCTGAATAATTTTACTAAGAAGCAAAGTTATCTGCTTATACCTTCTGATAACTTTACTGCAATAACAAGATGCCAGCTCCTGCTCTGCTAGATATCAACATCACCACCACAAATATTGATGCTCTGCAAGATTTTCTTGAGATGCTGAAAGCAAGCATGCAAACAAAGAAGGATTAACAAACGAGGTCTTAGGGAGGTCTGGGCAAAACTTATTTCGGTTTGGATTTAGACCAGAATTTACCATCTGAATAACTCTAACATATACATGACAAACTATAATATATGCCCTTTTTTTCTGAGTTGGTTTACATAACTGCCTCTGTAGACTGTGGTCCAACAGCTATGCCTTTTGGGAATTTCACTGTAGTCAGTAAGATCTTTGTTTTAATAAAACTGTAAAACAAAATACAGCTTTTACTGACTGTAAAAAATTAAGTGGGAAATATAGTGTAAGGAAATAAGAGGCACATACTGAATAGGGGTGGCATTTTTAAAATAAAACTTCCATATAATCATAAAGCACTAGAAGAGTTGGATCCTTTCCCCATTATGTGTGCACACACAAATGATGGAGATGAGGAAAGTTAAGCTTAATTAAAGCTGCAGGCTCTGTAGGAATGTCTTGTATCTAACAAAAAAGTCACTTAAGTATGTGAGCAAGAAAGAGATTTCATGCGTGCATAGTAAGTCATGTAGCTAAGTGTTTGCAAGATCGCCCCGGAGATTGAAGCCACTCCAGGACAAGGACCTCATCTTCACACTGGAGTCTAATGCACCTACCACACTGTTAGTGCTATAATAAATAATAATAATATGTTAGCATTAGGTGAGCATCTCTCTCATGATCAATTTCCTGCTGTTGCAGAAGGGTGAATATTGGTGGACTTTGATCCTTCCGAGATTTTATGTTTCTATCATAAGAGAATCATAGCACATAAGCACATTTTTTACTAATGCAGTAAGGTGGCAATATATATTGCACTGACATTAAATGAATATTAAAAGGGATTGAGACCATTTCCACATCACGAGGGGAAAAAAAACCCTCCAAGAAATAGATATACAGCAGCTACTCAACAAAAGATAGCACTTTTAACCTTCTTCGTAGATTAAAAAGTTGAACCCATTACAAAGACAACCCGACGTTAAAAGTATTCACTCAAGTATTTTAAAATGCAATTTCTGTTGTTCCTACAATTGCCTGCTTTGCCTGCTGCCAAATCTCCATCTTACACACAAACATCCCTTCAAACACACTACACTGCTTTTCTCTTTTCCTCTCTCCTGTGTCATTGTATCATCTCAAGAAAGTGGTACGGTGCCAACCCAAAATGCACAAGGGTTTAGTCTGAAGAAAGAAGTAAGATAGAGAGCTTATAAATAATAAAGGCAGATGTTTCAGAGAGATGTAATAGAGCAAAATATCTTATTTTTAGAGGGCATCAGGTTTGTATATGTTGAACACTTGAATTCCACATTAGATTCTCCCTTCTTTAACATCCCTACACAACCGTGTATTAAATTAGAGATTTCAAACCAGACTTCCTCTTCTTACCCCTATTTTGTTGCATCTTGCCAATTCAATGTTTTATTATGTTTTCTGTCACAATATTTCGCTTGTCCTTAGAAAACATGTATTTATTCCCACTTGGAATACAGCGTCACTACTGTAAAGCAGTGCTCAAAAGATGACTGCAGATTCTGTCTGAGAATAGAAAACTTGAACTCTTCTATTATCCAAATATTTTTTCAAAGACTTTGCTTTTGTGTGCGTGGCAATTGACGCATAATGAGATCATGGGAAAAGCCGCACAGCTGACCTGAACTTGTGGGTATAAAACTATGAGATCTAATAAATCCAGTGCATGACCCCATGCAGTTTTTGAACTTACTAAATGCTATGGTGAAAGGAATGCAAGCCTACATATTTTTCCTGCAGCATGGCAGAGTTCAGATGTATCATATTTACAGCTGTCTATAAATGTAACAATATAGCATGAAGTACACAGCCATCTCCAACCCATCCTCACCAAAGGAACCTCCCCAGCACCTTCCTGTCGCGCACACTGCAGATATTATTTCCGTGCACTGAGCAGTAGGCAGGATGCAGCAACAGACTGACTCTGCTACCACGGAGCGTCTGAGAGGCTGTCAGCACATACTTTGTCTGCTAACCGGAGCTCTTTCAAATAATGTAAAAATACTTTGGGCTTGGATTTTCCACCTAGCTCTTGCTATGCCTGGCGGGTAAACAGAGAGCCCAAGTTCAGTGCATGGTTTGAAAAACAGAAGAAATGAGAAATGCTGCTCTAAGAGATAGTGGTTGTGTATGTCAGCTGTCGAGCTCTGCAATTGAAACTCATTCCTTTATTTAATGGGAAATGTAAGATTTCCTAAGAATTATAGATTACTCTTAATTAACCTCTCAGATTCCATCAATACTGCATAGGCATGGCTGAATGAAAGGCATTGGTGCACGTAAGCTGGAAGCTGTGGAAATCAGAACTTCAGCAGATGAGTGTATAGGACCAACTGTGCCCTCTGGAACTCAAGGAGTATTTTGGTATTTGGGTGAACCCTTCAGAAGATTATTAACCTCTAAGGGAAATGCAGAAGCTTATTATTGATTACAAAATATTTTCTTTCAAACATACACAAACTAACAGACATCCTCTTCCCCAACAGCACAACTGATATCAACTTGAAAGGGGCACATTCTTATTGTAAGAAAAAAAAAAAAGCAAGCATGAAAACAGCATAAATGGCAACAAACTAATGCTTGGTTGTTCCAGTAATACTCAATGCAATTTTTTATTGTATCAATTCTTAAAGATTTTTTTTTAAACATTTTGTTCATCTTTCAGTTTTTATATTCCATTAGCTTCCTATTTAAATAAACGGAAAGTTAATGGTTGGTAATGCAAACATGTTACAGTATAATCAAAGTGTTTATTTCTTTTAAAGTCTTACCCTGTATACCTTGCTTCAATTAAACAAATATTGGAGTGTGAGATAACAAAATATAAATACCTGTCTAAATTGTAAGTTACATATTCATTTTAAATTATGGAAAATTCTCCTCAGCCCTGTGTTAGCTAGTAGCTGTCCTCAACAGTTGAACACTGTTTATTCTTTACTAACTAATCATCCTTCTCAGCCTTTCCAAAGTTCCTGGCATTTTACTCGTTTACACATTGATTGAATACTGTTCCCAGAACTGCTTGTGGCACCGTGCCAAATGCTGTGATAATCAGCTGGAAGATTTATTCCAGTTGAGGAGTGTTATAAACATAAGGATTCATAAGGCTCTGCGTTGAAAACGAATACCGATGCTTTCTTTGAGATGGCTGAAAACTTTCTGTGAGCCCTCAATAAGAGGCAGTGATAGTCTTTGCAGTCTCCTTCTATACACAGGCTTTGATTTGAAAAACATATTCATTAAGCTTGATTTGGTATAAATATTAATAACTATCAGAGGTTTTAACAAATTAAAATATAATTTTACAGTGTCATGTGCAGAGCAAATCGTACATGAAAAGCCTTAAGGAAATTCATGGATTAACTACTGTGCATGGGATCAGACACATTTGCTGCAACAGGATATATTATTATACTAGAAGATGGGTGGAGAAAGAATACAAAGGAAGCTGAAAAAATTCAAAGGGAAGCAGCTGGCAGGTAAATGCACTGAGCCAGAAAGAAATAATAAGGAGAAAGGCAGTGAGTGGAAAATGGAGAGTAATTTCTTAAACAAGAAGCGGAGAGATATGCAGCCTAAAGATAGGAACACAGGAAAAAAAAAAAACAACAACACACCCCAAACAACAGAACAGCAAACATTTCCAGTTAGAAAGAGGGAAATCCAGTTTGATCACTGGACTATGTGCAAACCAGTATCACAAAATTTTTCAGACTATATTGAAATACTGCAGTCTTAATTAAGAGCCAGTGGAACTATACAGCATGACTAAAGTATGTGCTTAATGCCTATAGGGCTAGAATATGTTTACAGAGAAATTAGAAGTAGTAAAACAAAAGAAGCGATGTCATTGCTTTGTGTTATGGCTGCACTCTCTGAAATGATACTGGCATCAGTTTAGGTTACTGACAACACCAAAACCAAGAGATTCAAAGCTATAATTATGGGTGTCCGTTTGGATGGATTTGAGAGGCGCCTTCTGGTCTTCCAACTTTCTTTGCCAAATAAAAGACGTCACTTTTCTTCTCAGTGCATGCAGTTGCAATAAACTACACCTCAATGACCAATTCCTCAATGTCATCTCCAAAACTCTTTTAAGATGCATGCTTCTGAGCAATGGCCTGTCTTTCTCCACCTCACAAAAGCTTCGCCTCGTGCAAACACGTTCGCAGTCAAATTCAAATAACAGCACACCAAATTAAACCGTCAAGCACTCATTGGGGTCCTCTGCACTACCAGCATCTTTAAATATTTGGTCGTACAAAGTTTATCGGAACGACTCAAGGATAACAACTGCCTAATAAGGAACTTTGGAGCTGTAGACGAGCATCCCATGATACTGCTTTCAGAAATGTGATAACATAATTATTCTAAATCTGTCTCCATATTGAATATGGGAAATGCAATAGGTTGAGCTTCACAAATGCTACCTTTATTTTAGAAATAATTTGGCAGTGGGAAAGATTTCAGAAATCCATTTTGGAAAGGGTTATTTTTTTCTTGATGCTTTGTCTCAGAAGCAGTTAACAAGTATGTGACAGATTGCTAGACTGGAGATTTCACTAATAACTAAAAATAGCAGAAGAAGCATGCCACAACACAACCTCCATAGCAAAAACGTTTGGTATATATTGTATTTCTCCACTCAGAAGAAATAAGAATCCAGGAAAAAAGTTTCCTACGAAAACTTGCAGTTTTCCTTCTGATACACAGGTCAGATCACCAGCATGGCAATCTCAGGCCACAGCTCCCTGCTGCAATCCTGAAGATGAGAATCAGGTGTTTATCCAGTTGTTCACATGGGCAAACATGGCATTTCCTACTCCATCATTTCTCAGGATTTGTTCATGTTAAACAAAAAAAGAATTTGCACTCAATAATTTCCACAAGTGCTAGATAAAGTTTACATTTTGAAAGCTGCCATACACAACAATAGAAGAAAAGAAAAATGCCCATGGGCAGCTGCTCTGTGCCAATGGCCTTTGCAGACCGTCTTGTTTCTGAAAGCAGTAATTATTCGAAAGTTTACCAAAAACCTTGGCAAAGCAATCCATCAGAAGAGAAATCTTGGTAAGTATAGCCATGATGAAAAAGTCCTTCAAAGCACAAGCAGCAAATCGAGGACATCAGTATTTTAATGAGCGCCTGTTTTCAGTTGCCTGAAGAAACAAGACGTAAGAGCAAAGGCTTGCATGTTCTGGCTGGGTCCAGCTGCCTGCGAATGGCTGGATGATTGCAGCAAGAAGAAGAACTGAAGAGGGAATGAAGAGAGATGAATTGCAGTGTTTACCATAAAAGACTTTTTTGGCAATGCTTCTTCTTTTTAGCATGATTGATATAAGAATGTGTCTGTGTCATGCCTTTCAGAAAAGGGCGAAACATTTTGAAAAGCAAAAACAAAGCCTTCTGAGTCCACTTTGCAAAAGAGCTTTGGATGCAGACCTCTCATTACTTTTAAGTATTACGGAACCACTGGCATTCTGAGATATTATTCCTATGACAAAGACTCTTATGAAAACAGGAAATGGCAAACCAATAAGTCCATTCCTCAGCAGTGATTAAAAGAGAAAGAGAAACAGTGAGAACACAAACAATTTGCATAGGAATCAAAAATTGCAATTTTGTGGATTTGTTCAATTGCCAAAGAAAGGCTTTTCAGAATTAGTAGAATTTAAGGGAGCAGAATAAAAGTGCACTGATGACAGTAAGGCCTTCTCTAAACATCATTAATATTGTATTCCACAGATGAGTGCTGACAATAGAGGATAAAAATAATAGTCTTTCTACTGGAGTTACCATAAACAGGTCAAAAAAATAGGAGGGAAATTAAATATGTCCAGAAGTGTCCAGAAGAATGACAACTGTGTAGCAGTATTCTGATGCATAGCTGAGAACCAATTCTGGACTGAAAATCCTGTAGACATAACACAAAAACATGGGCTAGAAGAAGTTGATAATTTCAGCTTGGAATCTCTGAGATATCCATCCTCTTTGGGATATGGCCCTAGAAGAGGATGTATAGCCATGTTAGTGTTCTTGACACTGCAAATGGTGCAAGACCACTTCTCTACTACTACTTCATCTTCCCCTTTTTCCCCCCCACCCCCCCCACTTTGTGTTTGTGGTCTTTTGCTCACATTGTCTTTGCGTGCTTTGTGGAAAGCACTGCTGAAAATTGATGCCTGTGTTATTAATGTAATGTATACATTAAAATAGAAATTAATATCATTTTTATTCTTATATAACGTATATCAGGCACTCTGGATTAGTGGCCACCTGGGGAGGATAGAGAGGAGAGAAGAAATCTCTTCCACGGTGACCTCCTCAGCACAAAGGAACCATTACACAAGACAAGGATTTAAATCACTCATGGTCACACAATGTATAGAGTCATTATGATACAAATTAAAAATCAACTCATGTTTTAAGCAGCACTGTGGTGATTTGTTTGAACGGCAAGAGCTTCAACAGCAGCTTCAAGTCATGTTAAGAGGTAGCCACTTGGTAAAGGAGAGCTTTTGATCCCCAGACCCTATCTATCTTTTGCACTCAGAGGCCATACAGACACAAGGCAGATCCATTTTGCCCTCCTTTGTTATTAAACATCTTTTAGAAATACAGTTTTTAACCTTAAACTCATATCATTAAAATGTGTAATTATGCGGATACTCAGATATTGGCTACCCAAAGTTATGCTTTATGAGTCTAAGAGCCTTCAAACTGAAATGAATAACACTCAATCATACAAAGTTATAAATGCCTAAGATTCCCAGTGTGCATTTAGTTTTACATTTAAAATATTGATTGTATCAAAGAGAGAGGAACTGTCAAGTCAACAAGATCATTCAGGAAATGAGAACTCCAGAAGGGAACAATACAAACACATTTATATGTTTTTTGATGCTGGAGAAGAGGTATCAGATACTATCCAAATTGCTAACCAATCAATATAACTTATTAATCTAATTCTGTTGGAGTATGACACAGTACATATATTGATGCTATTCAGCGCTTTGTTAGGAAACAGATCAGAAATTATTTGAAGACCCTTAGTTAATGTTTGTAGATCATTATACTTGAAGATGACAGACATTTTTATGAACATTGTTTATTTGAAGTATGGTGAACTAGAATACAAAGTCTATGAATATGCCCTTAGCATAAGAAGTTAATGCTTTTGTGAACAGTATCCACAAATACAGTAAGAACAGTACCTAAAGACATGTTCTCCAGTTCTACCCCTGCAATTGCACTTGAAGGCAACTGAGTAATCAGCCTCATAAAAATAGATTTTTCCCTTATCAAATAGTTTAATATGGATAATTCAAAGGCCTTCTTGCTATCAGTCATAAATTCATGAAATATGACATTCTAAATTAAAGACTAAGACTAGTTCTGTTTCTAAACAAGGGACTGGAAATATCCATCAATACAGCTCCCAGCCAATACGTACTGGAGAAGATGTAGTTGTATGCAGTAGATGACTGACTGTGCTTCACTCCATTGCACAACATCATGGTTTGAGACAATGAATCAGGCAGACTCATCTTTAATTTCACCTCTTCCTGTTCCCAAAGCATCCTTGACAGGATGAAATAGCCTGTTGTTTAGCTATCTACAGTCAAAGGAGAGATCAGTCAGATTTTTCTGACTTTGTACCATTTTGAAAAAGAAGACCTGGGGCCTCCATCAAAACCAAAACCACAATGGAGGACAACGTCGGTCATATCTGAAAGGTGCTGTCCTTCACCTCTAATAATACTCCTGTATTTTCCAAACTAACGTTTAGCTAAATAATCCTGTCTATGCACCAGAACAGCAGTTTTCACAGAAGGTGAAGGACGTGTATAGCTGAGAGCAATTGTGAGTTGCCAGCCTACAAGGACTTTGCATCTGACAATCAATCCATAAACACTGGAGAGAGAGCACAAAATTGGACCCTTTAAGTTATTTCCCCACATTTCAAATCTACTTGACAACAAATATGAAAGTCAACTGTAATTTTAATCATCCAGTTATGTTTTATGTTAGCCAATTACAGTGCTTCAAGAGATTAGCTGAATGTTTCATGCCTGATAAATATGTGACTGGGACTAATTCACTGGACCCTTCCCTAGCCTGAGTTAAGTATAAATGAGCAGAGCTTCACTGAAATCAATCGAGCTGCAACCAGTTATGCTGTCACAGAAATTGGTGCTAGAGTCTTAGGATAATTTTCCTAATAAAAATAAATTTTAACCAGTAGATTTTTGACTCGCACTTGTAATCTTTCAGGCAATACACAGACCTACTAAATCATCTGCTTTCCCTGCACGCATTCCAGATGAGCTTTGGTTTTTACATCTCTACCTACTACCTGGAATGCTCATGAACCCCCCCATAATTCAATTATCAGTACCTTTTAGAACTTTCTAATTATACATTAGGCAGGTCAGAAATGAAATAGCCACGCTACCCTTTAGTTGTGCTTAGCAGACTCAAAATGGTGAAAGGAAAAGTTCATCTGTTCATGAGGCCAATTGCACATAAGGGCTCCGGCAAGCTGTTTTGTTGAGGTCTGAATTTCTACCCCCTCTTCAAAGCTGGAAGTGCAGAGCTTTGCCTTTCACACACCATGCAGAGCAAGCAGTGGGCAGCTGCCTGAGAAGCAGGTTCTGATCACTAGTCATTTGTTTTCTCTTAGAGCAAATTGCTGTCAGAATACGCAGCAGCATCAGACTGATAAACAAAGGTACTTAAGGACGCTGTTCTTTTCTTATAAATTTCTTCACTGGTCTCAGTTAAATCTCCCATAGGATGGCAGGGCTTTAAAAACAAAAATGATACGAAACAAGAACGTGTCCATCGGGCAGGTTTTTCTAAGCTTTGACAGCTCTAAATGCAGGCAGCTGCAATACAAGCTTGTCCTCAAATCCTTGACAATGACCTTAACCTCTGGGTGAAAGATAATGTAGTTGCTATGCTCATTCTGTGTGTCTACTGATCAAAGGCTAGTGGCAAAATATGTATATTTTTTCTTATGATATAGACTATTGTTCACTGGCAACTCAAGCGATACCACAACATTATCTCAATGACAGGTTGAATTTTTTTATTTTTATTTTTTACATGTTAAAGAATGGCACATATTCGGGCAGACATCTACTTTAACAGCTAAACAAATGACTTTGCAGTGCCCTCCAAATTAACCTCTCCCTAGCCACATGGATGAAGACGAAAAGAAAAATTAAGCTAATTAACAACCTGATCAGTTGCCTTTTGAAGGCACTTCACATAGACGTGGACACCAAGGACAGACAGATTTTCCAGAGTGATTCCTATTATACTTAGCACAGTTGTGTTTAAAAGCAGTATCACCCAGTGGTGAAAATTGCCACTTAGTTGGCTTCCTGGGAGTCATGACAATTTACATCCTAAGGATCTGCCTCACACTGAGAATCTGCCTTTACTATTTAAAGCAGATACATTTTGAACTCCTAAGAAGAAAGACAGTCATGTAGGAACACTATAATCCAAGCTGCCTGCCTTATGCTTCAAAGACAAAAGAAAATGCCTACAATAAAACTTCAATATTAATAATGTTATTATTACCATTACATTATTATTCCTTTAAAATTATTATTGAGATTTCAATGCAAAACAGAAAGATCGGGAATGACAAAGCTGTGGGAACATATTCTGGTGTAATTTTGGAGCACCATCTCCCCAGTGTAGCTTTGTGGGAGCTGCTGCTGAAGGGTGTGCTCAGCTGCTCAGTGTGCGGCTCTGCAGAGAGGCTTGGGTTTACTCTGCATTGACAGAACACATGGAAAATGCTAAATATCAAAGTCTTTGTCATTCAAGGGCAAGCTGCAATTTCAATCAGTGAACAACCTGGCTCGATTTTGAAGGTTTTCACTGTTAAAAGGAACATCATGACATAAAGGCTGCACCCTCACCAGTCTCTGAGCCCCTGCTCTGAAGTCTGGGCATAGCGGATCAGTTCAAAAACAGCAGCATTACAGTAGTAGTTCCACATATTTCTTATAGGAGTATACAAAAATGATAATTGCAAGAGACACTTGTTAAGCCAGGCATTCCTCATGAAGGGGAAAATCTTTTTTCCAGAGGCATCCTGAACAATAATAGGAAGAGATGTGGGTAGCGCAGATTGCACTTGTGCCATGCATACCTTTGGGTGGGTGTGCACACTGAACAAGTCTCTTCGTATTCAAAGAGCTGTTTTTTTTACATCACATTAGTCAGCTAAGAAATTAAGGATAATGCGTACTCAAAGGTGTTGTTGCTACTTTTTTCTTACGGAGATGGAGATGCCGTCAGGGTGTGCATAGGGGAACTGCAGCAACGCATTCAACATTTTTTGGAATATTTAGCCTAAAAGCAAAATCCCTAGCTATGACTACAGACACAAGTGAGTAATTATTAATTATCCCAAGCTCTTCGGTTCTCTGGGCTATCAATACCTGATGAAAAGAGGAGAGTCCTTTCCAACTTGATGGGAAAATATTGGAGATGCAAACCTGGCCTTCAGTCATTTCCCATCTGTACCTGTTCAAGACAAATCAGTCATCTCTTGTCTGTGAGATCTGACCCATATATTAAGCTAATCCTGAAGAAATCCGAATCTTGTATTTTCATGTTTTGGCATGCTACCTTTCCACTACAAGACTCTACTTCTGCTATTTCCTCTAAGAACTCTTTGATAGTCATTTCAATTTTGTGAATTTTTAACAATTTACTGATAGTGTGATTTGCCAGATCCCACCAATGTATTTTCTTACGCTTGTTCCATTGAATTCCATCAACCAATTCAATATTTTACCTATTAATTGTTGTTCTTTTCTTTTTCTACTTCTATTAAATCTCAAATTAAAACAAGGAGGAAATAGAATAAAATCTGATCCCAGCTTATAAGCAGAAAGGTGCACTGAGGATGTGCTAACACTCTATCGCCAGACATTTATAAACTTCTTCCATTGAACTTTGAATTACCCTGCTCCTTTCATATTTTCCAGTTAACATACATACATCTGCTCTGCCATGTAATCAACTGATTGTTACACAAGCATTTGCTAAAGCTATGACAAACTCAGATTTATGAGGTCAAAAAGTTCAAACTTAATCCATTCAATAGCTGCAATTTATCGTCTGATGATAATTGTATACACAAACATTGTAATGATTTAGATGACATAGTGTAAAGATGAAATCCGTTTATTTTAAAAGGGTTTCTAACCTCTAAAATACGTTGCCACGAACACCTTTCTAGGTCTGCTTTTAACAACATAGTTATTATTGTTTTATTGATCAGGATTTTATTGCTTCTTTGACACTTATATTTCACACTAATCGAAAAAGGTGTAATTTTTCTACAAGAATAAGGTTGCAATTAATTATATCATTATTGTGTTTTCAATTCCTTCCCTTTAAAGTGGTCCAGAAAAGAGTGCTTAATTTATCATTCATGTATTATAAGGAATATGTAAACCTCTTTAAACAGACAGAGAGCAAGATCCTTTTGTAGATGATGGAATATGACATAGGAACTGTATTTATAGATCCTTACCTCTATAGTGACCTGATTTTATAGTGACAGCTATTTTGGAAGGGGATAGTAAATTAGCAACTTAGAAAGCTTGGGTATCTCCAACTATTACTATTCATTATTTTTATAACACTCATTAGTGTCCATTCTCTAATACTTTCAACAGATAAGGAAACAATCTGTAGAAAGCATGTATGGCAGAATAACAGTTATGTGTACGAGATGTGTAATTTTATTTATGCATTTACAGACACACGCACCCTCTTCAGTTCACAGATTCAGAAAACAATTGCTACAAATGGACAGCAGCTGTATTCATCTATTTCTTCTAAACATAAAACACGTTACTGGCTGTAAATTTCGCAGAGGCTCTGAAACAAGTAGCTAAATGTGAAATTTAAATTGATCTTTGGTTTATTGCCATTGATTTTGTCAATTTTCTAAATGTAACAGTGTTCACCACTGGGAACGCAAACCTGTATATATATCAGTGAAATTTATGCTTTCAACCAACATAAACTTCACAGGAGGAATGACTGTCCTTGCTTTATAGAATAAAATGCATGTGAGGAATTTTCTTCTCTAATCACACGCTGTATATTTTTTAACGCCATGTGAGTAAATTTGCCACATAAATTCAAATGTTATCAGCAGTATTGCTTGCCCATATTCAATTCAGCTTCCTTACTATAAATTTTCACAAGTACTTTGTGATAATGGCATTAATCCATACGTCTAATTCACACGTACAATAAACATCATCAATGCTCATAGAAACATTCCTCAAAAGGGTTATTACAAAAACGTCACTAGAAGTGCAACCTAAGCTAGCAGACTTTTGTAGAACACAAAAGCTGATTATAGTTTTCCTAATTAAAACACAGTAGATTGACATTTTCATACTTCATTTAGATTATGACTCCCCAAACGCTATGTCTGTATGTGGTTTTTATTTGCAAGCAGGGTTTGCTGAAACTACTGTAAGAGAGTATTTGCATTTGTCAAACTGCTTCTCTGAGTGGCAAGTGAAGGGTTTTGCTCATTGACAGACAGACCAAGCAACTGCTTCAGTTACCATTAGGAAACCCCCCATTGAGCCCAGCTGGATCAGTTGGGGAACACAGCACAACTGTCACAGAGTGGCATCCTCAGTACTTTTGTTTTCTTAGAATTAAAACCAAACCACTTGCCAAGTTGTCTCAAGAGCCCGTAAGTATATCTGTGGAGTTGGGAAGGAAACACCAAACACACAACCTGTTTGGGAACAGCAAGAGAAATGAAATTGCTAGGCAGGCTTATTTTGCTCTGATAGTCTTCAAATGCCTCGTTTCACTACTCATAAGTAATACATGAGACAGACATATCAGTCTCAGAAAAGGAACCGTTTGTGTTACCATTGTGTCTGATCAGATATTAATACACAAAAACATTTGCTTTGAAAGATAATGTCCTACCACACTATTTGCTGAGTGGTGGAAAATGGCCCTCCTACTAACACATCTGCTCCACACACACACAGACAGTTCGCAGCAAAACATCTTTGCTTTCTTAAAAAGCAATTATTTAAGAGTATTCTGAACCCTACTTCATCTTGTAACATCCCTAGCCTGGAATATGGGCACAGGAAGGGAGCAGAGAACCAACCCCTTGCTATAGCTCAAGTATGCAGAACAATGTGAGGAGCTTCAGAGAGGGGCAGCAGGTCCTCACACGGAACATTAGCATTCCCCCTGTGCATCTTCACACCAACACTTCTTCCTCTTGAGAGCAGGGCAGCACGTGCATTTTCACTGGAAATATACAACAAAGCAAAGGGATGCTGGTGTCTCCTCTTTGTATTAAAGGCAAATCTGCTGGCAGATGGCAGCAGCAATATACCAGTGTGACCCACGCATCCCACCCAACTGCTCCCCAGCCATCAGCCCCAACTCGACTGTTTTTGGAGGGGAACATAGGAAGTGTGTTTCCCCCAAGTGAAAGAGACATGTCCTAGGTGTAGCTCATGAACACATAGGAATTTCACTAGTGCCAGCTTGTGGCATGACTCACTGCTCCTTGTTTCTGCACACTGCAGCCCTGACTCCACAAAATGATTTGCAAACACATGCTTACAAGTACAGTGATACACTGAATGCAATCCTGATGTCTACACAGCAAAGGGAGACTCCTCTAGCTGTGATATCTACAGTGCCTGACCCTCTGGCTCTGTGACACTCACGCTCAGACCTGCACAGAGGGATTTGCACTGCTGAGGCTGTCAGCTCTTGGCATCTGCAAAGGCAAAACTCACTCTACACAGCCACAAGATTTCTATGCCTCCAGCATGGGTAGGTGAGTTCAATATTTGGGATTATGTATCTTTAAATTCCTACTGCCAAAGCTTAAGCACTTGATCTAATTACCAGTTGCAACTCCCAAATTGTCCCTCAAAGGATTTTCACATCTCTGGCCATGTATCAAAGGCAAACAGTTTATCCATCCCAGCCTTTGAATGAGGGTTGACTTTTGCAAACAGATTTAAAAAATGAAACTGGTCTCAAAATGCCCCAAGAACCAGGAACAGCCTTATGATGCAAGTAGGCACAAAATAGATCCCATCAAAGAGGCAGAAAGCAATCCTCAAACTAAAGGTTACCTCTGAGAGGTGCCTACTAATACATCTGCTACACATACACACAGACAGTTCACAGCAAAACATCTTTGCTTTCTTAAAAAGCAATTATTTAAGAGTATTCTGAACCCTCTAATTACCTCCCAGGCAAACCACTACCACCTCTCCTGTATTTCTTGACACGTTATTCTTCAACACAAACCCACTTGCTCATGTGTTTCTCCCAGTACCTGCTAGCAGAGCCTGACTTGAGGCTCCTTGGGTCTCTGTTTTTCAGAAGGGACGGTTACAATGCAACGAGAAGATAAACAAGCTATCATATCTTACTTTTGCTACAGAGCTCGTGTTATCAGCAGTGACTCTGACATTTGGTTGAAGCTCTCGTTTTCATACACTTTACTTCTATTGTACTTTTTCTGATAAGAAACCTCAGTAACAGAAGCGTACATCTGAGCATGACAAGAAATAACTCCCGTTCACAACAGCTGTCTGTGCCCCTATTTCCACCCGTGCTACAGCAGCTCAGGAGCTGCTTCCAGGTTGTACTTGGAACTGGGAGGATCAAAGTCAGTCTCCCAGAATCTGCATAAAGCTGTTGGAAAGAAGTCATTAGGCAGCAACAGCAATCATAAGGTTTTCTTTCTGCTACAGGAAAATGGTCCTTCCTGACTTGCTCTCTAAAGATAAATGCAGAAGATATCTGATTGGATAAAATTTTCTCTCATCAAAGTTAGACAAGCCAGGGCTGTGGCACTCTGCAGTAAAGCAGGCAAAGGAGTTTTCGTCTTGCCACCTCACTGCACTGAGGCAGTAATGATGGTCACATCCTTAGGTGCAAGGTTTGGGCACAGGTGCTAAGGAATTGGGGAATGATGCAATGCTCCCTTGGTGTGCTGAAGGGATGAGATGAGAGCTGTGGTCAGAGCTGCCCAGGAGTGTTCTGGCTGGAGGCACACAGCCAGAAGGTCTATCCGTTCTCCCCCTGAAGTGCAGCTGGACCACTCACTGTGGGCAGGTCAAGCCAAAGGTGGGATGTGGGGTGGTTGCGGTGCCTGACATGCACCAGGGTGCTGAGCCCTGCTTCCTCCTGATTCACAGCTACACATCACAGCTGCTTGGGCCACTTTATTGTATTTTATTTTTATAAAAAATCCTCTCCTCCCTAGAGGGTTATATGATGAGGTCAATTTGAGCTGTGCTTACCTGGAACCTGTTAGCAGAAGGAAGAAATGCCAATTGCTTGTATTTAAAAATAGACCGAGAGAACATGCTTTTTTCTGTGTTGTTTTTTTTTTTTTTTTTCCCCTCCTTGCTGATTGCCTGGTGGTACTCACAGATGAGAGGAAAATCAAAACACCATCAGTGATTAGGCATTCAAGGCTTGTTTTTGTTTGGGTAGCAATCTAGAGTCAGAGTGAGACGTTACCTGGTGACGAAGGGAAAGGTATATGGGTATACCCGACCTCATCCCAAGGCATGCTACTCCAGGAGCATGAAACCCCAGAAAATAAATCCTTTAACTTCCCAACATACCTTCTGGAGATGTTTGTGCTCTGCCTGTGATCTGCATGCTCATGGTATGGAAGAAAATAGAGTCAAAGGATGTGCTCTTGACCTTCTGACTAATGAAACATTTCACAGCTGTACTTAAGGACTGAACTGACATCTCAAAATGCTGCTTTAAAACCTGGGAGTATCTGCATAGGTTGGGTTTTGTTAGTTTTTTTCTTCTCAATTTTTCTTCCTGGAAATGCAGTATAAACATAGGAACAAATAATTTTGTAGTGCATACAGCAGTCACAATAAATGTATTTTTAAAGTGTCAGATATGGATTTTGTTTCATTAGTAATGATACAAGACATTAATAAAATTAAGCTTTCTTTTTCCAGACACTTGCAGAGCGACTGTAAAATTAAACAATAAGTAATCTACTCAGAATGCATTATGGAGTGCCTAACCACCGAGCAGAGCTGACAGCAGCATGTGTACATTGGATCATTTCAAGAGATAAAAGCACATGTTTTGGGGTTTGGTTTGAGGCATACTTTCCACAGGATGAGATCTCTGATATCCACTATTTGTTTTGTTCTTGCCAAGCTAGAGAGGATTCAAGCATGATAACGTTTGATAGGGCTTACTATGTTAAAACACTTACTTAATGTTAACGAGAGTGCTACTTGAAGCCTGTTTCTAACACAAAAGCATTCATTTCCTACAATAAGAACACTTTCACGTGGCTCTTAAGACAATTCTAAAACAAATCTACTTATTTAATTGATCATCTAACCATCAAGTCAGTACTGCTGTTCCAGGACAGCATATTTAAGTCCAACTTACACATAGACCAGAGCAGGTCCTGATGCTTGAAGACCACTTCACCACTTTGTGACTCTGGGTCTCAGCTGCAGCAGGCATCTTTGCATTGCAATCCATCCCCAAGCACCCACACTGACCTAATATTTTCATGTTGTTATCTCTCTGGTCATACCAGATCTACTTTCACTGAATATACTGAATACAGGGTGTCTATATATTTTAGGGTTTTTGTTGTTATCATTAACTAGTTACCATTAAAAAATAGTTATGGATTTTATTAGGATAAATATATCGCAGTTGTTTTAGCAATGGTACATTAGAAATCAAATGAAATATTTGTGGGCATGACAGAATTAATTGTTGCCTAGGGTCTGGAACAAACAACAGTAGAGATAACATGCCACTAATACAGCTTGTTTGAAGTAACAGTACTGTATCAATTAAACTGGGACGAAGCTATGCTGCCTTACAGTGCTACTTAGCTGGTGCTTGGGGACAGGAGACTTTGCAGTGTATGCCAGTGGAAAATGGTTGGACTCACTGTGCTAATGAGTAAAAGGAATTTATCATTTTCTTAAGTAAGCACGCACACTTCCTTATCTAATGTTTTATGATGTTGTATCTTACTTGATCTGGGAATGTGAATAGTATTTCTGTGCCTCCCCATAGCAACAGCATTATGAGAGTCTATTTCTTTCTTCTATTCTGAGTAGACTGTGGAGTAAATACATTTTTGACTGAACTTAAGATAAGTTAAAGTCGCAGCATTCCAATGCAGGGGCATCAAACTCAAAGGAAAGGCTTGAGTTACAGACATGCAGAACACTTATGAAATGGTCTTGATTTTGGATTCCTGGTCCCATCCCATTTGGTGCTGCCTGCAATCAAGGATTTGTTACGGAGTGATTCTGACTAAGGGAGACTGAAAGACTGAAATTCATCTCTGCAAAGAGAAAACAAAGACCAGTACAGCCCTCTTTCGGAGGGACTTAGCTGGTGTATTAATCTTGGCACAGATCTTCAGAGAGGAATTAACTCCATCTCTAGTACAGGACATAAATCTCTCCATAAAGATCATCCCAAACACAACTCACAGATGCTTTTAACCCTCCACACTCATCACAGACAATGGACAAACTCAGCCCCCTGCTGTTGGGGGAAAAACTACACTCATCAGGTGATGAAACACGGAAAGCCCTTTTTAAGATAATAAGCAAATGCAAACTACAGTGTGCTGATGAAACTCGTCTGTGCTGCAGTGCATTCTCTTCACACCTGTATGTCACAGAACAGAGACTTCAGGTAAAGCCTCTCAGCCCAGGAGGCCTTCATGCTCCTTCCAAAATCACTGAGTCCCCACAGAGAATGAGAAGGCCCAGGGAAAGAAATGATTGAGCTCTGCTGGGTAGGAACACAGAGCCCAGTTTTCCCTCTTATCCACAGCCCCTGTTCCTCAGCCACATTGCAAAGACTTTATCTGCACTTCTGCTGTGTGACAGGGGGGTCTGGCAGTGTAAGTCACATCTACAGGAATGTACATTTCAGTGAAAGTCCCACTTCTCCTGATTTTTAACCCTTAGTCCTAGGGAGTGAAGGTGTACGTGTGACCCGTATCCTTGTTCTAGTGTGCTATCTTAGATGACTCTGACAGATGTTGACATGAGATGCACTTAGATATGACAGCACCAAGGCTCTTATCTGCTGCCAAAAGAAAACATCTTTTACTTGCAAAATGCTTCTTTTTATTTGTCATAACAGGTTGCAGCTGGGTCTTCTGAAGGAACACACATTTTAAAAATATTATAACTAAGAATCAGAACTCAGCTGTTAGCAAAAAAACCCTCGTATATATATCACAAAACAGTCTGGCCCATAGATATGGCTAAAAAAGTACACAATTCTGTATACAATTGTGTTTCATCCAACACTAGGAAAATGTGTGTTTCATCTAGATTATGTTGTATGCAGCCAATTTTCCACAGAGCTGTATTTACAGTATAATGTAGCCACTGAATGCAACTATGATACTATATAGGAACCTTTAATAAGCCACCATAACTTTTGTGTCCAGGGCACGAGGAATGGGCTGCCAGGAGATATCATATTTACAATATAAAAGGGGACGTATTTTAGATTTGTCCCAATTAACCTTGTAACAAGATGTATTGGAGTGCTTATTAATGACAGTAATGAGATGCAGACAAGACAATGTATAAAACATCATTGGCATATAAATTAAATTCACATACAAGGATACCTTTATGCACTGGACAAGAAGGGAAATTATTAAGAGGCAATTTTGTAGGCAAAAAAAAGGCTAATTAGAAAAAAATTCAATAGTATTCCTAGCTTGTAGTCATCAATGTTAGCAAATCTGTTTGACCACTGATGGAGGAATTGTTCCCACTGCTCTTACTGTGTAAGCTACAAAACTAATTTTATGATGGTTCTCTTGAATGTATTTGCTACAAGCAGCTGCATAGACATTATCCTTTGACTTCATATTGCTCTATTGGCTAATTTGCTTTAGTATGAATGCATGATTTAGAACGAAAACATCTTTCCTATCTTTTGAAAGCTACTCCAGATAGTTTATCTCATACTGACACAAATTACTATAACCCTATTTGCAAAGATTCCTCCAAAGGCTAGATTTTCTAAGGCAGCACAAAAGCCTCAAGCCAAGCATTAAATTTAACATATACACTTAAACTTGTAAGTGGGAGTTGTTCACTGCAAACCAAACTCACATGAGCAAAGTTATTCACACACTCAGGTGTTTTGCTGAACTATGGCTTAGTTTTCCTGTTCTACCATCACACATCTTCAGTACAGTCATGGCTAAATCCCATCCAATTTGGAAAATTCAAGGTGCACCATTAGCAAAATGGAGACTTCAAAATGATTGCTGTGACCAGCAATAACAACAAACTGATTACCATGCTGAGCTTTATAATAGCATTCCACTTTCTTTTCATTATTAGGATTATAATAAACAGATAAATTACATCCACACATACACAAACAGTTATGTAAGCATCGCCGAAACAGTCAGAAAATCACTTTGTCAGGGGTGTGATTGGATCTCAAAGGATACTAGAAATTATATACAGTAAAAGTAATAGCTCGTGCATGACTTATAGTGATCAGGAGAGGCGGGAGGCCAAGGAATAAAGCTTCAGATACCTAAGAGTTGTTCATATTATTGCAATTGTATCCTGCCGTGTTACTTATTACTTCTTTAAAAATACTAAATGAAGAGAAAGAACTTTTTTTTTTCAGTATTGCTTAAGTCTGAGAACCACCCAAATAACTTAAATGCCCCCTATTTTTTAAATTAGTTGTGGAGAGGGGAGAACATGAGGCGGTAAGAGGAGGGAAAAGCAACAGAAGCCTGAGAAGAACTAAAATCAGTAAGGAAGCCAAGATGAAGAGGAGGTGAAGGATGGCCTTCCAAAACATCAGGGCCTCTGCTTCTCTGTTTTTTGTCACTATGCAGAGGGAGGAGGCAGTGTGACCTCCTGCCCAGTGACACGCCATCATTCTGCCAAAATCAGAGGGGAAATGTTCAGCCAGCATTTGAGGTGAGGATTGCTCAGCACCTCACAGTCAAAGATTTATGCTTCTACTGAAACAAATTTGAGAAAACTCACGCAAAAAAAAAAACAAAACTATTTTTCCCTAATGCATCAGTCTCTGTACAACACAGTTTTGGAAATCAGTGCTGTGAAGGGAGATGAGTCAGTTCCCAGAAACTCTTGTCTCAGACCTGTGCCTTTCCTCAAAACTGCTGAGGAGTTTTTCAAGTCCACAAAACTTAGCATGTGATCATGAGAGGTTCAGTATCGCACTGTGCACTGCTTAGTTCAAGTTTACCCTCTGAGTCAGCACAGACAGGTTTAGAGAAAGTTGTCTGGGTTTTACACTCCTGGAAGATTTTACTGCTCATTCACTCTGGGCTTTAAATACAGGCTGATGTCTGCTGTGTGCAGTATGTTCTCTGTTTTATTATGCAGTATTGTATTGGTGAAGTGATAAATGCAAAGCAAGGAATGGATGAATGACCTATGCACTGGGTTGGGACTACCACAGCTGCCAGGAGCCACAGGATTGAAACTCTGCAGGGTCAAGCCAGCTCTTCCCCCTCGACTTAGATAAATTAAAGCCGACACAATCTACTCCGCAAGGTCTTTTACACAAAGCTGTAGAAAGAACTTGTGCAGACGTTCAAATCTCCTAGCACTAGTCTTATTTCGAGTGTCACAGCCATATGTTATTTTGCAGAAAGTCGTGAGTTTCCCTTTATCTGGACTACTACACACCTACATTTGACACCTTGACATACAGCAGTCAGCTCGGCCTTGTACTGAGAATCAAATGGGCACCACCACTTACTGATATTTCCCTAGCTGTATACTTTGGGTTTGAAAAAGTTTCACCCAGTGTCAACTCATTTAGTAAAACAGAAATCTCTATCATCACCACCTCCCCCTAATATGTAGTTATGACTGAAAACAGGAGGTGAGATCCTGTAAAGCAATTAGCAAGCAATCTACTTGCAACAGATCTACAAGATGCCAGGAGATGGGTGGCAAAATGTGTATTTCATAAGTTCTATTTTATAATTCAGGTTTTAATTTGCTTGTTCTTTACTTTTGAAAAGCACAGCTGCTAGGTGAACCAAGAAGAAAAATTGTACAACGGAACAACAAAAAAGCTAAATCAGTTACTGAGCACCCATTGCCAAGGGCAACACGTTCAACAGAGGATATGACAATGACAGACAAATTCTCACTAAATCCCCTCTCTGCAAAATAAGTGCACAATGTCTTAGATATTTTCACTTATGCTCGAGTCATCTTCCTTCCACAGCAGCTGCTTGCAGCTCTGTCAGTGAAAGCTAATAGAGATACGGTTTCCTGTCATTAATTTGACAGAATCTCCCCAGTTTTCAGCTGACAGCACCAGATTTTTATGGCTTCTCATACCTTTTTCTTTCCTGCTCCTCCTTCCTATTTATTTTTTTTTTCCCTGGGAATTTTGTTCTCTTCCTCTCTTTGTTTCCCCTATTACAGTCCCTTGAGCCAACACAGACTCCTACACCTTGTACATTCCATTTTCCCCTTTAGTAGAGGTTGTTTTTTTTTTGTTCCAGTCAACAATAGAACCAAAGCAATAACATCATAAAATGACTTCAGCTAGTCCAGTGTCTTCCAAACAGATCCAAAACACAATCTAGTGATGCACAACACAGTCTTAGCACTAAGTAACATTATCAGATTGGTCCAGAGCAGGTAAGGCTTCCTCCTGAGTACACAGAAGTCCATTGGGAGGGCAGGTTTGGGGACTGTACAGCAGTGGGACCTCTGGGAAGAGCTAATCCTCCACAAAGGAAAAAGCTCAGGCAACACATAACCCCACAAACTGCACCTGTGGAAGGAGATTCCTGCTGTCAAACCCTGCTAACAGGGAACAACCACAGAGCCAAGAGGCTGCTGTTGCTAGAACCACCCAGTGCCTAGGTCTTTGCTCATGCATGCACAGCCTTTTGCCTTTCTCACAGGCCCAGCCCAAGCCACAGCTTTTGGCTGCACAGAGTCACTGCTAGGAGTAATGACACGAACCAAACTTTCCCTTTATGTTAAGCAAGCACATTCTTAGCATAACCATCAAACCCATCGAAATAGTTACAAATTATTAGGAAATAAAAACTTGATCCGTGCTCTTGGGTTTCTGAAATTAGCAGAGGGCAAGCATCATCTAGCTGGAAGTGCATGAAAGTACCTTTGTTGAGGTTCTTTGTATTCCTTCATCAAATCCATTTTGTTTAGAAAGAGTATTTCTCCTTATTTCCTTTTGCCAGATAAGCCCATAGCTGGGGAGCTTTTGTAACATGGGCTAGCAAACAATGTAGAGCGTTGGAAAGAAACCATGTTTAGACAGGCAAACCATGGATAACAGTGATATTGTGTGTCAGGCAAGAGAAAGGAGGGACTGCAAACTAATAATGACAGAGCTATTTATTACTGAATAACCAGCCTCTAATTTTAGAAACATAAGATCTCCTATTTTCTATTGTTCATTTTAATTAGTATTTTCCCTAAATAGTCTCCCTCTTCCTATATGCTATTTATACAATTGTAAAGAAAATATAAAGTATATGCAATGTTAGCAGAACAGTGACAAAATATGCTGTAAGCGTTGTGTTTGCTGTGCATGGTCTGGAGGAGGGACAATCTGGGGAATGATTTGGTCTTTTCCAACAGAACTTTCTTTTTTCCTTTTAGAGAAAATATTCCACTGTTACTATCCGACCATATCACCACATCCCACAGTCACAAGGTTGCAAGTATTATATAAAACTCTGTAAACAGAGTGAAACAGGTAAATATTTCAGTGAAGAGCAGCTGTTAGCAGCTGCAGGAATCAAGCCATGAATTGTTTTCTCTCTCTTTAAAATGTTTTTTGTTGTTTTTTTTTCTTACAAACAGAATGCTTGGCAATAGCTCAGAAGCTGGTGCACTGCAAGATAGCCCATCTTGCTGTTTCCTTGCATTTCCTTCATCTGTTGCAAACATGAGCATGCAATGAACCTGTGGTTTAGCTTGCAGAGCCTCTCAACTGTACCCTTACCCACAAACAACAAAGGGTATTCGGTTCCATCATGTGCATGCAGGGTTAACTCACTCTTAAAGTATCTGAATATCATATTCAGGATGATTCTGCATTAATCCTTCCTTTTCTTGAAAACTGGCAGAAAAATTTCTGCAAGAAAGTTAAAAAAATATAAATCATGCAAATTACTGATGGCAGATTCCTGGGCAGGAGCATGATGACTGGTCAAAGCTATAGAAAACTCCCTCTTTTCAGCTCCTTTTATCCTTACCCAACTGCAAATTTGATTAAATAGTACTCACGGAATAGCCATCCCGTGAACTTGTTCCATCTCCATCTGAACTGAACTTCATCATTAATAAACATTTTTGTAAACTAAATGCATCAAATAGCATTCCTCTGCAAGAATTTTCTCATACATGGAACATCAACACTTCTGTGTGTTTGAAAACAGCCCTGCTAAATTCATTTTCTATTCACCTACCACCCGCTTGTATTAAGACTTTAGAGAGTGCATTTTTACATATTTGCTATGCGCTCCCAACAAGCATCAATGCTCTCTCTCTATTAGCATAAACAAACTTCAAGCCAAAGTAAAGGAAAATATAGGAAGCAAAGCTGTCAAATCTAAAGGCGGACATAAATAAGTGCTATCTGGCTTCACCTTTCTTTTTGAAATCATTTTATAGTAATGAATTTTTAAAAGTAATGGGAAAGTGATGTTGCAGGACTTAGGAGCATCCGCTCAGTTATGTCATCACAGCACTTCATAGGCAGTGCATGTTAAACAGGTTGGACACTGTCAGCTCTTACAGACTAGGTATAGGAAGGGAGAATCTAGTTCCCAGCCTGGGGGATCTGGAAAGAGGATCCACCTCCAAACAAATTACACAGATCATTGTCAAACGTTGCCAGTTTCTGAAAAACTCAAATTCGGATATTTCAATTAAATCATTCTCCAAGTCTTACAGACATCTATCCAAAGGAAGGAAAAGAAATCTGTAAGATCAGTGTAGATGTCAGAATGACAGTATCCCTGGGCTGCTCTGAACCCCAGGTCCCCTCCTCCTGCATTCACTGGCTGTGCAGGAGAGCAGTTCCCACCGCCAGGACCAACTGCAGCTGCTCTGCTCAAGGCAGTAGGAACAGAGAGAAAGGCAATGCATCGTGGGGTGTTTTCCCCTTGGGCAAGACTGGAACTTGTGTAAGTACTCAGGCATCTTCCTCCATTGACAGACTTGCTTTGGCGCTCGCCAAACCTGCACTGCTTCTCTGTGAGTGCTGGCAAAAACCAGCAGAATATTCCATTTCTGTTGTGTTCAGCCACGTTCCTCTACAGACTATCAGTGCCAAGTTTTTAAGCAGCTCCATGTGCAGCGATTTGTAAATCACTTCCAGATATGCAAATAGCATCATTAAAACATTTGCATATACCCTTAAGTTTCTATTTCAGGTCCATATGCCCAGGCTGCAGAAGAGGGCAGAAAATAATGCCTGAGTGTGGTGTGAGGCAGCTCTGTGAGAAGGGAATGGAGCAGCAGGAGCAGGGAGGTGGAGGCCAGCACTAATTGCATCATGGCACTTGCTGCAGGAGCACTGGCATGTGACAGTTAGATTGCATTTGAGTGAAATGCACAACACAGCCTCTTTGCTGAGTGCAAGGTGTAACTGGCACGAAGGAAGGGGATGTGACATTCCCAGTGATGGAGGCAGAAGCACACAAAGGCTCACTCAACTTTTCTCCCACTCATCTCACTGACTTTACCACTCCCTTGTAAGCTCTCCTCAGCTACATAAAATACATTTCCGAGGTTCCCCTGCCATATTTCTTGAAAGATGCAAGTCATCAACCTGCAATCCAGAGCTGGAGAACACAAGGACCTCTGAGAAAATGTGTCAACTGGGGTAGCTTAGCTTTAAGACTGGTCATAGCAGACCAGCCTTCAAACACAAAAAGAGAAGAATCTATTTTCTGTGCCCATAGCAGATAGGAGAGGCAGTAATGGGATTAAATTGCAGGAAGAAAGATTAAGGTTAAACATTAGGGAAAATTACTGAACAATGAGTCTAGCAAAGCACTAGAATAGATTGCTTGGGGAGGATGGAAAGTCTCTGTCAATGGAGGTCTTGAAGAATAGATTAGACAGCGTCCATCAAATATGACAGGTACAGTGGTCTTGCCTTAAGGCAGAGAGATGGGCAAGTGGAAACAGGCAACGAAATACAAATCTTACATGTGCATGCTCAGAGGCTGCAAATATACCTTAAATAATATTTTAAAGTTATCAAAAATACAATAAAAAATTATAGCCTACTAAGAATAAAAACGGCATGCACTTTTACTTGCAATGTTAATCTCACTCACTGCCTGCTCTACTAATCATTCCACAGCTTTTGGTATTCGCTGGTTTAGGCTTTTCTACCCTCAATTGTTCTCTATGAGTTCAAAGTTACAAGTCATAAAAAGTGAATTTTGAAAGAATACAGTTTCTAGCAGGAGAATTTTAATTACCATTTTTCCTGAAAGGAAAAACATCGAGAAAATAAATTAGCTCAATGATCATATGTACTGGGGAAAACTTATGATTTTTATTTCTCTTTCCCTCAGTCATCTTCAGTAAGTGCTAGAGTTACATTCATCATTCACTGAAGTCATAAAACAGACTAAAAAGAGGCTAAAGCTGTCTAATTACTTGCTGAAAGATTATTTCTTAGCCCAGCTCAACAGCAAAATGTGCATATTGACACTATAAACTCTTCAACATGCACCTAAATTGATTAGAACCTTAACTAACTGCTCCTGATGTATTATCCTTAAATTATTATATAGACTGTGACACACAGATTTGATAAATAACATGGCCAACGTTACTATCCAGAAAAGGCAGAACAAACTGCACTGCACCACGTTAATAGAAAAATAAATGAAATTCTTTTTTCAGCTTTTTATTCTCTCAGGATCCAGAGCTGTTACAGAACTGAGTCCTACCAGTCACATTTCTGAAGAAGGCTAAACCAAGACTGAGCAGCTCGCCCCATCCCACGCAAGGAATCTGAGTCTGGAGAAGAAGCTGTCAGAGATTTTGGATGTGTTTAATTCAATGAGAATTTTTCATCTATTCCCATGAAGCCAAGTTTTCTCCCCAGATCTGCTGTTGCTCCAACAAGTGAGGCGTGCTATCATGTGGCTTCCCTTACTCAGATATACAGACCTAACACAGATGAGTCTATTTATGGATGATTAGAAATAAGTCTACAGAACAGAGTCCTCAAGAAAAGAACCAAAAATACTCGTCAGTGCATACCATAATCTGGAGGGGGGACCTCCAATGCAAAATTAAGCACTTCGCAGGACAGCTTTTCAAAGAAAAGTAAAACAGTTTTAGACCAATAACCAGTGAAAGGTAAGCAGGCAAAGGGAGCTAATCTGTGGCTTGGACATTCATGTGGAAAGGACTACGTCAGGTTTACTGCAATATTCATGAGTAGTGACTAGCATAGCTTCTCTCTCTAGCATAGCTTCTGACCATCTCTCTGCCTGTTTAGTTTGGATTGAACATACTTTAGGTCCTTTATACAAAACCACACGCTTTTAGTGTTCAGTTATACCACCTGAACTAATAAGATAAACAGTTCCAAAATTCGTAGTCAATTTTGTAAGCAAATCTTTAAGCCTCAGCCACAAAACTTCCAAGAAGAAACACTCCTGTCTTGCATTAATTCATTGGTATCAGTCCATTGAAGAAAATGCAGTAAAGAACATCTGCTTCATAAATCTTCTTCATAAACAACTCACAAACCAGCCTCTGCCTTCAGAATACTATGCCCACAACTGGCAGGATGAAGATGCCAACTCAATATCTCGTGGCAGTACTTCCACTATAAAGGCTCACTTTGCAGACAGAAAGATTTTTCGTAAGAATCCAAGATAATGGAAAGGCAGACAAGTGACAGTAAGCCTAAAAAGATGAGGCTGAATTCTGAAAGAAGGTGTCTCAGAGAGATGAGCATCCCTGCAGAATTAGGGAAAGGGGCAGATCTCTCAAGCTGACCTGCATTCATTTGGTTTTTACAGGTCTATCCAAAATTCGAATAGCCCCAAACTCTTTGAGAGCCATGTCCTTTGGGAGAGATTCAACATGACACAGCCTGCAGGTCATCACAACCTTCTGTCTGTGCTAACAGGCCCAGTGGATAGCAAAAGGATTTCAAATAGGCTTCTCAAAAGAAAACACGATTCAGATTACTCATCAAAAACACTCATCATGCAAGTTACTGTGTCAAAAGAGTTTCTGCAGAAAAAGTCATCCGTGAAAACATTATAATTTGTTCTCCAATTGAAGTAACTGTAGGAGTAAGCAGGTTTTCTAAGAATCAGGCTTTGGTAGGAAAGCTAGTCAACTCACAAAAGATTTGGCCATTGAGTTGGCAAAAAGCAAATGGAATGAATCAATAAAGTGAACGCAGAAGAAACGAGAATATGTTGCCATCAGGGCTACGAAAAGATGAGTTTCCAAGGTGGTTAAAAACTGCTGAAGGAAGTGTTAACACACGAGACAAAGCATCTTATTAGTAACAGATTATTTTAAATTCCCCAATTTTAAAAAGCTGTTTTAAACAATGTTCAAAGCACCTCAAAAATTAAAACGGATGATTTCTCTTCTCTGCATTCATATATTAGCATATAATTTAGCATGGAATAAAGACCCATCAGTTTAATTATACAGCTAAAGACAGTTGGTTGTTGTTGTTTTGTTTGATGATGATGCACTGTAACAATAAACAGGCCCGTTATTTTTAAATTAGCATATGGGCTCTTTCTTTGATGATACAACACCTGTGGTTAGAGTGTATGCTGAACCAGAAAATACTTCCTGGAGACATCTCCACAGACCTAAGATTTCAAATTTAGAACAACAAAAGCTGCTCTTGAACCCCCTGTTGTTGGAAGGAACAGCAATTAATTATTAAAAAAGGAGCCAAAACATTACCATCAATCCTGCTGACAGGGGGTGCTTGGTGGTTACAGTGGACAGGGACAATTATACACATATCGCAGGGCTACAGACAACTTCTGAATTACAATTACAACAAGAAACTCACTACAGATATCACAGATGAATACCACTGAAAAACATTATCAGGACTGGCTTGAAACATATGTTGCATTAGGGTTGGGAGGAAAATAACGTGTACGCCAACTTCAGAAGAAAAGTCTGCTCAGGTGATTCTTGCAAGTTAAGAAAAAAAATTCTGCAATTCTGGAACCTCAGCAAAGAAATTACCAAATATGCATATACAAATGTATATGTACTTATTGTTTATATCTTGTGTTGCAATATCTATCCTTACAATGATAATGAAGTGTGCAGTTGGGAAATTTTCTAGGGTTCAATAGAAGAACTGCAGACCTGTGCTTGTTTTTGTTTTCTTTTTCTGATGAGATAGTCATAGCCATGTTGATGAATGCACCCAAAGAGGAGCAAGGGACCTCACAAGATGCACTGCAAACTAAGCAAGCACTGCTACTCCAGATGAGCTGCCATGGCTTGCCTATCACATGCAACAGTCTCACTGGCAATATCATCTTCAAAAGATACTCCGCATTCAAGTCCATTGCAAAACAGGAATAAAGAAGAGCAAGGAGAAAACAATCAGAGCAGAGAAATTATAAATCAACTGCAGAAATAAAAGAAAAAAGCATCCTTTGAGAACGACTCTGAAATAAGACGCTGTTAGATATACAGTATGAAGCAGGAAAAAGGTCCTGTGTATCCTCTTTAATGGTTTAAATTGTCTTTAGAGAGAGAGAGAGGAAATAGTAAACTCAAACTGAGCGTATCTGTAAGACCGATTGGAAGTGACCTGACTCTCCTTTGTGTTAACAAAACGTCGGGTGAACAGAAAAATGACTAAAGTACCATCTGTACAGAGAAAATGGGGGAGAAAGATAGAGGAATATAATTGGAAGGTGATAATTAAGGAGATGTGAAGAAATCCTATAAATATAGATTCAAAGATGGAAAATTCAGCAAACAAACTTCAATAGTTGGCATTTTTTTATTCTCAGTCCAGGTTTCTTTCCATCAGTGGATCTCAAAGCAGTTTACAAATATTAGCTGATGAAATTTGTTCTTCTGCCAAGCTCCCATTGACAAAAAATCACATCTGTTAATGTAACCAAGTACCAGAATAGAGTTTAGTCATGAAGATTTGAAAAGCTTTTGAATATTCAGCTTCAAAACACTGCCTCCAAATTTCCCCAAAGTAACTGACCAGGGAAAGGAAGGCTTGCAGACTCCTCTTAAAAAGTACAAAGTATGTCTGCAGGGAATTTGTATCAACCCTGATAGATACTGATTTTAACAAAGCACTTTATTCAAGTTGAAGACAAGGACAAATATCACTTATGGATGTCTCCAACTACAGAGTTTTGCTCTCAGTACACAGAATTTAAGACTGACACCTTCACAAAACTCAGTTAGATAGCCTGTGTTAAACCAAAATAAATAGAATATAGCCTGTAGCAGACTAATAGTATTCTGTGATTATACTACCTTGACACCATTTGCCACCTTTAATACGACTTCTTTTTTGCCATGTTCCCATTCTTCCAGAAAATAAAATCTATAATATGTAATAATTTAGAATTAATATCTTGATTCCCTAGATCCTTTAATGAATTCAAATGCACCTAGGGAATCTAACCAAAGACATCTGTTCATGAATAGTGAGAATTATTACCAAGTCCTGGTGGAGACGGCAAGATGCCATCTCTTCCCAAAGTACCTCCCAGCTGAGAAATCAACTGTCTCCTGGCTGAATATGCTTGTGTCAAGGTTTTACCCTGTTACGTCTCTCGGGGCTACTTACTAACAAGAGCTCCCTCCCAAACTTCTACAACACCCAGAAAGAAGGAAGACGAGCTTAGCATATTTTTGTTGTCCAACTATGTATGCATGCTACCTTTATCATATAAAATAATGATGGCCTCAATTAATACTAATTACTACTCCAAAGTTTCACAAATCCCTTTTTAATCATCTTTGGGTTTAACCGATATACCCTAAACCCCTCTGTCTGCCAAAAAATTAACATTTCATTAGACAAATCATAACTTACTCCCTATTCTCCAAAATCCAACCCATCTGGAAATATTCTACCTCATCAAATGTCGGGCTGCACAGGATAATGGAAAATTATTTTTATGTTAAAACCACACATACTTGGGTATACTGAATATGATATATATATCTGTGGTTACAGCTGAAGATCTAGAAATGCCACCACACCCACACCCCTCTCACCATTCACTATACTCCAGAAGATGTCCAGTGCCTTAATCAGTTAACATTTTACTTCTTTCTCACTCTTTGCAAATCTTTTCTCTCGCTTCCAAACATCCATCACAGATTAATTTACCTCCACTGTCAGAAATGTAAACCATCAGCAGCTTGTTACATTGAAGAGGTTAAATGAAACTTTTGACATGACTTGTGTTTAAAATCCATCTTTAGCTGATGGCATGTCATCAGCTAGAAAATGTGTAATCAGGAGAGCAGACCTGAAAGTCTGAAAAGTCAGAGAATGTAAAGTTCTGCTGGAAGTTTCTCTTTCCTTTTTTTTTTTTTTTTTTTTTTTAACTTAACATGTTTTTAAATATATTTTCTATTTTTGGCTAAAAGTGTGGCTATGGTCTGAATAGTGACTGTATAAAAATGTATCCTACCCAAAGGATCTGCTCCCTGTGCACATTGTGAGAAAAAATTTCCTGCTTCAGAAAAATTCTGGGCTAGATCTCCAGCTGCTTAATCCAGGTATGGCATTCCAACATCAGTTCAAGACCTGTCTAGCACTTTTCCTGCCTTGTATTTTTGTTAGGCATATATAAGCAGTACATATATAGAAACATGTTTTAGTCCTTCTCTAAATTGACACTATTTTTTTTTTCTTTACTTACAAGGTCCTGTTGCACAGCTGTCAACCACATATCTGCTAATACAAGGCAAGATGGGACAAGTCCAACACAGGTCCATGCCTCACTCCTGCATACACAGCATTAAATGCATGTAAGGAGTAACTCTTGGTGCTTTCCAGTGTCCACCACATTAATCTTGTGCATCTACGGAATTTTGCCCAAACTCTGCTTGAGGTCTTACTACCCAAACATGCTGTGCCTTAATGTCCCAAATGTCTATTTCAGCTCAGTCTCATTCACAGAAGGATAAATCAGAAATTGCAACAAGCTTCTCTTTACCTTCAGATTTTGGTCCAAACACTAAACCAGGACAACCTAACCCCTTCCATCCTTCCCCTCAAGCACCCTTCTGCCTTCCTCACACTGATAATATCATACATGAAGAGATGATATTATGATGATTTATCCAGGCCATTGTGGGGACACAGAGGTCATTATATCTGTTTTAGCCTTAGTGTACAAAGCCAATTAAACTCTTAATTAGGTACCAAGGACCTCAATTCAGCCTCCACATCCAAGAATAAGCATACCGACTCACAAGATGCACAGGCAGCTCTGATGCTCTGTTTGCTAAGGAATCAGAACAGTGCAGAAGCCCAAAGGACCAAGTCCCATTGATTCCCAAGCTACAACTATATTTGATACTTGCAGAGCTTTCACCTTTGGCTCCTTGGTCCTTGACTGATCACCTCCAAGTCACCACTTTAGCTGAGAAGTGTAGTTTACGGATGCTCAACCACTGCCTGATGTTGTACACACATTCTGATATGCTTGTTGTTTTTCACGCTTTCTGACTCACTTTTATCCATAGTACTTACATTCACCACTAAATTATCCCAACCTATTTCATTAAAATATCTCATAATCAGCTGTATTATTCTCCATTTCTACCTTTTTTTACCACGTAGGATTGATTAAATCAGCATGATGGTAGCTAAGTAGTGTTTAGGACTCAGTGTGACCACGTCTGATTTGTTCATAAAGGATTTTCCTTTCTCCGGATGTCAGAGGGGTGCTACTTGATGTTCAGTTATTAGTGCTTTTTCTATTTAGCAAATCAACTACTGAAATTGTTCCAGATTAGTTTGTTTAATCAAAAGCACCAGACAAAATGAATACAATATTGACAGAAAGAGAACTTTAAACTGTGCCACTGTGCCACTATTAGGTGCTCCAAGGTAATTCTTACAGGTTTTTTTGCAACTTGTGGCAAACTTACAATAATAATACCTTAATAATAATACCTTAAATTTATACAGTAGCTATTCTCTGGAACTTTCCAAAGGCATGTTAGCTACTATATATAGTCATTACTTCACCTACCATCGAACAATGGCCACCTCTGGGATGGAACAAAATACTTGCTTTAAGCTCTCTGTATCTTTTAATACAATGATAGCAAGAGAAAATGAAACATCCATAGCTTTGGGTGAGCAGCTAATGTACACACAGGGCTGAACTTCAGAAAAATATTCACAGGACAGCATAGCCACATCCTAGTCAGAATCTCCACATCTTGCCACACATCCCAAGTGCCTGAGATTATTCAGTTTTCAACGGAGAGAAATACCATTTTTGTCTCTTGGTAGAGAAACAGTAAATCCATGATAATGCCCAGAGGGTTAGATTGCACCACATTCTTACAAAGAATGCATTTTTTTCCATCTTGTCAGTCCACAAATTCATGGCTTCCTGATTTTTGCAATTCCAGATTTTCTGTGTGCTCAGTTGTTTTCATGAAAATTTGCACCAGAATTTGAGCCTTTCACATGTGCTTGTCACTAACTGCCTTTCTGATAGAAGTGGGAAAATTTTATCCTGCTTCTAAGTCCCCACTTGCAAAAATACCTCTTTTCTGCATGCAAACAGCAGAATTTGTTGAGTGAGAAGCCTTATTTCTGCATGTGCTCTCTCTCCCGCCCGCCAAAGTCCCTACATGGCTACTCAATTTCTTGGCTACAGCAGACACCAGCAAGTTAACAACATGTCCCTCTACATTCTTGGCGAGAATCCACAACATATCTGCTGGCCCATTCTCTTGCTCGAGAAATGCTAAATAGCATCGCTGGCATTTACATGTCTCTCATCACTTGCAATGCCATCGGTCCAAACACTCCTCTTCCCTTCCCATTGCTTGCTGAAGCAGCTGCAGCACTCAGTGATCACCGTGCCCCAAGTCCTCAAGGTAGTTCAAGCAGCAGGTTTGAATGGCCACCTCTGTCCACAGCCCTTTTCTAGGACAGAGATCTGCAGAGCGGCTTTTAGCAAGGGGACAACAGAGATCATGGTAAAAAACTGGACACACCATAATTTAGTGCCTCTCTAATGAGTAATCTACAGCAAGGAACTGCACCAGGCTTCAGAAATCAATGCATAACACTAAATATTTTTTGTAGGCACAGTGGAAGCATTAATCCTCTAGCAAGACGCAATTTGCTCTGGGACAAGGCAAGAAGCATGGGATCAGGTGACCCAGCTGCTCCTACCAAGTGCTGGCTATCACCCTGGGAAGGTCCTTGTAAAATCTCCTGCTCCTTTCATCTCTCCACAACCAAAAGGCCTTGGTGAGGTAACCACAATCTATCTTGGATGCAGACAACCAATGCAGTTGGTAATACTTGGCCATAACTAGAGAATAACACACTCAAGGCATCACTCCCCACCATCAATGCTCACGCAATTAGATGACTGCAAGAACATTACAGCAGTGGGAAAGCACCTCATAGCTCATGTACCTGTTGGAACAAATCCTCTGCGGGATGTTTCTGAATGGTTTGGCAAGACAGAGCCCTAAGCATGTACACAGAGCCCTTTGGAGACACCGCTCACATCGGTTAGGGAGATAGCTGTATTTGCAACAACCATTTTCATACTTTGTATTGAGCTGAGGGCATGAGGTGGCACCAGACACGGGTGGCATTCAGTCCCACAGAGATGCTAAAAACATACCAGGGCACCTGACACCGGTGCTCTGTGAGCAATGAGCTGCGAGTGTCACGGGAGGACCAGCTCTTCCTCCTAACAGAGCAAGACCTACGTGATTAACTCCTTCAGGAAGGCTGCATTGTGCTGGGAGGTAATTTTACCCTGGCATTGATTTGAGGTGCAATTTGAAATTCATGACAATCTATGTAAATGTGCTTGTGACACTGAAGAGACACACCGTGCGGATTATGCATGACATCTTAAGAGCACACAGACTTTTTCATAAATACTCATACATCTGCCTTTTAGACATCCTGGACGTTCTCTGCTCTCAGGTTACATCCATCATATTCAAAATAACTCCCATGATTATATCAATACATAAGAATTTAGTTCGGTCTCTAATACTATCTACAGATTTAATAATCTTCTCTGTGCAAATGTAACAGAGGATAAGGAATTTAAGGGTCACAGGTACTGATCATCCATCTTTTATATTAGGAAACATAAGAGGAAATGGGAAGGAGAGGAGAGGAATGGTTGGAGAAAGAAGGGAGGGAAGCAGCCCCTGCTCCTCTTTTCACTACTGCTTTCCCTCTTCTGTATTGCTAATAAGGTCGCTTGGCCACAAGTGTCACTGATAAGATTGCTTGACCACAAACAAGATGGTGGCGACATTCTGCTGATACTTCTTGAATTTACATTTATTCCTTAACACCACAAGACTGTCTGAATGCCAAGAAAACATCCATGAAGAGTTAGGGATAGACACTGACATCTGAAAGCAGTGTGCTGACACCACAGATAATTTTAAAAGGGTTAAATCCTAAGTGAGTTACAGAAAGAGGCTTTTTCACGAGTGAGATAAATATGACTAATGTACTTTTGCTGGAGACAGTTAAAAATAAAACCTTAAAAAGAAGAAAAGCATGTATTCATTTTGCACGACAGACACTATTATTTCTATGTGTTTCAGATTCATTTGCAAGTTAAGAAAATTGTGATTGAAAAAAATGTTAGCAATCACATTTACAAGCAGAAATTCTACAGAGTTGAGTCATAAACTGCCCTCTTGCCTCAGCTATATTACGCTCCAGAGTTAAATCTATTCTTGAGCTTTTTCTTCACCTCATTTAGCAGTGGGTATATCTTTTGGATTAATTAGAGCAATCCTCTCATTCAATAATAGTCAATTGTTTTCTGTTCAACCATTATGCATAATTGTTTTCTTTGATCCATACAAATGCTGGCTATTTTTCATGCTTAATTAACCGCCCCCCCCCCAACCCCCCCCACCCCCTAACTCCCCCCCCCCGGCGGGGCCGGATCCGGATCGGTACCGCTCTGTACCGAGCGGCGGTGCCGGCAGAGGGCAGCCAAGCAAGAGTAATCCCGGCCGGGGAGCGAGATGCTCTCCGCAGATATTCGCCAGATCAAACAATTGTCCTCACAAGATTTTTATTTATTTCTTTTTTCTCCCTCTTTTCCCTCCTCCCCTCCTTTCTGACGAGCATCTCCTTGCCAGGTCAGCTCACTGCTCGCTTAACTGGCTCTCTACACCTGAACAGGAGGCACTGCATTTGTGAGAAAACTGATGAGATATTTAAGAGACGTGGGATTTAAGAGTCTACAGGAAGAGGAAAAAAAAAAAAAAGGAAGAAAAAAAAAAACACACAACAACCCACAAAACAAACAGTGAAGGCCACAAACCAATGGCAACCAGTGTTTGCACAAGCTTGCAGTCTTACTGTGCGATCTAGTTCTGATAAATGGCAGAAATAAAGTCGTGCTCTTTATCTCCAAATTATAACAGCAAACAAAGCAAAGGGGAATGTATTTATTGCAGCGGAAGACCTGCTGGTTAAATCCTCACAGGAAGAGTAGCAGCTAAGGCCCAAATCTGAAAGCACTCATCCATGAGAAGGGATGCTCCCATGACTATGTTATGCATGTTTCCGTATCTATTCATACACACAAACAAATCTATAACACATGTAAAAAGCATCTTTATCCTACTTAACAGAAATTTCTAGTGACAATATCTGTGCATGTTTCTATATACTTGTATTTTTATGTTATTCCAGGGAAAAACTATCTTAAGAAAAAGTAATCAGATTTCAGCCATCAGAAGTGAATGTCATTTGCACAACAGCAAAATAACACTAAGGCATCATCTTAAAGAATAGCATTTGAAGGAAAACCAGAAGTTAGAGATCAAACTGCAAGGCTCTCTAAACTGCTGTGGCTGATAAGCAGAGCTAGAATATATTTATCATCCAAACTACTTATTTTCATGTGCTGCCTACTGTTTTGAGTTTCTTACTTCTCAACATGCAGCTAAAATATACATACAAATACTGGTTTAAGCAACCTAATTCTCCAATTAACAGTGCACAACTTGACCAAAATGGCCAGCTGAGATGTCAGGGTTCACCACTCCCCATCGTAGCTGGATCTGCCACTCTGCAGGTCTGGGTCCTGCCTTACTTGAGCACCCAGCAGTATCCATCCCACTGCTCCCTGCCAGCACCTACAGAGGCAGAGATGGATGACAGATCACTGCCACAAACGTGGCCTTGCTCTCACAATTCCACCAAGTCATTCCAGATTTCATTCAGTTTTGTAGTGGAATTCTGCTAACAGCAAGATTACTTCACAGGTCCATGCTACTAACACTAGGTCCTGCCACTCTACATCAACTCATAGAGGATGGTTGTTGTTTTCTTTTTTCCTTTCTACAGAATCCTCTGAGCAGTAGACAAAGCTACTGACTAAAGAATGTTTTTACAGCAGTGGAAATAATCAGTGCAAGGCTAGTTTTTAAAACCTGCTTCTAAAGTGCTTGGAACATTAAACAATTATTTATGAACACTTGAAACATTAGCTGTTCCACTTGAAACCATTGGCAGGGCTTTAATAACAGCTCAAGCAATGCTCTGGAAGCAACACCAAGGTCTCTCACTAGTCACAAACCCTTTATTTCATTTTTAAAGTTGCTGTGCACCAAAATTAAAAGGTTTATCACTGTGATTAAAACAAAATCTCATCACCAGTATGAGCATCTATTCCTTTCAATGCTCCATTGAGACATTCCCTCACTCTGACTATTAGGCATGGCTTTGCTCTTACTCGGCTTCTTTCTAAAATGAGTTATTCCTGCAGAAATCTCAAGTGGGGCACTGCCTGCCCTGTCTCCCAGGACTTGGGCGGATTTTCACATCAAGGAGGCCAATTGACACCAGGTTAAATAGATTTCCTAATCAGGACTGCATGTTCTTTGATAATGCAACTACCCTAAACTTGTTTTATTTATTGAAAAAGAAAAATCTTTTTCATAGGAGAGGGAAAGGGGAATTCAATGACATACTGTTCAATGACAAGGAAGACTGCATTTACTCAAGTTTGTGCTTTTTTTTTTTTTTTTTTTCAGCAATCCTCCTTTCCCAGGGAGATCCAGAAGGGTTCATTTTTATTGTTACTAACATGAGGTCCCCCCCACCCTAAAGAATTCCATCACACAGGGTGTAATAAAAGCACAGAGTCACTTCCAGGGATGCTACATTTGAAGAGATAGGAAAGAAAGAGGCTCACCTACTTGCAGTGCAGAAACTGCAGTATGGAGAGGCTGAGAATCAGGTATGGAGATGGGTGTCCAGCTACTGGAAGGGAGAGAGGATCCTTCACTAATCCTGCTCTGGCACTTCCGTCAAAATGAAATCCTAAATCGAGCCCTTTCAGTATCCAGCAGCCTAAACTTTGCCCTCCACAAAGGCCTGAGGAGGGAGAGGTTTCACTGCCCTTGTGTCAATTTAACAGGCTTTCAGTTAAACATATTTTAGCCAGCATATTGGAAAGCTCTCACCCTACTCCTGGTTTAGCAGGGCATGCCCAGACTGCACAGCTACCGAGCAGGGGACATACACCGTTCTTCCCCTTGTGGTTATGTCAGGGTCCATTATTAGATTTCCTTTTATACTATCACTTTTTTTCTCCTTGACTTAGGATGGAGGAAGGCAGAGAGCAGAAAGATATTTCCACCTTGACAGTAGCTGCTGATGGCCCTGCGGTGAGGGAGCCAAGCCGTGGTCACTCGGCCACGTGTGGTGCAGACAAGGCTAACAGAAAAGGTCATGTTTAGCTGTGTCTATGGAAAAGCAGGCAGCATGGTGTTCAGAAATAACCGAGGCAGAAAAAGCATAAAGAATCTGAAAGACATGAATGCCTGAGGAAATGCAGATTTTGGGGAATCTGTGAGTAAACAGGCATATGACTGACTGAGCCAAAATATATACAGGATTTCACAATATTGAAATCATGTATCTTTGTGTTCTTAAAAATAAATTAAAACTATACCAAGACTTGCACATGGGGAGCTGACGCATGCTGGGTGCTACTCAACCCACAGCCAATGGCCTCATCATGCAGCCCCCTCACAGGCAGCCCCCAGGAAGCTTACCCACAGCCACTAGTGGAAGCAGAGGTAACGCTGCTGTGAGCTTCAAGCTCCTACATGAACAGCCCTGGCAGCTTTGGAGAATCACACAACAGAACATGCATTATCTGCTGTGGACCCCACGCCCTCTTTTTAAGATGGCTGTTAACTTGCAAGAATTACAGTGGCAGAGGAGTGTAAAAATGATTTGATCATATTTGGTGATATTGCTAAGAGCAACAGGGAAAGATACACTTGAAAGAGTGGCTTGCAGTCACTTATACACCTCCTTCCACACGTTAACCATTTTTACTTGCAATAACCATGCATCAGTGCTCTTGCTGCATTATCTTATAACTCCTTTTCTTCTTTATGGTCCTTTGTAGACACATTTTCACCTGCTTAAATCTCTACATATCTAGCAGAAAAAGAATGTGAAATACATACACTTACTCTGTCCTAAATTATAAATATATTAGGGACATACAAATGTCACCACAATCCTCAAATGCAGCTTTGCTGGCTCCTGCTACAGAAAGACATTGAGTTTTGCCAGAAGCTCACCAGCCAGAACCTGGGAAGGTTTATAGGCTTGGTGCTCTTCTTTCAACCAGGTAATTCGTAACTCAGAGTTTGCTGATCTCATTAAAAGTACTAACAGCTCTGGAGTTCAAACTTTGGACTCACAAAGCTGCCAAAAGCTGTGTAAAACAAATCTGAAACTCCACTGGAATAAACAGGATTGGCCATGTAGATCCAGACCAATATTCTCATGAGCCATGAATCAGTCTAAAGACAAGCAGCTGTTTGCGTTTCATCTTCTTTTCCAGTTTAAGTCAATTCAGTCCTTCCCTCTGAACTCTTCTATCATCTCTTGAAGGTGTCGGTCCCAACTCATTTTACTCTTTCCAGACATAATTACACAGATAACAGATAACAGATAACACTGCAACACCTCTTAGGCTCTAGAGACGTTGGCCTCAATCCTTTTGAAATTCCCTACCCCAGATTTTTGGCATGGAAAAAAGAAAATTGATAAACTGAAATAGGCTCGGGCTGAAAAGGCAGCTTACAGCTCTTGAAGGAACTCTTCTCAGGTGCCTCTAAGCTCTGTAGCACATAAATCTCACACAAGGCACTTCTGAGCTGAAGGATGCTCCTTTCAGGATGGCAAGTGGTGTACGGTGACATGCTTGTTTTTCATGAGCTCTCTGTGGCGGTGGTAGTTGCATCTTTTGACACTGAGTAGAAACACTGATTCAAATTTCAGCAGGATTTTGAGGAAACACTGCAACAAGAGACCAAACTCTTATCTTTTCCTGAATGCTTTCTGATTCAGTTCTTGCAAGCAGATGAAGCAGGAGAATCATTACACCTATTAGCAGTCCACTAAGGACTTACAAATCTATGCACATGTGGCAGAAAACATCAGGTAAACCACTTGCAGAGCAGCCAGAACTTCCTTCTATCTATGCGTATTGCATGTCCATAAGGACTGCCTTCTGCAAGAAATTTCCCCAAAGGGAGGGACTGAAAATGCACGAGTGGCTGTGCAGCAAGTTTCATTTGCAGTCCAGAAATATCAAATGGTTTTGCAATTCAAAATGCTAACGCAGAAATGATATTAGGCACAGAGAACCTACAAACTAGAACTGAAGGTACACAGAAAGCAAAAGGAGTGAAAAAGATGCTTGGAGTGAAGAAGTGCAGAACAATTTAAAATTATCCTAACCTAGTTTAGGACACTGAATTTTGGCTATGGTTCTTTCGCAGTGATTGAGTTGTAACTCATCGGTACGTTATGAAGAAGGCAAGATCATCATCTTACTGTGCGTGCTTGAGAAATCAAAATATCAGCAGCATATGAAGTAGCTGGATTTCCAGTTATGAAACACACATTTGACTCTTCAGAATGCTGGAGGCTGAATAAAGGTTAAAAACTCAGAAATAATATTGTTCCTGCAACTTTTGCAAAAATCTTTGAGAGATGAATTTAGCAATATGTGGCTTTTAATGGTGTTACATTAAACAGCAGGATTTCCATATGGCGTGAATCTGCTGAATTGTATTGAAGATGGGGATTTTGTTCCAAATTTCTATGGCATTCTGTGATTGTGTCATTAGATACTCGCAAGCCTTTGCTACAATGAAGAGTACAGAATGTGCCAAGTAAAACAATCTTGAGCGTGCCTTCCAAGGGAAAATACTGAGACTAAGATTTAAAATTTCCTAGCCCCATTTTCTTTGAAAGGCAGTAAGATCTTTTTGCTAGAAAAGGGTTAAATGGAAATGTGTCATTTTCATAATAATAATGTGTTTTATATTGAAATTTGTTCTTTGCGTCTTCTCTTTTCAGTGTAAGTGTTGGTGTGTATGAGTGATATGAGGATAAGTTTGTGAGGGCAATTACCCATTATTGTTGAGTAGCTGAGTAGTCCCCTGAGCAAACTCATGCATAATTTGTTTGTTCATAAGATACTGCAGAGCTGAGGCTGCAGTATCTTCTATGCCCCAGCTTATGGGAAAATGGAAGCGTTTTCCCACTACTCTGCATTTCTTACCCTATTGTTTGAACTCTGATCATCCTTCTTGCCCTTCTATTCTGGGCACCTTCACTGAATAGGAATCGCATATCAAGTGGGTGAAGGTCAGAAATACATCATATAAAAGGGGAAACAGTGAATTCATTTTACAAGATTCATTATGATAATAATGTCCAAATACATTATTAGCAGCATTAAATAAATCCTTTTCTAATTTATTTTTGTGCCTCTTCCTATCTGCATGTCCTTGTTATCTAAGAGAAACAGTGTGGTCTGCAAAGTTGGGGTTACAAACGTGCAGTGGTCTTGGGAAAGACGGGACTGGCTTGAGATACAATTTCAATGTTAAATAATTTTCCACTTTAAAAAAAAAACTCTAATCTTTCCTTACATGGTTTTCTCCCCTTACAGTTCTCTCTTCCCTTATCTGTAAGAGGACTTGCCCTTTTCCTCAGGTAGCAGCATCCCTATTAGCACTTCCCCCTTCACACACAAGAGCAGTCATTTCTTGCTTTACTGATTGGTTCCTCTGCAGCTTCACCCTGGAGATGCCCCACAATTTAAATGGTGCTGTCTGCAGCCCTTCTCTTCCAAATAGCTGTATGTCTAACACTGTACTGCAGGGGCAGCGTATTTTGTTATTAAAATTACTGTAATAAGAATGTGAGCAGTTCAACATGATCCAAAAGCACTAAGGCAGGTGTATGTCTGGATTTTTAATGGTTCTCCAAAGGCAACCTCTCTTATTTTTAAGCCAAGATGTTGTACTGCAACGAGAGGCAGACTGATATCTGCATCAAGAGATACTACTATCTGCATCAAGAAATCACTTTCTTACATTAATTAATATTATTCTTTGACAGTAAACCATTAGTTTTTGCACAAGAGTTCACAAATTTTTCATTAATAGTAAATCAGAAATTGCAGGCACCACCAGAAATGGTAAAAGCCACATATTAACAGGCCTGCTTGATTTGAACTGGCACAGGGTGCCCCGCGAGCCGTGGGTGCCCCATCCCTGGAGGTGTTTAAGGCCAGATTAGATGTGGCCCTGAACAGCAGTGGGTATCAACCCTGCCTTTGGCAGAGGGACTGGAACTAGATGAAATGATCTTTAGAGTCCCTTCCAATCCAAGCCACTCTGCGATTCTATGGTAAAGGAAGAGAGATAGAAAACAAAGTGCCTTAACTATTATCAGCCTCTTTCTGCAACTTCTGGAAATACACTGAAGATCTTCATTCTGGCTCCATCGAAATTACATTCTCTAACAAATTCCAACACAGCACTTTCAAACTATCTTTTGTCTGATAAAGTTTCAGAATAAATACATTAGGGTTCCTGGCTGATTTAAATGACAAAGCCAGTTATTAATTTTGGTACAAACTTCAGATGAGCCCTCCAAGTTATGACACCTTCCTTCACATGTGGAACTCTGCCACCAGTGCTTTTATCTCCTCTTTCAGTCTGGCTGATGTTATTAGTATCAGAAATGTCGTTTGGATGAAAAGAGGAAATGGAGATGTAGCTAATCTCTTAAGAGGTGGGACCATTAATCCTGTCAGAGGAATATTTGGATCCATAGGAAGTAGATGTTCTCAAGTGGTAACTGTCTCCAAAGCCAGTGCCATCACTGCAGTGCACTCAGGTGCGAGCTGAAAGCACCATCTTTATGGGAAAGAGAAACCCATATCCTGTGAATACACAGCACACCTAGTGCTGGTCTAAGAGCAGCCAGTGCTGAGACTTTTGAACACCACAAATGTGAAAGGAACTGGTTAAGAAGAGACTATCTGAATTTAAAATGTGATATATTTGATTTGAAGGGAGAGGTGGTAGTGGCTCCATCATTTCTTAGGTGTTGCTGATAGACTGATAATGTGTGATTAAAGCAACACACGAAATCAAGGTGTTCTATGTTCCAGAGGGCTCAGGGATCAGGGCAGCCTTTATGCTCGAGTCCAAGAGGAACTGGGCTGCTCATGAAGGACTGGATTCTCTTTGAAGTCTGCTTCACCAGCTGATGACAAGCTGCGAACATCAAAAGTAAACTTAACCATGACTGAGCAAATATCTGTAAGATACTTTTACTCCACTGAGTTACAAGGAAGGAGGAAAGTGGTGGGACAAACAGGTAGAAAGCCTGATAGAAAACAGGCTTCAAATGGATAATAAGGTACTGTGAAGACTGACAGCTTTATTCAATCTCCCTTACAGATGAGGAAAATAAAAGGATTTACCCTGCTCCTTCACTGTGCAAATGGAAGGAGGAGGAGGAAACAACACTGTATTTTCAGAGTCCCTAACTGGCCATTGGCACTTGCAATACCATTTTATAGCACTAAATCACTATTACTTACTATAACTTTTTATTGTATTTTAGTGTATTAGCATATAATTATTACTGCAAATGCCAAAGAGTGAAAGGAAGAATTCTCCAAATGGCATGCCAGGAACACTCGCTAATGGGGGAGGGAGAAATAAAAATATTTAGATTAAAGAACCATAGAATGGTTTTGGTTGGAAAGGACCTTTAAAACCATCTAGTTTCAACTCCCCTTCTACAGATAGGGACACCTCTCACTGAACTTAGTTGCTCCAAGCTCCATCCAGCCTGTATTATTCCATACCAAGTCATCTCTAAATACGAGAAATTTCTGTGCTACAGAAATATGAGCTAAACAGCAACAGAAACATCCTGATGTCTAAGGTACTACAATCTGAAAACTTAAAAGTAGTTCTTGATGTTCGAGACAGTTCAGCAAAGAACTCATAAGAGCAGAGAGGACACTGGGGAATCACTTGGAAAATATGACTTGCAGTTAAGCCCTTGATCAATCAGTGTAGTGATACTGCTCCTTTCACTCTTCGGAAGTTAATTAGACACTAAGAGTAATACTCTAGAAAGCTTTGAGAGCAGATTGTGTAAAGACAGCTCCCCATATAAATCATTACTATACCTCAGCTCTGAATATCCATTAATTATTAAAGCTTTCTAGGCAAGCTAAGCAGATATTCTAAGACGCATATTTCAGAAATTTCCACATGTTAAAAATTAAGTACTGTCCAACAAGCTGGGCCAGGCAGCAAGGGATCCTTCAGAGGCCTCGGCGCGATGTTCTCCTGTCACTCATCACCGCCAGATGTGTCAGGCCCGGGCCCCAACCACTGTGCACATCACTGCCCTATCCCACTGTGTGCTTTGGTTTCTTTTCCACATGTTTAGGACAGACCTGGAGACACAAACCCTCCTGTCCTTCTCTCAAGTCAAGAGAAGTCAGACTTCACTGACCCTTGGCTTTGTTTTGCAGTTTAATTAGAAGCAGAAGTCAACTGAAATAGTCTCATTTGGGATGACTGCATTAAGCCCCCTCTAAGTCCAACTTCCCAATAAACTATTGGGAGCAGAGGTTTTTAATTAATTAAATTAATTAATTATTAATTAATTAATTATTTCTAGTATTTTCAGCTAATACCAAGAAAAAAAAAATGCAGCTTCAGAGTTTGAGAGGTTGGCATCAAGTGCCGAATGTAGATATTTCTCATATTCCCGCAGCAGAGAAAAACAAAGAGAGAATCAAGGGACCTCATTTAGACATTGCAAAAAAATAAATAAATAAACACCAAACAAATACAGGATCATTGTCCTTCTGTTCTGTTTTGGGGGTCATTTTTTTTAATACTAAATACTTGTTATCTTTATTTTTGAATAATACATAGGCATGTTCTTTTGCTTGAACAGACAACAGATAAAAGATCAGCAATGAGAATGTTTAATAGAATGGGAGAGAATAGCAGGCTTTAGATTTGCATGCAAAGTTTTTCATGTGTGAAATGTACCCAAATAGTGTTTCAATTTTTGATTATTCAAATCAAGATACTGCAATGTTTTTGGACACTCAAGGCTTCGAGCTGTTTATTTATTCATTTTCTTTCTTTACTGCTTTTGTCCCCTGAGAAACCTAACAACTGAAATACAGCAACAATGAGGAATATTTACTAGAGAAAACAAGCACTTCACAGGACTACAAAATTCCAGGTTTTCAAGAAGAAAAAACAACAGGCATTTAAACAAAAACTGCATTCTGTACTACTTTCTAGTGTTACAGATAAAAGAGATTTTTGCTTTTAAGGAGACAACAAGCATACTCTAGTAAGACTGTGCTTTTCATCCAAACTAAGCTGCAAGACCTTTGCAGAAGCACACAGTAAGAAGGAGGAATGGTACTTTAAAACTAAACGATGGTAAAGACTGAGAGATGATCACTCTCCAAGAGGCTTGGAGTTGATAACATAGTTCAAAAAAGCCAGGTGGATTAAAAGCGTGACGTTTCCAAGTGAGAAACATCCAGAACAAAATAGACACTGCGCTTGCTAATTAAGGGAGAGGAAAAAGGACTGGATAGCACAGAGAGAAATCAGAGTTGAGAATTTGAGTGGGACTGGTGCAAAAAATGAGAAGTCCATTGCAGTAGATAGCTGTGTGCTCGGAAAGATGCTGCCCAAGGTGAAAACCACATCAAAATACCACATCAAAAGAAACATGTATGTGGGGCCACGAGTATAAAGGCTGGGCTGCTTGGGCAGCTCTTGCAATGGAGAGACAGCAGAGGGTGTTATCCTAACAGGGCAGAGGTTTTCCATGCTGGGGTCTCCCAGCTAAACTATTGCCCTCAATGGAAATTTCACTCTAATTTGGCAGATCTTTCCGAACTGCCATCCCGCACATTTTCATCAAAACATGCAGTGCCTGGAAAATGCTGCAAAAACCTTTCCCTAGGCTTTCCGTGATAGGAGGAGCTGTCTCATGCAAATCCTTGCCTCAACCCAAGATACTAACCTGAAGTAAAAATTAGTAGCTTCAATTATACGATCACCAATATGTTAATGAATGAGGGAGCAGAAATAAGGTTGCCTGAGCAACCTCAGTTCTGGCATTGCTTAACATCGGAGAACTTGACTAAGCGATGGGTATAATTTTCTTTTAATATTAAGTGGGTTTCTTGGCCAGATCTAGAGAGCACTCTCCCATCACATGCTTTTAAAAGTAAGGATACAAGCATACGCATCTGCCCTCCACTACATCAGCAGATTTGGACAGAATAGTCCAGGATTTGATGCTGCCCATGGGGCAAAGCAGCGCATACAAAATGCTAGCTGATCTTTCACCAGGGCAAATCACCCCCAGAGTAAAGCATATTTATTCTCTTCTCTAACTCTCCCCTGGTTTGTCTCACCAGCAGAACCTCAGTGAACATTGAAGCTGGGATATGAGCTGAAACTCCACGACAAATTTTAGTTACTTTTGTCTCACACTCGCATGCTGTTAGAATTGATGGCAATTTATTATTTAATGTTCAGCTCTAGGCTGATTGCAGATATAATTTTCCTCTATTCTCAGCTGCATGCTTTCTATATATAGCACTACTAGTTGTTTTTTTGCCTTCCCTTCCAGCAACTTTGACAAATTCTTTTCAAGTTCAGGATGGAAAGTGCAGTTTTCAAAACAAAACAGGAAGTGAGCCTGTTTCAAGTAAAAATATGAATTTGATATTCTTTCACCTGTGACACACCTTCCCCACGCTCCTCCATCCTCCAGCTTGTTAATATTTGAAAGAATTTGGATACTTAAATATCAGTGAATACATACAAATAACTTTAATCCTTATGATTATATTTGAAGTATCATGCTACATCAAATCAGACAATTCTCCTCTTTCATCTACACTCAAGAGAACTGCACTTTTTTTTTTCCTTGAAATTCTATAGCATTTGAAAAGAAACGTTCCTAGTTTAGACTGATAGCGCTCCAAACCATTCTTGTGTTTTCCATTACTATTTGGTTGTATTGGTATTCTGTTCCAATTAGTCTCTGTTAATGCTTCAAAGCTCTATCTTATCTGCAGATAACATCAAAGATGAGAGCTTCCAGTTTTAAATTTGGTTTGTAGTTATTTTAAAGATACAAAGGCATCATTTGTGAATAGCTGATCAAATAGAAAAAAATACTTTTTTGTTTTGGCTCCCAAAGGGCTAGAAAACTACTTTTCATTCTGAAGTTCAATTTCATTTAGACATCAGGCCTGATTTTCAGGGTGCTGCACTCCCAGAGCTTGTGTTGACTTCAGTTATAGTTGTATGTGCTCAGACAGAGAGCAGATTTCCTCTTCTGCAAGGCTTTGAGACTCCAGAGTTTTTCTCATTCTACTTGTTCAAATCACAGGCATTACAAAACATCTTACAGATGAGCTAGAAAAGAAAGATCCTACATAACTCCCATAAACACCGAGCTACCACTTCCTTTAGGACAAGCAGTTCTTAATCTCTCCTGCTGGGGCTGTTTCATCCTAGATAGAAATGAATATAGTCATTCTAAAGGAGCTTGAACTGAGGTTTCCTCTACCTTGGGAGGACCCTTAATATTCACAGTGTAGCTGTTCTTTATCTACTGTTGCCTTCACTCCGGCCTAACAAAGACTTAAACAAACTTAGCAAGGGAACTGAAGAAACTAATTTCATCAGTGCTTAGCTTAAGAAGTTTCCCTGACATCTTTCTGAAATAAGCTAGTTGTTTATCTTAGCCTTTCTGATAAGAGTAATTTGGATCAAAAAAGAAATCCTTCCCATCCATACTCAGCACCTCCGAGAAGCTGACCACATTTCAATACTGTTGGGAAGAGGCTTACATAAAGCCTGAAGGGAGAACACTCAAATCAGTTTTCTGTCTGTTTGAGAAGCACATTGCTTTCACTGACATCTCATCTGAGATAGTGCTGTTTAGGGAGGTGCTCTCAAGCTTTGTTGATCAGCTGTAAGTGCTTGGATTCCTCTTCATTACAAACATTTGCCATTGACTTTTTGCATATGATGGTACACATACCAAACCACTGCAGTGCCTAACTGGCTCATACAGGATGATAAGGATGGTGTGAGCTCACTGTCAGCAATCTCACCATGCATCCTGCAATTGTCGCCAAAGAGCATAACCCACGATGGTCACATTCCAGTGTCCCTAACACCAGTATACACTAAGACAAGGTAGCAATTACAATATTCCATTTATTTTCCATGTTATCTGATCCACTATTTCCTAATTTTTGCTGTAAAGCTCAAAACTCTGTCCAGAAAGGCCTGCTGCAGCACATCTCCCTTGGCCCCTGCAGACCTATATTTCTATTCCCTTTACACACCAAAACCAAGCATTTTAAAAGAGCAAGCTGCCCCCTAATGCACCATGTATCAATGTTTAGGGGGGAGAAACTCTTGTAGAAGCCACTGTCCTCTCAAACACAGCCATCTACATGCATACCAATGCAGAACCGTCTGTAAAAACAGCACACTCACAGGTAATGGGGAAACAAAAATCAAACAGCATAGAAGAAGTTCCTGCTTGCAGCCAGGGTTCACAAAGGTTCACATACATCACGTTAGGATCAAAAACATTATAAAGCCTAGGCCTTCATTTTACAAGAGTTTACAGCTGGTAGGAAGAAAATCAGCCAAAGCATACAGGAGCATCCATAGCTCCTCATCAGCTTGGATGAGGTTTTCTTGTCTCTGAGGTTAGGCCTTCTCTAGGTCTCCCCTGCCCTCTCACCCCATCATTCTCTCAACTTTATTTCAGACCTGACCTCCATCTGCTTCTCCTGATACTGTGCCCTTCATCACATGCTAGGCTCACTCCCTCCTGAGCTCTAGAAAGACAAAATCCATAAGCTGTTTACTGCCTTCACTCTTGGCACACCTACTTTTGGGTGTGGAGTGGCTTTGTTGGCATTCAATACCTCTTTTTCCTTCCTGTTCAGACTGAAGTATTCCTATATAATCTTACTGGTTTGTACTTCCTCTACGTTATTAGTGACCCATGTACTAACTTGCCTTCACCACCCTTTTCACAGATTTATTTCTTCCTTCCATCTAAACATACTCCCATTTACCAATTCAGAATGGCATAGATTGGCAAAGTGAGATAACGCCCCACATCTCTCTCTTCCAGGACACTGAGTTATTGAAAAATTACCCAGTGTCTATTAGACAGAGTGATGGGGAGTGAAGTCTTACTGTCTTTGTACTGCTCAGAGCCTCTGCAGCATATAGATCATTTGTCAGTGCCAGTTTGAGGTAATCTATATAAACAGGCTGCTTTGCATTTGAAGTTCTCACAGGACATGATGGCTCGGCTAAAAAACCATGCATTTTACATGTAATCACCAGGATAATCTGGCTGTATACCATGTTCCCACAACTTAATATTCTACCTACAGATGCATGATCAAGAAGAAATTCCTTAACTTTGACAGGGCACATCACATTATACTTACTTTATTATTGGAAATGATCACCCCAGGGTGTAAAAGGGAGCAAAGACTGTTTCATTACACTTTTTTTCCCCCCACATTTATTACAGTGTAGGGTATTCCACAGCTACAGAGCGCCACTTGCCAGTGGACAAGTGCCTACATATTACCTGGGCTATGCAAAAGAGAAATAACTGCTTAATCTCATGATACGATGCAGAAATTTCATGTGATTCTATCTCCTGGAAACGAAACTTTGAGGCACAGAGTTCAAGTCCTCATGTAAAAAACCCCATTTGGTAGTGAAATATAACTTTGGACCCATGGATATAACCAAAGCCTCTCCCAGCTATAGCTATGCATCTTGTCTTAGACTCAGAACAGTGCCTCATTTTGGTCTCCTAACTAAAATGGTGTACACAAGGAAATCTTGTAAGTTTTGATCATAGCTAGGACCAGCAGCGACTTTTATTCCTCTGCTTTGATGGTTATTGCAATCTATTAAGGCTTCCTCTCTACAAAGACTTGAACGCACTCCTAGTTGAGCAGACCAGAAAAATAGTCACTTCAATCTCAACAAGCACTTTATACAGTACATTTATCTGGCAATTGATTGATATTGTATCTATTTTAGCACTATGCTTTTTAAAAAAAAAATCCTCCATATAAATGCCCTATTTCACAATATGGAAGGAAAAGGCTCAAGTGATGGCCCATAGCTATTTAATGGCTATAAAGTAAAACCTATAAAATAAAAGTTAAATGAATTATCAAACCATAAACTCCATAAACTAAAGTTCGGCATTTAAAATGGGCCATGGCTTTAAAAATTCAATTACAGCTTTAATAGAAACAAGTTTACTCAATATTTTAATGACCTTCTTGTATAATGTTTATTTTATTCCTCCTTTTGAAAAGTCTAGCACTACTGAGAATGCAAGGCAAGCCTGCCATTCCTGTGACTGCTTTAAGATTGATTAGGAAACAGAAATATTGATGTGTTTATCTAAAACAATTAAATGAGGGGAAAAAAAAAAAAAAACAAAACCCAAAAAACAGCTCACAGATATGGCTCAGTAGAAAACTAGAGTTGATTGAGATTAAGGAACAATGCATTACATCCTTCTGGATTGGAAACACTAGTAGTTGAATATCAGTGATGGATAATACTCCAAGGTTCAGGTTAGATAACTTCTGAAGGTTTGCATGTTACAGAAGGTAGAGGGATCCTACAAGCATCACGTTTGGGAATCAGCAGCTTCCAGCAGTGCTGGTTTATTGCACTCCTGGAGGCTGGCTGGGCTCAGCTCTAGCTCCTATTGGTTTCAAGCAGGCCTTAAATCAGCAAGAAAACTTTGAAGATAAGTCTTCATGGGCTGTGATTTCAAACAGCAATTTTCATGGCTGTGATTTTGAAGGGGCATTGCTTGTCTCTTTTACTTTGTTTGGGAGACATTAGGATGCTAACAAAATCTCTAGTTGAGTGAATGCATAAAATAAATTTTCTCTCTAGTTTACTTTGGAAACTACCCATATCTTCATTTTAAATAGTGCTTCTTAAGTGGTCATTAACATCTGGTCCAACTTACAATCAGATAGGTCTTGGCTGTACCTCATGAAGACCAGTTGATTTTATTAGGGCCAAACAAGAGCTCTGTGAGCCTATCCTACCAAATCCAGCTGAAGAATCAGCACCACTGATTAAAGCATTATAGGTGCAACAACATTGACAAAATAGGTGTTTCTGTGAGAAGCAGGGGAACTGCAATTGAAAATAGATGACTCTCAAAGCTGCATCCAAGGGGAATGGAACAAAGATCTTAAAATATTACCCCTAGATGTTTCCCCCCTGTGGTTGCAATTATTCCCAAAGTACCCAGCTTAAAATAGGTTTTCAAACCATGCAAGACTAATCATTGCAATTTGGAGATGTAAGTAGGCACTTACCATGCAATTCACAATTAGCTAAAGATGGTAGAAGAATCTCCGGCATGTTGGCACAGGAGATTTAAAGAAAAAGAAAAAAAAAAACAACATTTTTTCTTGCAAGAATGACATGTGATGGGAGAGTAGAGGAAGATAATTGTCAAAACAAAGGGAGTATGTTATTATTTATTGGCCACACTTAAGCACTGGGATCTTGGATTACAGTATCTGGTGACAAACACTGCTTGAAATTTTGTAAATATTGCCTAAAAGGTAAAATAACTGGGTAAATTCTGAATGTACTCTGCAATTAACAAAATTCTTTTTGGGGAAGCAGAGTGGCATTTGCTTTTTGCCCAACAGAAAAAGTAGGGAGTGACCTCTGAAGTCTTGTTCGCTTTGCTCCCACAGTCAGAGAACTATTGCTGGTAAAGACAGCCAAGGCAATTTAAAAGCCAACTAACAACCTTCAAGTTTCAAGGCAGAGGGCAGTCCAGCCCACCACATTGACCCCCCGTGTTGCCCATTAGCAGGAGGGTTGCCCTCACTTGAGCCCTCTCAGTCCTGCCCAATGCTCACCATGCCCTCGGCTCTTTGGGGTCTCACAGCCCCCAGCTCCCCACAGGATTAGACCTTTCTCATTGCCAAGGTAACAGCTGTAAATAGACACTTGGGGTCTAATTCCTACAGCTTTCAGTATTGCAACTTACATTTAGCCAAAACATTGACTCATTTGTCTGATTAGTTCCTATTAATCTCCTGGTTGACTTTTTCCTTCTCTTGCAGATCCACTGGGTTATGAACTGCAGTAATAACCTTTCCAAACCAATTTCTCTTTTGCAAAGCTGTTGATTTTCCATCACTCCAGTAGCGCTGGGATGCTGATCACCCCTTGCTTCCCTACCCTGCCCTGCTCTAGAAGTGCACACAAACAAAAAGGAAAAAAAAACAAAACAAAACAAAAAAACCCTCAGCAATAAGTTGGCTGATTCTGGCAGCAAGACAAATCTAGCACCACACAGCAGGCAGGAAGAGAGTGCACTGCTCATCCTTTCGGTTTTGTCAGTGTATGGGAATGCTGGACATCAACACACAGCGAGGGATTCGGCCGAAAGCACTCCTCCTCGGCGTCTGAGCCCTGCTGCCTTCACCCCCGTTTGGAAGATACAGGTAAAAATAGAGAAATGCTTTTGCTAAATGGATTCAGCAAAAATAGAAAGCAGTTAGAAGAAGCCCGGACAGCTTAATCTTATTGCTAGCAGGGATGAAAATAAACTACAGTGCACGGGCTGATAGCTCCTGTATACATAATACCCTCAGGTACTGTAACTTGCATGTGATTCTTCTCGTTACAGCAAATAAATAATCGCAAGTGGCACTAAAGGATTTTTTGGATACAATTTGTTTGAGTTGCCTTTATAAATGTTGATCGTTATTTACATAATTATACCTCTCTGACAGCAGGCTTTACAGCTACTTTGAACCACGATAAGCAGGCTGGATGCTCCTCTGCAGCCAGACCGTGCCTGTTCCGTGTGTTGTATGTACTTCTCTTAGCAGCCTGCTATGAATGTCTCACTCATTCATTTCATCATGTAATTTATAGTAACATTACAAAAGAAACCATCTATATTCAGCAACTATGTAATATTGATAAAGCATTTAGGAACAGAACATAAATTTAATGACAGATATAATATAGTATCAATAATCTGCAGAGAAAAAGCGTGTCTGTGTAAGTGAGCAATTCCTTAGAACAGAAATCTAAACAGAGAACATTTTTATCTGACAAATGTTAAGAGAATTCCCGATGCCCCAAAGTTCCTTCTTTTTTCCCCCCCATAGATGTCAGAAGCCAAGACAGACAGAGCAAAAGTCAAACCAGCAGAAAGTTTTGAAAATGATAAGCAAAATATTTCTTGGCTGAAGAAAGGTAAGCTGCATTGCTGAGTTATTAGTTGCATGGTCGTGTTCAGAAAAAAAGCCACACTAGAAATCTTACAGCTTTAAATAGGGCAAGGAGTTTTTTTCACTGCAAACTCCATAACTTGACGCCTATGAAACATCCATATACATTTTATTTTGGTGCACAGTGGCCAAAATTGCCAAAATTCTGAGTAACCTGAAAGTTTGTTTTCCCAACATGCCTGCGTTCCTTGGGAAACTTCGCTTAACCTCGACTACAACAATATGGATGGACCATCCTCTTAATTCCTGAGGAAAAGATTTTATTAACTCAAAACTGTACTGAAATGGATTCACATGCGTTGAATTTCCTCAAACATGTGAAAAAACCAACCCAAATTCTTTGGACTTGGCAGTGTGTTACCTTTGGATCAAATACTATCAGTTGTCAGCAGTTCATGAAGTATAGACTTCCAGAATTGACAGGTATTTAGTAGCTCTTCCATTGCAAATAATTGTCAAATATGGGTTTTTCTAGTAATATGCTAAGCTATTTTGGAAAACAAATACACGATTGTAAAAGTTTTCTTATTACTTATCCCTATTCGTATAAAAAAGATTGTCTTGCTGGAAAAAAAGTATTTGTAAGTTAACACATACCTTATTCTAAGGCCCTCTTTGTGTAGGTTAGCTCACGATAGCAGAGTAACTTCACTGTATTTCAGATGTATGCACGTAACTGAAGTATATAACTTAAAATGAGTCTTAGGGCAAAGGCTTCCAAGATAAGCGTGATACAAACTACGTTAGGTGCAAATTAGGGCTTCTAAATGAAAACAGTTGTATTCTAATCCTAACAAACGTCTTGGGAAGACTCAACAAGTGACTTCATATGTTGAAAGCATTAACTAGGTGGGTACTGAGGAAAAGAGTGTTCACAGCAATTATGGTTATGTCATCCGTAAAACATGCCTATTCTAAGCTCGTGTAGTTAATTTTGATAGATATGTAAGTTGGCATAGAGGTTGGATTGAAGTAAACCTAAATTAAAGTCTCTGCCCTGTGTTTTTTGTTGTTTCACTGGGCTTGTTTGGCTGGACAACCAAAATCCTCTGCTTGCAAGGTATCAGCTACATCAGTAGGAACTCTGCAAGCAGAAGATTTGCAGGTTGAACATCAGAAAGAACACTATAGATGACTGAGATCTGGGTCTGATTCTACAAGATAGCATTGCAAGTTAGTTCATAAACAGTAAGCACATAGATGAAATAAATACTTATTCCATCAGAACCTTACAATTCCATAAGAACCTTACAAAAGGAGTACAGGGGAGTTTAAGTGGTCCTTAGTAAGAAAGACACTCTGAACAGGGTTAGACCATGGGCACGAGCCCTCAGAGCACCATATAGTTATCTATCCTCTGGTCTAGATGCACTGCAGGGGCCAAATTGCGTCTCTCCCACCAGTACATTCCTGAGTTGGTTTAGCTTCACTGATGCACACTCTCAATATTTTTGTAGTTCTCCCCCTCCTTAGGAGATCCATAGTCCTGAGTTTCCAGGTCATTAGTGATGTTCTAATTGTTTTGTTCTTGGAGGATGCAATCTCCTTAGAAAGAGAGACAAGTGCTGTTTGTTTGCACCTCTGCTCTAAAATGCAACAGAGAAGTGGGCCTTGAAGGTCTTTTACTGCAGCTGAGTCAATAAATAGATGAAGTGTCTCAGAAGAGACAGAAAATTTCCTTGAGATATTGATATGGACATTATTTAATATTACACTGAAATTTGCTTATTAAGAAACTGTTATTGTTTCTTTGCTTAAAGCAAACATGACTTTTTTAGAGTATGCTAAAACAAACTGTCTGGAGCAGAAGCTTAAATTTCTGTGTTTAAATGCTTTAAAAATACATTACATATAGATTCCAGGCATTCTAATAAGCAATGAATTGTGGAAAACAGACACTGTTTCCGTCAAGCACAGTAAGAAGACTATATGTTCTTCTAACATCACGCTTTAAAGAAAAGTTATTTTTATTCATGGTTTTGTATTGATTATTTGTTCCTTCTAAAAGAAACAATCATGAACCACATAGTATCAGAAATAAACATCAAAATACAGACTAGGCTGTGGCTTTAGTATCTCTTGTAGACGCTTGTTTCTTCGTAATGCTTTGCAGACTAACAGCCCATGGACTAGTAGTGCAGCAGGTCAACCCTAGAATAAAGTATCTATTACTTGCTTGTTGGCTTTCAGCACTAGGAGAGCTTAATCTAGGCTGGAAGATGACGTTTTAATCTGGCTACTACTTATTTTTCTTCTATTTTTTTGGAAGAAGATATCTTGTTTCAGTCTCTCAGTCTCTAAAAGCTGAAATCAAAGCCTCATTTTGAAGAAAAGCTTCCAGAAGACATAAGAGAAACCAAATCAGCCGCATAAAAAATATTATAGAAAAGCATTAAGCCATGCTTATTAAAACGTATCCTTAGTCAGGAAGCCCCAAACAGTTCCTACTCATACCCCTACCTTGAGGTCACTCGTACCCCCTGCTACATTCATTTATCCCTGCCACAAGTGCACCAGAGGACTGCTGGGAGTTAAAGATGACACAGGGAAAAAATAATGCTGCACAAGACATCACAGTGTTGGAGAGAAATGTCTATAAAACCACTGCCCTAGAATGTATTTTTAAGAGGAACAACAACATATTTACCCTCCCCTTTAGTTTCTTACTTATCATGAAAGTCATTATTTGATGAAGGGCCCGACGTCCTCCACAGCAGCTAGGAAAATGTGGAACTACAGAGAAATAGTAAAAACATAACCATGGAATCAGACTGGCAGATGTACTGTCTGGTTTTGCTAGGCTACCCAGGAGTCATAAACCAGCTTAGTGTCTCCTAGGTCACCCAGTGTCAAAGCCTGACTCTGAACATCAGCAAAAGAGGCATCCTGGTTTGGGGGCTTCAATGAAGATGCAAAAGTGGTCTTAGTCCTATCCCAAGGAGTCTTGAGATCAAGAATTTGCACCAGTTACCTTTTACAATAATATGAAATGCTCCTTAGGGCTATTATTTCCAAGGATCACACAAAAGTTGAGAAAATCGTGGCCAGAGGTGCCTCCTCCACATGAACCAGGGCTTTTTCCACCATGGCAGCAATAAGGGGTCTGAACAGCAAGCATGTGGGAAGGGAGGTCAAAGCAGAGCTAAATTCACACCCAACTTCAACATGTGGCTTTTGGAATGCCTTACAAACATGTAATCTCTTGGTATCACTTGATGATTACAGCCATATGGATGCATAGAAGCAGGCAAGAGCTTATCTGACTGACACTGGGCTTCAAAAGGTGACACTGATCTTGCACGTGGCAAAGCGGTTTCTTCCTGATTTCTGCATCCATTGCAAAAGACAGAATGTGAGGAAAAACGTGAGGGCTTAACACTGCCCTCCTATGGTTTCATCACAAACTGACCCTGGCAGTCTGAGAACACAAATCCAAGTTGCACAGAAACGAAATTTCATTTCAGGATATTCTCACACAAAGCCCTCCTGTTTTATGCTGCCCAGCTGTATACACAAATGCCCTCCATATATAACTTCCAGGGAAAAGTTAATGAAATGGCTTCCTTGCCATTCTCCTGCCAAAAATATAGCTGAAAGGCTAATTTCAAGACTTTCTCCAAAAGAGCCCCTTTCTGCACTAAAATTCTCATAGATCAGAAACGTTTTGTCAAAAATAAGCCTGGTTTCATTGTCTTGCAAAGAGTAAGAAGTCGAGCCCTAATTTCTTCAATCAGCTGCTCTAGCCAGCAGATTTTTGCTGTAGGCTAAAATTCAGCCCTGTGCCGAGGGTCAGTGCAAGGTCAGCACTTAATCCATAAAACAGGGTTTAAGTGGTAAAAGGAGCCTCTGTTTAGGATTGCATTTCACCCCTCCAAGGACCACAGTTCATATGAAAAGGAGGATTTACTCATATCATAGACCTGGCTGCAGTGACCTTATGCACGTTATTCAAATAATACCTTATTCTGAGTTATCCCACCAAGTGGGATTGTGCCACCCTTAGCAGTACATCCCAGAACTCTGATGGGGGAGTTTACAGCTACTCCCAACTGTACCTCCCCATAACATCCCACAGCTCACACCCTGGGAGGTGTTCCTGCAGGAACAGCAAAATCCTCATTTTTGCAGCACTCAAATAGCTTTTCCCCAGCATACCTCTCACCCTGGATACTCAAAGACTTTAAGAGATTTTTTGGAGAAGTCACAAAGCAGGAAGGACTTACTGCCTTGAGATGTTCTTCCAATACTCAGAAGTCAGTAAATATAACAATAAATACAACTGCATGCACTCTTGGACATTTGTTTCCTGCATTTTGCTGACTTGTGTCCAGTAGCTTTTTCCCTTCTCCCAGCCTGAATTAAGTCATTGGATTGAAAAGCTTGATAGAGTCCTGATAGCAAAGAAAAACCTCTCAGTTTCATATAACAGAAAATGCCAAATGCTTATAAGATGAATGCTGTAATCCAGGCAGTCTGCTTCCAGATAAGAACCACACACACACACACAAAAAAAAAAGCACATTTAAAAACTGATGACAAGGATCCCAGCGGGCTCAAATTCCTGGAAGATGCCTTGTCAGCTTCAGGACTATGACCACATGAATTAATTGAGACAACCCTTCCTTTAAGTTGTAAAACAGTAGATTTAAGGACTCTCTTCCAATGAGGAGAGAGTAAATGAAATCTGCAATGGTCCCAGCTCACCACTCCTAATTATAGTTTTATAAACTGAGTGGTCCTTGATCTTTGAACTGGAGGATCCTTGGAGATGTAAGGCTTCGAGTTCTGCAACAAAGGTGGAATTAATGCACACTGGCACTTCTGTGGATGAGAGGGTTATCTTAAAGTCACTCTCCAATGCTGGACAAGGTTTATTTAGGTTTGTCTGAATTCTTAGCTCAATCTTCCACAAGTGAAATAAATACATTGTGTTCAACTGCCAATGCAAGTCAAGACCTCAAGATGTTGTTTTGTATCATTCAGCCCTGGAGATTTTCCAGAGCAATTCTGCTCTTTATTGTACTGGTGCAAAATTTTCCCCTTAGTTACATGAGTGCAGTCAAAAAATAGAAATAAATTAAAAAACTAACCCTGTGTAATAACACAAATAGCCATTAGCTGCTGATTTTTATTATTTAGCAGTACACACATTAAAGCAGAATCCTCATTACCAAGGACCTCCATAACACCTTCTACTTACGATAAGCTGCATCAACATGATCAGCAATGCCACTAAAGTAGGAGTTACATTGATTTGCAAAAATTTAATTGAAGCAGCATGTTTAAAGCATACCTGTAATTATCTTAGGGCATAAATGAGGGAGGAGAAATAAAACAACATTCATGAGATGTCTTGTTTTTACCACTTCAATTAGAAGAAGGAAGGGTCAAATACAAAACTGGTTTCCTAGCTTTAAGACAATGCAAACAAGAAAGATGCTTGTAGTAAGCGGAATAAATATCTTGGTTAAAAAAATAATAATAAAAATCTGTGTTAATAGAAACAAAATGTATTTTAGAAACTTAATTCTTAATGCTTTTGACTGTGTACCTACTCCAAATCAGGGATGTTGTTGGCATTAGTCTACAATACATACATCACTGTCATAAAACAGTTTGTTTCTCGTCACTGACAGCCCAATCTGTTTCTTTAATCAACTTCAGCCCGCACTTCAGAAAGCTCAAAAAAGTATTATTTGTATTTCACCTTATTTTGAATAATGGAAACGTCACTGGTGTTATCCTCATTCTCTCCTGAAGGGTGAACGAGAAATATTGGATTCTAAATGTGCATTAGACACCTACAAACTCTGAAAATATTATTATTAGTGGGCTGTTAGATTATTTCAAAGAAGGGAAATTCTTAATTGCCTTAAGCTTAGAGACAGGTAATTGTGGATGTAAACAGCTCAGTGCCAAATTCAGGAGTTCTGTAGGCCTGCAAGGTTATACACCAACATGTAGAGCCAGACTGACTGTCACACAGAGATAGAGCAAAATCCTTACTGCTGGGGCAACAGGAGGGGGACAATCAGATGCAAAAGGTAAAGATAATTACATTATAAGAAACGGTCCTTTTCTCCTTGCAGATTTGTATTACTTTACCAAAATACAGCAGCACCTAAATACTCAAACCAAATTGCAGTAAGTGGGCTAAATCCCGGGCATGCTGTTTTTCTATTTGCCTCTGGTGTTATATCCAATGCTTCTGAAAGTTTAGACATTATGTTTTATTATGTTAGCCAAGGTTCAAAAAACATTATTTTTCCATCCATTTAAAATAATTATCTAGAATTAAATCCAAATGGAAAGACACTTAGACACTGTCTTATCTAAATGTCCAATAATAAAATACTGGACATAATAAAACCCTTATCAAAAGAGCTTTGTGGTAAGTGACTTCTTCTAGACGCTTCAGATCTGTGCTGAGAGCACATGATCGTGTGAAAGGACTTAGATTCGCATCTTCCAGAAGAAGAAGAAAACTCCAGCTCTCAGCTATCAGATGCTCTAATAGCATGGTACATGGATTCCCAAGTACATATGCTTGGGTGGACTACTCATTTCTCATTGCTCCAAAGAGCGCAGGAAGGACGCTACAGCAGCAGATAGGGCACCTTCATGGAGGGCAACAGGTTGGCTCTAGTCACACTGAGAGCATATTTACCTATCTAGCAAGAAGTGGAAAGCTATTAACAAGCTGTCTCAACTTCTCACTAAGATGTACGTGTGCTGCATGGAGGGATGAATCTAGGAGAAGCACATGCAAAGAGCTGAAGCCCCCAGTTTAGCCAGTTTTCTTTATGATGTGCACCATAACTGAGATTCATCTCTTGGAAGAGAACTGCACAAAGATTTGTTATCTCCTAAGTAATACTTAAGTGGCAGAGATCTTTGCCTTCCCCCTAAACTAGATTAATTTTTATTTTATAGGATTGAAGCAGTCTCTCAGGGTCTCTTGATTATATATAGTCTCATTCTAATTTCAGTCTTTAATCTGAATAAACACATTAGAAAAACACAGACACAATTAACTTAATCATAAATTCAGATGGATTGTTTATTATCTGTCTACTTAATGTGCTTATGATTGCAGCAGTTAAACATGATAATGTTTTCTCTCACACAAATGAATATACGCAGTGTAGAAATATGTGCAGGAAGAAAAAACTTATCCCTAAATATGTCAGTAGGCTTCAGAGATAAAGTAGATGCACTGCTCAGTGTTGTGCTCTGCAGAAAAACACAAACATTGCCTTGATGTTGTTGAGACATCTGAGAACTGATTACTGACAAATTACATTCCTGCATCTCTCTGCTTAAATATGCCTGCATGTAGTCTCAAAAGGAAGTGTTATTGCAGTATCAAAGATGCAGATAGCAACACTTTTCTACAGTGCTGCTGCACCTGTATTCAAAAAGCAGAGATGTAGATTTGGGTAAATAAAGTCACTCGAGTGCTTTTGAAAAAAGCACAAGTTAAAGCAATATCTTCCTATCAAAGCAAGCATCCGACATCAGATTTAAAGAGGATGGTTATCTTAGATGATCACCTCCACAAACAGATGCCAAAATTATAGTTGGATTCTGATTCACCTTCTTGTTCCCACAGGATATCGAAAGAAAACAATTATTTCAAGCATGAGTTCAATTAAATTAGTGATTACTACTCAGGTAGGCTTTCCTGTCAGTAGGATAATTTTTTTCAAAAGACTTATGGTATAACAAAATCAAATTAAATTTGGGTTTCAAACATTCAGGTTTTAAAACACTTTTTTTTTTTTTTTTGACCCAAGAATCATTTGTCTTCATTATCTCTCAACTCTCAGGTAGAACAGCACCAACTTACATAAGTTATATACAAGTACTGCAATCACTAAAGCCAAATTCAGACTGGCATTTCCTAAGCCTAAAATCCCAAGGGTTTCTGACCTGTGTAATGACAATCAGAAAAAGTTTATTCATAGAATTCATTAAGGTTGGGAAAGACCACTAATGTAATCTAGACCAGCCATCAGCCCCGCACCACCATGCTCACTAAGCCATGCCCTATATTCAGGTTAACTCTCAGCCGTGTTTCATGCTGGCTATTTGCATGATGCTCACTTAGCTCACATAAAGCTTAGAAATAAGTTCAGAGGAATCTTGGAGAAACAGCACACATTCTCAGGTATTTGCCATTTTGTAGTAGAGCTTCATGTAACATACTTTAATCACGTGCACTTCTTTCAGCCATAAGCTTCAGAGAGGCAGTCACTCTTGGGAAAAGAAGTTTAAATATTTCATTTCCAGCAGAACAACCTGAACTGTAATGACTTCAGGTTTTACTTACTGCCACTCTACCAGGAAATATCATCCCTCAGGCCACTTAAGGGAGACAGGGACCTTGCAAAGGACCAACAGACTCTGCAGGAACCCTACAAACCCAAGGAAGTCAGGCAGCTTTGGATCAGGCTTCTGCTGAACCAAAAATAGTCAATCCAGTGTAGCATATAAAGCAGAGGCTAAGAAAGCAGCAAGACAGATGCTGTGAATAATATTCTAATTTTGATTTAAATTGTTATTTTGAAAAGATGTTCTAACCTTGAACCAATGAACCAATCCTTGCTTCATACAAGGTTCTCTGGAAGCTCCTTTGACAAATGACATCCTAAATTCAGGATGGTTTTCCTTGATTCCCTCTTAGTCCCTAACTTTAGGATTAGCACTGTCCAGCAGAGATGATAATCACTATATAAAGAAAATCTAGACAGCAGTGGAAGCTCCCCCAGCTCTCACTTGGAGGGAATCACCAACAGTTGTAGAAGGGTAGTATAGTCTCCTCGTCTTAAAAAAAAAACAAAAAAACACCACCTATGAAAAATAAATAAAATATAAAACTAAGCAGTGGTTTTTACAGTATGACACAGCAGTATTACTTGCATTAGGCCAATTTACCACTTATGATAGCAGTAATAGCACTAAAAGCCAATAAAAGCGGTCTGTTCGTTCAGAGATTGGCTTTTATGGCTTATTCTAAATATTATCAAGTGAATCAAAAGCTGTCATTATAGTGTCTAAAAAGCCTTCGTACCTTGTAAGCAAACAGTGTGACTTTGACAAATAATCATTAATATGCCTGTGTGAGACCAGAGCTAAAAGAGAAAGAATAAGGAAAACCCAATATTTCACTTTACATAAGTCATTAAGATCATTTCAGTTAAATCTCATACAAAACAAAACAGTTTTATATGTAAAACACCATTGTTTCTTTAATAAAACAAACTTGTCAGGTAACTGAACAATGGGTGGTTGAACTACAATGATATATCACAATCAACTTTGGGAAAACAGGTGATGTGCATGGCTAGGTAACACCTTTGGGCCACCAGACAAGTTCATAACCCTCTAACCCTTCCTGCCAAAAGCCCTGGTGAGCACAGCATCATTCTCCCTCTTCTTGCTTCAGAAGAAAAGGGATGCTCCCATACTCCCGGAAGCATGTGATTGATGTTTTGTATCATATCTGGCCAGCGACTCTCTTGAATCTCTTGAAGAGCATCCAGGCAAGAGCCTGGGACAAACTGATTGCCTTGGGCACGACCCACCAGAGTTTATGCATCAAGTGCAAGCCCTGTGTAGTTGTCTCAAAAATTCAAGCTCAAATGTTGTATTTTAGGGAGTTTTCTTATCCATTGTCATTTACAGTTTTGGAGGCCCTTCCAGAATGGCAAGGCAGCTTGCTTGCAGTTGATGGCGTTGTGAGATACACTCTGCAGCTGCACTGAGCACACAGGCTAGCAGAAACACGTGGTGCTGCTCTGCCTGGGGAATTCTTCCACCCAACACAGCCTTTCAGGGCCACACGTGTTCTGCAGAGAATTTATGCAAACAGAAAATCATCAGACCTCCCTTTCCAAGCTTCCATTTTTTTAAATTTCTTTCTTCAGATTAGAGATCTCTCCAGAAACACCATAGTAACAGCAAGGTGCAAACATTCCTGGTGGAAACTGATGTCCCAGATTTTGTCTACAGTGTACTAAGAACAGTAGGAAACCATAAGGATCCTCAACATGCTTGTATTTATCTAAAGAAAGATACATGCAACTCTATATACTTATGACAAATAGCATTTCTTCTCTTAAAATAAACACCACTAGTTATGGGTCTTATTATTTCAGTAAAAAGAGAAGGTAAAAGCAGTTTGCTTATATACACTCAAGAATTAGGCTTCAGTCCCTTTCAGTCCCTTCTTACAGGCAGCATCCTGCAGCTATCAAGCTCCCTTTCAGACCCATTGCACAAGCTGAGCATCTCACACAAGCTAGTGCAACAGGCCTAAAGAGCAGCAGCTGTTCATAGAAATGAATGATACCAAAGTCACTCTCCTGCCACCAGTAGCATTTTGCAATAGTGATATCAGTCTTAAGCACTCCTATGAAATGGTAAGAAAAGACTTTACACACAAAAAGTGAGCTGTTTTTTCCAGTCATGGTTCTGCCATGTACATATTCATCACATACAGCTCTCCTGCACTATTTTCCCCCAGGGCTCAATTCTCCTTTTTCCCCCCGATAATTGAGCCCCACTTTAATCTCTAACACATACATGTTCAGCATTATTGCTGATGAAAATCAGAGCAGAGGACTCCATGTGTTGCTGTGCAACCCAACTCAACCTGCGCAGCACTGCCACAGAGCAAGGCAAACACTCGGATAAGATTCTTGTATCCAGGATTTTAGAACTAATTTTGGCAACTTTGTTCCTATGCTAGGAGTTCGGCTCTGCTTCTTATAGCAGAGCAAGATGAGGAACACCTCGGTTTAGATTAGAGGCCACTTCTTGGCTATCATGTTGGCATGTTTCTAACCGTTAGCATAGCCAAGAAACTATATCCTTTCTTCCAGAGTGGAGACCACCTGCAGACATGTATTTTTCCCCTCAAACTCTGCACAAGAGCCCCAAACTTGGCTTTACTGCAATACATATTTTCCATTTTTTTCTTCCTCTAATGAGACACATTGATATTTTTATCTGCGTGTACTGTGTTTTGTTAATGGGAAATTTTTCAAGCACTATGTGGTAATGGACTGTGGGATATGGGATTATGCATTTATTATTCTCAGGAGCACTATGTACACTATACCAGTAAGTTATAAGCAGGTTGGCAGAATAGGGCTTGAATTCTGGCAGAAGACCTCCTCCAAGTTCACTGCAATTTGCCTGTTAAGCTACATTTGGCTCTGCTTTAAAACCATATGCTGATAGAGCTATGGTTGCTTTGGTCAACCATGCTACAAACTGGCTGCACTGAGCTCTTGGTTCTGGATTAGTCATGTCTAAACCAGGTAGCCAAGAGCTGCAGAACAAGTAGTGCTGGAAGTAGCTGTCTGTTCTGGGTTACTGTGTAATAGAGTCATGATGTTAAATCCAGAGATAAGAATTGAGATAAACTTCTGCTGACAGAAGAAATAAATCTTTGCCCCTGTAGATTGTGTTTATATACAATGTCTAAATCTGAGTTTACATAAGCGTGTGTCAGTGAAATACATCCTCACTTTCTCCCTGCCGTAACAGGGCGGCCTAGGATTTTCCACAGTAATGAAAGGTATTTTTGTGAAACAGAAAAAGTGTCATTTTAAGATAAAAAAGCCTGCTTTCCCCTCCGAGGGAAATTCGGAGAAAAACTTTCATGGATTTGCCTTTCTGTAATATTCCAGTTTATCTGGAGCAACAGGAGGAAATAAAAACTAATAGAAAGAGACATTTCTCCTTGGATCAAAACTGAATACTTGGAAGAAGACGTTGTTGGACTGCTCATGAATGCTTAGAGGAAAACATAGTTGTTAGGTCAAATGATTCATAAGGTCCAGCTTCACTAAAGCACTTCATATTTACACTTCCTAACAAGGCAAAGATGAAAGAAACTACTGCAGATTTGTCCTTTTTGGTTTGAGAATACTAAATCCTTTTCCCATTGGTGTCCCATTGAAACACATTTGCATGAAAACAAGAAGTAAAATTAGAACTGGATTCTGCGAGTACCTTCAAATTTCTTTAGCTGCTGGGAAAGCAGCAGCAGTCACCATGAGACACGCACAGCATTGAAGCTCACCTGTAACTTGTCTTGCAATGTACATAAATGAACCCTACTGAAGTTACTTAGCCTGATTTCAAGTATTTCTATATGTATATTGTCCATAGCGTACACCATAAAATCTATATTTGCTCTATAGCAAAGGCTACCTAAACTTCAGATAGATAAGAAGTCTCCTTTCTTTGTCTACACAGAGCAAGCTCTCTCGTATCCCATGACTATTGGTAACATTAGTGTGATCTTTTAGCTTCTAATACATATTAATTTGTAATATACAAAACCATTCAAATAAATAACTGTGCAGACTGAATAAAAAAGCAATTTAAACTTTTTTCCCTAGCTGGAGACACTTTTTACAAATAGTTCTTTTAAGTAGTCTTAATAGTATCTCTTTAATATTGCCATTAAAATTCACCAGAGTTCAAGAGCAGAGCAAATTTACATCTGTTAAAATAATGGAATTGACACTGATATTACATCATTGCTATTTTAAATAATCATTCTTCATAATTCTAACATGCTTGCTTTAAGTTGCAAATAAAGAGCCTGTTCCCCTCCTTTCAGTCAATGGCAAACCTCCCTTTGGCTTTCAGGGAGCAGCACCCTAGCTTTAAAGAAAGGGGCCTTTGGTTGCATGTGGTGGAGTCTGACTGCGTTCACTTTTGTGCTGAAGAATAATTCACTCTGAAGGAAAAATTACTGGGGAAAGCTCTACTGAGCTCTGGTGAGATGAGATAATTGTGTTGCCTGTTCCCAAAATCTCGTGAAACTATAGAACATTCTGAAATTCAAAGGAGGTACAGTTCTGTTTAGTTTCACAAGAAAGCAATGTTTTATACAGGTGTTTTTTTTTTTTTTCTTGTTATTTTAGTGCGATTTTGTGGTTTTCCTTCCTTAATACCATAGGAGAGCTTGTTTTAAGAGAAGCATGATGGGAACCCTCAGAAATTCAGCTTCTCCTGGGAGAACATTTGCAGTTTCACTACAGTTACATAAGTGTTGTTCTACGAATGTTTCGAACCAAACCTAAAGGAATTAAAATAATGCATCATACAGAGATGGAAAGCCACCTAGAAAATGAAACCATGTAATCCTCTCCCTGATAACAGAAGAAAGCTATGTAAGGCCTTTTAATAGAGAGGGTAAAGTTTATAACCAATTTGAAGAACATTTAAAGCTGGAGAACAAAAATATGTTTTTTATTACCCACCTAACACTCAAAACTTTGTGCATGGATATTCCTACCTGTGCGATCTTCAGGGAAAAATAGCCAGAACCCCTGATACAGCCCATTATCTGTAAAGACATCACAACTCAGTTGTCCACGTGGACCTCATGTTTTCAGGAGCAGGAACGTTCCAACTGCACCTGCTCTGAGCGCTGTTTGACAGGAATTTGGCCGTGGCAGAAATCAATAATTACAATTAACTTTTGACTGCCATGCTGCTGAAATGTCTTCGATGTTGACTGAAAAATCACCACATGCTGAGTCTTAACCTTAAGGCTGTACTGCAGGATAGAGCCAGTTGGCTGTTTTCTGGGAGCCAGAGAACTTTATTAGCACTGTCATAAAAACTGAAACGGGATCAATTGCTTGTTTTATTTGTAATAGGCAGTGCCAGTGACAATAAAACATCTATCCAACCTCTGTAAATTTAGGGTTGGAGTAACAATTGCCTTGGTGTCCTTGAGAGCTATGCATTTGAAGAAGTGACATATGACAAATAATGTGACCCTTTACAGTGAAAAGCTTAAACAAGCAGCAACACCAAGAACAGGGAGGAAACAACAAATTACTCCATTAAAAAAAAAAAAAAAAAAAAAAAACCTGGTTTTGAAGAACCTGGAATACTAAGGGCCTTATTCCATGCAGAATTATTTACCCCCATAAATTTCTTTCCACTTTCACAGCAAGATACATTTAGGAACAGAGAAAACGGCACGGTAGGAAAATGTCAGACAAAGAAGGAAGACTTGGCAAAGTTCTGCCTATGAAGGCATTTCAGGCATTGTCATTTTGTGGTGTCTGAGTAGAAATGAGAGATAAAACACTGCAGGGGTTACTGTACAGAGATTTTTATGCCATGTGGGCTGGGACTAACTGAGCCAGGATGTCCTTTCTAGGTCCATCATCTGTGATTCTTTTTGGCATCATTCCTTGCCTTTAAAATACAGCTTCTTCCCCTCTGCCTTTGGCACAACTACAACACAATGTGCAGCGTAACCCAGACTTAAGAATAATCCTGAATTTCACAGTAAACCAGTGCTGTGGCCACTAAATACATTATAAGTATGGCTCTGTAGGAAATTTACTTCTCTGTAGCTTCCCAGCCACAGTGCTGGGTGCTGAAAGAGGAAGAGATGTACACCTGATGTGGAGAACAGGTTGTTGGCAGAGTCCTCATCACTAAGGAAAGGAGGAATATACAGATACAACATTCTATCCCTATCTACCCAAATGTATATAGAATATGGAGACTATTTTTGTATTACACTCCAGGTTCCTCATTCCAAAACTATATTTTCTATCACTGAAACCTGCTAATCTGAAGATTTCACCTAGCTTCATGGGAGGAAATATGTTCATGTCATCTATTCTTGGTTTCCCATGCCATGACAGTGAAGGCTGGCCTGGGGTTGCTATATATGCACGCTGCTCAGGTAGCAGAACAGCTACAGCAGATTGCCTGGCACCTGCTTGAGGATGAGGTGAACGAAAAGTATTTTTGTTCCATGAGAACATCCCAGCCAAACCAGATTTTGCAGCAGACAAACTGGAAAAGTATAAACTGATGGAGAATGGAATCTTCTAATATTTTGGGATCACGAAAGGGTAAGATCAGAGATCTGAACCCAAACAGGTTTAAAATGGAGTAGAATGAAAATGGAAGGTGTTGGAGGAGATATATCCTTCTTGGAAGAAGTATTTACAAAACCTGTAGTCACATTTTGTTAGTTCTAATCCTCTTTTAATGAAACAACTTCTGAAAAGAAGACATAAAAACTTGGAACCTGAAAGCCAATAGAAACATATTGTAAGTATGATTCTACTGCTGCCGGGTTAAGAAAAAAAAATAATGCACTTAAAATCATCCTCCTTTGCTTTCTAATATATTTTAGGAGATACCAGATGTCCTTTTTGTTTATTTTTAAGTAGGGCAGCTATTGAGAGAGAAATTAATTACGAATTGATTTTTAAAGGCCTGGATTTCCTCTTGCATGCATCAGTCCAACTCAGGAATAGGCCTGTTCAAGCAAATGAGATGAGGTTGGTGTGAACGAATTTAAATGCGATCTGAAGCAGGCCCTAAGATATTTATGGACAGAGTGAGTCATTCTTGTTCAGGTTGCACGATTACATCAGTGGAGAATTAGTCTACCATCATGCAATGTCTGAGTCGCCCTTCTCTTATATCACCATACTTCAGAAATGTTGTGTGGAGTTCAACCATATTTCACTCCTAAAACCAGCAAGATGAAAGAGCTGAGCCACAGCTCCAGTCCCCTATGCCAGATGTACACGGACTGCAGAGAAGCTGCCCCCAGTTAAATCAGTGGATCTGACCATTCTCTGATCTGTACCTACTAAAGCTTTTGTACAAATCATTTTAAGACCTTTTGCTCATTTAAAATATTAAGTAACTGTGGTTATAAAACAGTATATATCCTTCGCTCAGCATCACGCTCAAGAAGCAACTTTGCTTCCAGCAGTCTCCAGTGACACAGCCATACAGATATTAAGAGGAAACAAAATCAGGAATGTGAACTTGAATACTCCAACTTCCTCCTCACCAAACTCAGAGCTGTGATAATCCTTCAGCATTTCAAACCTCTGAGCATTTTATGACAATTTGAGTCAAGAAGAAATAACTCTATGCCAGACCTGACAGTCTCATTCCCTTCTTTTAGACACACAACAGGTTTGGTGGTGCTAGCACCACGTGTGATCCTCCCACGTTGTCTCTGAGAATAGGCAATAGCAACTACTCAAGAAGTCACCTCAGGAGAAATTGTGGTGCGCTGCTGTTGATATCTAAACTAGATTATGGGAGGGAAGAAAAAGGTGGAAAATCTCCCAGGCATCATTGGAGTCCCTGGAAAGTTTTTTCCCCTCATAGCAATGACTTTATGGCTAAATAGAGGCAGAAAGTGCAGTAGCGCATGAACTCCCCAGATACCAAGTGTTTATCAAGAAATCTGTTCCACAGCCTCATCCCATCCCTGCTTCTCTGTGCTTTCCGTGGGCCTCTCTCCCCACCAGGAGCCAGACAGGCTGTCTTCTATACATCTGTGCTCTTCTCACTTTTGGGAAATGGGGAGGAATGAAAGAAACCCCCTTCCAAGTGGAGGAGGCTGAGAGCAGTTAATTCTTGGATATAGCTCAGCAACTCCAGAAATTGTCTTAAAAGCACGACAAAGTTACATATCAGCTTATTCACAGGGAAACTCTCAGAGCATCCTATTTCTGTGCTACACCATCCATGGCCATTCAGTGGTCCAGAGGTACACAGTGCTGGAGATTTAAGTCTCTTCCAGTGCACAGATTTTACCTACTACCATTACACCTTCTCAAGATATTCAAGCACCAAGCATTGTAGAGTTGGAACTTGATGATCCTTGGAGTCCCTTCCAACACAAACCATTCTACAATTGCAGGCCTCATATTTTCATATTCATGTCGTACTTTGCTTATACTATCTAGACTTTCCCTACATTAAGTGGTGTATTTTATCTTTTCCAAAAAGCAAGACTCCTGCAGCACAGCATATCCTATAGGCAGCTCTTTTCATATCTAAATCCAAGGATGTTTGGGTAGGGAAAAAAATATTATATTCATTCAGAAATTAAATGAGATTAGTAATTTTGAAACTAACGCACAAATAGCAATCAGCCTCTGCTATGAAGGTCAAAAGAAAAAGGACACATTAGCAATTGAATATCTTCTGTCTCTTTAAAGTTTTAATACCTTGTACCTGTTAATAATAGGAAATATCCTTCTTCAAGAGTAGCATTTTCAAAAATTGGTAGGATCCTTTTGCTAATTCTAATCTTCTTTTAATAAAATAATTTGCTAAAAAGGATTATTAAAAAGCATGAAAATGGAAGGCCAATAGAAGTGTACAGCCTATACAATAAATAGTTAATGTATTTTCTAAATGAATGATTTAAAATAGCTATTAAAGTAAAGAGAATGAGCTTATGTTTCTAGTAATGACTTCTCTGCCTCAGAATGAAATCTGTAAATCCCTGATTGCAATTTCACATCCCAAAAGAACAAGCAGTCCTGGGACTGATGCTTATTGCCTTCATCATTAATACTAGCATACTACATGGGACTTTTATCACTAGTTTGAATATTCAGCCTTATACTTATGTATGCTCTTTATTTTAAATCTCATACAGTTATTTTCTGTCACAAAAATAAAGCCCTCCTTCAACAAGCCTTTTTTGTATGTACATGCATACATGTATACACAGACATTCAGTATAAGTACAATTTTATTCATAAGAGTGCATAATGATTCAGGCTGTGATTGTTAATAAAAATGCATTTCTAACCATCAAATTTGAGTCTATTATTCTAAGTTAATTGCATTTGCCCTAAAGAGACTTGCGACTGGCTGTCAGCCTATTTGTGTCAGTTCCATTTTATTCATCAGTCAATCTTGTCTCCTCTTTTTTCACATCCCATATATTGATCAAATAGATTTGTTAGCATGCCTCTGCAGCTTTAAAACACTTCCTGTGGCCTTCTCCAAGAGGAAGGTGATGTTTTGGTATGACCTGCCTCTGGTACCTTCACTATCAGCAAAACATAACACAACCCTGGCTCCCTGCTTAGCATTGAGTCCCCAGCTGCTGTATAAGCTTACATAGCGTCCGAAATAAGCATCATGTTAAGATCAGCAATAACAAGAGCTTAATGTTTCATTGACAAAAGGTTCAAGGGTCCACATGTATTGAGACAGTTGCTCAAGGTGTAGAAATGCTAAAAAAAATTGAGGAAGCAGTCTTTTGCTTTACCTACGATCTTAAAGAAGGCTGACAAAGCCTTCAGCTTTATGAATGTGAGATTAATCAAGTTTTCCAATCTTTTTATTAAAAACTGAAGAAATTCCTTGTTTTCTTCAAACAGGATTAATCTTCTCATTATCTGCCTTCAGTCACCTATACATTTAGTTTCTAGCCCAAGTTATTATTTTTACCATTATTATTTATAGCCAACCACTGCAAGGTGGAAGGGCGAGGAGCATGGACTAAACATTTCTTCCAAGAAACAACTCATTCCTGGTTTAAACTCTCCTATCAAGAGGGGCTGCCATGCCAGCAGGACACTCATCTCTCCCTTTGATTATTGCAGGATTTTAGGGCAGACAGCAGCTGCCACTATGAACACCACCCCGAAGGACACCAACCCTATTATAGCAGGAGCTGTTTTAATGCCAGTGCCTGTAGCTGCAGACACTCAAAATGCCCAGCTCCAAGATGATTATTTTTCATCTGGAACGTTTTTTAACAGTATTTCACAGCGAACAACCATGCTAAAGCTTCAGATGGCCAAAAATAATGCTCACATTTGCAATTGTCACAGACTGGTTAGCAATACTGCGCAATTCAGAAGTGCACAGCATGATGATAGTTTCAAGCCAAACTGTTGTGACCAGCTAGTATGGCATATAAACAGGAACAGAGAAGAACACAGCCTCAACATTTGAGACAACAAAGAAAGAGTGGAATGATTGCTACATAAAAGATATTTCAAAGACCTCCCAGAAAAGCAAGCATAAAAATCCCCAATAAAAAGGCTCAGCAAGAAAACTGTCACACCCCCTAATCCTCAACAGACTTTAACAAGATGTTTGCATGAACCAGAGATTGTCTCCTTCCCCAGAAGACAAAAGACACAGAAAACAATACTGTCTAGCATAGGATTAGGAGGCAAGAGACAGATAAAAAGGATTCCTTAACCTCACAATTAGAAACCCCAACTCTCCAGCCAAAAGGATAATCAGAAACAGACTGCAAACCTGTGTCACAATAATTGCTGCAGCTATTTTTACTCTTTGAAAGTTGATATATTTTCTGATTTTTATTATTTATTGCCACCCCAAGAAAGGTTTTGATGACCACTTAACTACAAGACAACTGCTGCTGACAAACCACAATTCAGCACACATGGCAATAACCTTTTATTCCCCATTCCTTGAATTTCCATCACCACCAACCAGGCAAGAATTAGATTATCGATGCTCATAGCAGCTATCCAGTAAACGTTTAATTAAAAGCAAAATTACCTGCACTGCACTGGCCTTCTAACAAATGGTTGTCTTACTGTGCCCTAAACCAGAAGCACACGCAGGATCCTCATGGCATAAGCATTTACTCCGGTTGAAAAGGAAACAACTTGGTTGTTATAATGAGCATCTTTAGCTTTATTTGGTACGAGGAATGTCTTTCAACAGAAGGCAGAGTACTGGCAAGTGTAGAAAACAGACTTGGAGGAGGAGGGATCCTGCAGTCTGGAAAGAAACTAGAGCCTGCAAAATTTGACCCTCCTGCAGTAGTTAAATGGTGACCATAAACTGTAATGGCCATAGAAGTTAACTGCATAAAAGTTTAAGACTCTTTCTGAAGCTGAACAAGGCAACCACAAGACATCGACAACCACATTTACAGGGCATATATTAACTCACAGCCACTTCTTCGGTGCCAAAACAATCGTATATGATTAAGAAGTGTACATGTTCCCACTTTACAGGAGATGATTTGAGGCATGCAGGAATTCAGTGCTTTGTTCGAGCACTTGGTGAGGTACACTTAGGATTTAAGCAGTCACCATCTCCAGTGGGCAGCTGATACAGGAAAAGAAAGGTACAGCACTTTTTCATACTGTCACTTTGTACTCTTGTGATTTTTTCTGTCTATGGGATCTTAAATTTCTTGCTTTAATTTCCGTGGTCCCGTTCCATGCAAGCTATACATCACAGTAGGGCTGCCACATATTCTGGAGGAGATGAAAGCAAGCTACTTGAAAGCACGTAGAGCTTGGCAGGGATGCCACCTTACCTATTACCATTTGTTACAGAAATATGTAAACACATCACACTTCCTAGAAGAGTCATGAAATCAATGCATGGAAAAGGCACAAATTCCCAATTATGCTAGGAATTTCAGATACAAAGCTTAGTTTGCACAGAATTCTTAGATGAAAAACAAGTAACATCATTTACAGACTTCTAAGTAAAATTTCTGGACCGTGAACTAACCATATACATCCCCAAGGCAGGTAGTACCAGCAAAGCAACACAGAATGCCAATCAGTGCAGGGAGGAGCAAAGGGTTTGATTTGTGTGGTGGCATGAGTAAGTTAACTTCCTCAGCAACCGAGCATCCCAGGGACTCCAGGTCTTGCCTGTGGGGTGGTGTAAGTGACCCACAGCAAACGTCCCCATGCCATCAGGACCTTCATTGCTGTCGTGCAGAGAAGCCAGCTACGCTCACATTAGGAGCCTGGGAACAGGGCTGTGGCACCCTGCTTGTTGTCTCAAAATCATTTCCAGCTCAAGTTTTCCTTGTTTTACAAGCAAGCTTCTGGTTGCCACTACTACAAACTCTACCTGGGATTTACAAGTTAGGTTTTTTCTTAGTTCACACATACAGCTCCAGATCTACCAAATAAATAAAGATCTGAAATTTTTATGAGTGACACCTGCATAGCACAAAATCCCACATACTGTAGTGCAGCAATGCCACCCAAGTATGCAGTCCTTCCCTCAAAGCAGAGGAGAAATGTGTATTGCTCCAGACACCATTACATTTCTGCTTTGTCATCATCATTGATTTTATGATACTCAGATACTACAGTGACAAAAGGCAGTGCAAAGCCCTAACACAGCTAAAAACCTGGGAAACTTCATCTTATTGAAACAGAAAAAGATAGGTGATCTGAATTTGAACCCCCAGCATATCACAAAACCTCAGCTCAGAAAATATGAGGGTATGAATAAGAGATGTTTAAATAATGACTTACTCTTCTTGCTTCAAAAACTGAGAGTCCAGCATCTATACATTTACCATGGATAGGAAAAGGATTGTGACAGTGCACACAGAGATCAGGCCTACATTCAGGTTCATTACCAGCATTTTCCTCGGTTGCAATTATTTTAATGACGACTTTTGCCTAATTAAGATTTTCATGATTTGGTGTAGGAAGCAGATACAACACCTGATATAGCATGTCCTGAAGCTAAGCACTTCCAATCAGCTTTAACAGCATTAGCTTGGTCCCTTACACAGCAACGCAGAGCCATTTCCCTGATCAGGTGAAAACAACTCAGACATCAGCCAACAAGAAGACATAGCCAAGATCATAAGTTTTACTCACTCAGATTCAGGGATGCTCCAACCAGCTGAGGTCCTCAGGGAGTTGCTGCTCCTCTGCTGAGTTGTGCTGACTGTATGGAAACCAACTGCATACCCTGGGGAAACATTACATCTCATCTGAAAGGCCAGAGAAAGCTGGGCCCTCAAGAGCAGAATTATCTCCCAGTTTCCATCTAGAGAACTTTGTTTCCTTCCTTGTGAAGTCAATCAGGAGACAAAGCCTCCAAGCCCAGCAGCCTGACTTCTAACTTCCCTCCAATAACAATGCAGCTTTATAAAAAACCAGTGTTTACATGGGGTAACAACCCCACCTCATCAGCTGAGGAGTTTTCCTGCTCAGTGAAGTCTTCCTTTCCCATTCTTGTTTTCCAGAACTGGACAAGCCCATCCTCCAGCCCCATGGAGACTCAGGTAAGATCCCCACATCCTCAGCTCCTTCTCCTCAAGGTACCATATAAATATAACACTGAAATGGCCCCTTTCATGAAAGAAGAGAGCATGAGGCATTCTAACTCCATGGGGAATATGAGCAAAGTGTTTCTTCCTTAATTATTGACTCATCATGTTTCAGTTTATCTCTTACAGAAGGAATATTTTTGTTTTTCTATGAATTAGTGAAATATTTCAAGGTTTAGTCCAAAATAACAGAACAAATTGCTGTGCAGTTAACTTAGCATATATACTCAAGAATACAAGGAATTTGCTTCTGAAAACTGAGCAAGAACCTCAAAGAACCAGCCCAAAAGCCAAATCTGCTTGTTTTAATTTGCTAAACCTCAGACAAAACACAAAGAAACAGTAAGTTCCTAAAAGCTGCTGTTGTACACCTTACCTGAAAAATAACCACAACCTGTGCCTTCATTCTACCTGTATTTATCTACTGAGGAAGCAATAACAGCCATGGCCTTCCTTCCCAGCTGACAGCATTTTCCTGATTGAAGGGGTGTAACCCTTCACAACCACCTCAAAACCTTCAGAGCAAGGGAAGATCAGTCATTTTTTAACCCCTTCCTACACAGCCACAGCAGATTTTGAATATCTGTCTGCTCTCTTCTGCTGATGACCTTTGGTTGTAGAGTCCAAACAGAGCCAACCCAAACTTTTCAGATTTTGGAAGCAGCCCTCAACAGTCTTTTCTCTTACTGTTAATTGGGGAGTTGCTAATTAGAGGTTGAACACACCAGGCTGGGCCTACCAGTAACAGTGAACTGGCTCTATTAAAGTCCACATCATCCAAAAATGTTCCATAAGCATCTTGCCCCCATAAAAGTAATCCTCAGCACAGTGTCTAAGACCCTGCTGATGCAAGCCAACAGCCTACCACTATTTGTATTGCACGCACACAGGATGCAAAATTTCTCTGGTAGTTAAAGGACACTTCTGGGCTTTGGTGGGCAAGGTCAAGCCAATGTTAGTCTACTCTGATAAAGCATGAGGAGGTAAATCATTCTGTGCAACTCAGAAGTCACTCAGATGGTACTTTTGGTGTTCCCCCCCCCCCTCTCGTGCTTTTGTTCTGTCAGTCTGAAGAGAACAGCTCGTGTGATGTAATTTAGAATGGAGCTTTTTTAAAGCTTTCACTCAGGAAAAGCTTCAGGAGCTCTGGGGGTATAGCTTAGCTCTGAGAAACAGAAAGAAAGCAAGTTTGCATTGACAGCTTGATCCCAGAGAGAGGTGGCTGCCTGCTTGTCTAACAGGTCCTCTGGGTCTGGATGAGGCAGAGACAGAGGAGCAGTCATATTAAGTGAACGTGCGCTGCCAATGTTAAAGGAACAATTACCATTATTCTGCATAGTTCACTGTTTGCTACTGCGATTTCCTTCAATAAAACCTCTTTTCACTTGCCAATTGGAGCTTGTCATGTAACAATATTTCTTATGCACAATACACATACTAAAATGCCCCTGTGTTTTTAATACATTTATAGTTGTTAACAATAGCGGTATAGTGACAGAAAAAATGTACTTGCTTTGAATACAGAATAGACTGAAAAAAGAACAAACCAGAGACCCTCTTCTTAAGGATTAATGGGGTTAAGTTTTTCCTAAACAGAATGTTAAAGCATGACACCTCTTCCATTTCATTCACACCCAGGTCCTAGGCTGTGACCTCCTTGCTTTTAAGGGGAGGTCTACCTGAGCCTTCCTGAAACTTCTGACTTGAGGAAGTGTTGAGGAGGGGCACGAGCTCCTCCAATGGGTCTTCTCATCTATCATTGTGTCTATGCAGCCCTACAAGGGTGCTGCTCCTTGGGCTTTGGCAAGCTCAGTGCCCCGTGCCCAACCAGCCCCCTGTGCATGGCCCACATCAGGCACCAGGACAGCTCTTTGGGAGTGCAGTTCCATGCAATACAGGACAGTCGGTGTTAGGGAGATTTCAGGAAATCTGTAGCTCTCCTCTGAAAGTCTGTGTGTACAATGAAGACTTTGTACTTGTACTACACATGCCAGTGCTACAAAGCCAGGCAGAAACGACCACAGTGAAGGTGCTGTGGTGAGAAGAATTTAAGTGTTTGCTGGTGATGGGGCTGAACCTAGTATTTCGTGTGCTCAAATGATCAAGCAGCTATTTGGAAACATTAGGAGCACAGTTACGAAGGCAACTTTGTTCTGCAATAAGGTTCATCATTTCTAAGAACACTGCTTTGTTCCAGACATTTTTGTATAAACGGGGAGGGACATCTTGAGTTTCACTGCTCTCTCCTACTCTATCCAGGAGTAGTGAATGGTAGGCTGCATTTTTCAGTGTACTTTAAGAAATCATGCTGGTTTGACGGTGTTTTCCCCCACCAAATTCAAGTGCTGACAGCCTCAGATCTCCTCTGGCATTAATGCTGTGCAATGATATCTTTGTGACCATAACTGCCAAAGACCACAGGATGCAAAAGGAAGACATTGTGTGACAAGCTCACAAATTCTGACTGTAGCTGCTCTCAAATTTCAACTTCTCAACAGATAGAGCTTACCAAATATGAAACCTTTCCAAATTTAATGACAGAGAAAAAATACTGAAAAAGAAACACCTTTGTAATAAATTCAGTAGTAGTACATCTACAAATGTCTCAAACTAAACAGTAAGCAATTGCACAGGCATGTCCATCAGTAAGATTTACCTTTAGTTACTGTGCCAACACATTAAAGAAACCCCTGCCCACTTCTTGGCTCTCCGTTCTGGTTGGGTTTGGTTTTTGAAACTTGATCATATTGGCAGACAGTCTTAGCCTCACCAATGGGGAGAGCAATTAACCCTGAGAGGAAGGAAGGAAGGCTGAATTAATGCAGCAGTGCTGCTGAGAAAAGGATATAACAATAATAAGTTTTGTTTTTCTTTCATTTGAAAAATAGCACAATCAATTCAGACAAGATAATGAATCAGAATCACCAGCTTCATGTTGAAAGTGAGAAATAAGGAGAATATAGGAGTTCTGAGTTATCTATAAAACAGGAAGAAAACAAAAGAGGAAGTGGAAAGACTTTGTTTCTCTTTACTACAACTTTCCAGGGCTGTTTTATGGGATAGAGCTGTCACATGACCCAAAAGTCCAATCTAAGGCTTAAAATCAGCGTCAGAAATTGCTGCTCCTTCAAAGCATGAAGGCGTATATGAAACACCATGAGGTCCTGCTGCCTTCTGCACTAGCTTCTCTTACTGTCATGGATAAATTTCACACTGTCACAGCAACTAGGACACAAATAGAGATGCGAAGAAGAACTTGGTAGGAAAGGAAACAGGGCCTGAGGCAGAGCGTGGAAGATCTAACTTGGAAATAAACCCTGGGGGCTCTGGCACATCTATCCCAAAGGATGCACAGCCATGTCCTGCACCCGAGCCCACTGGTTTCTGTGACCTGTTGACCAGCTGAAGTTACTTCTCTGCTGCAGTTTCATACTTAATCCCAAAGCTGTGAAGTTGCTGTGAAAACCCAGTGATTTATCCAGGGTGCATCAGTTAAGATCCCCAAGGACCTGGCGCTGAGCTGTGGCAGTGCATGGCTCTGGGTGCGCACCTGCAAACCATCCTGGGAAAGTGCCACAAAAGCTGTTGTGAATTTTGCTATTGTGCTCCTTGGGAGCATGAATTATGTCTGGTGTCTAATGCAGATGATGATGTTTGATGCAATAGGCCCTTTTGAATTAGCGCATGAAAACCATAAAGTGTTTGGTCTCCCCTTTTTTCAAAGTCCATTGCGACTGTGAAGTGTAAGTGAACAACATAAAATTCACACTGATCCTTTCAATTCTTTTTTAAGCATCCTGAAATCCAGCTACTTTTTTTTTTTTTCCTGGCTGTACATCCTTACTTTTTATAGTTAAAAGTAATTTTAAAGCAAAAAAGAACATAAACAATATACACTGACTCTTGACACGCCATTGCTTTCTTAAACTAGAATAATAAAAATTTGCAAATGAACAAAAGAGTGGGAGGAAGATATCTGATTTACAATGTTTTTGAGATAAAGAACACTATAAAAAAAGATCAATGTGAATAATAAAGCATTGTTAACTGAGTCATGACATTTCTATTCTCAGTGAAGATTTGAACAGTAGAGCTCTGCAAATGAGCACCTTGTGCCATTTTCAAAGTGGGAGGAAGACATATAATTATAATTTTTAAAGTGAAGAGAATTTTTTAAAAATCTCTGTTAAAAAGTTTATTGAAAAACATATCGACATATCAGTGTGACATAAATTACTTTAATTTTATTAAACTAGGAGAGGGGAAAACCTCTTTTTGAAGACTGGCTGCGGAAAGCATTCCTTGAAAAGAATTTTCTTTATTAAAAACTCTTTTCCGAAGATGAAACAGCACTGAATGTCAGCACTACCGTATATTTATTCTGTAACTCTTCCAGCAGCTGAGATCTATAAAAGAAACATATTTTCAAAACAGTTTTAACCTCCATTGTCTTGATCGTTCATATTAACGTTTTTCATGTCACCTATTGAAATCCCTTAAAGGAACCTTTTATTCAGTCAAAATTAATGAAGCCGTTTTCTTAAACAGCCTCCAGAAAGTAAAAAGGATGTAATGTTATGCATTTTATTTGACATATGTTCTCTGCCATTTCACTTGTTTGTGTGACGAGAGCAAAACATCATATATGTGTTATCAATTCTGCAGAGAAAAGTGATTTTGAAAGAGAAGAAAACTAACTGTGCTCTTGCTGTGTGTGCAGTTTAAACTCAGAGTAAAAATACAGCATTGATCAGATTACCCCAATTGAGTCATTTAGTGCCTTAGCATTCCTCAAGTTAGGGCCCAGCTGTGAAATCATAGCTGGGGCCAAACTTTGCTGCTAGGTGTGTGCACATGGCTCCCATTTTCTTCAAAGGGAATGGCACACATGGCCAATATTTAACTTTCACCTCTTCCATTTTTCAGCTAGCAGAGCCAGAACCAATGCAGGCAATTTAATAGAATTAAAAATATAGTCAAGATTTCCAAGACTTACTAGTGATTTGGGCTATATAATTCAATACACCTCAAAGCGCAGATGCTGAGCATATTCTAAAAATCAGGCCATCTCAAATGTCCTATTTTTAAGCAAGTAAAATTGTAAATCACTTTGAGCATTTTGGCCATCAGATTCTAACAGCCAACAGGGTGCAGGATACCTCTTCAAAATTCTAAGTTCCAATTTCTGGGTTGGCTGAGATGCCTGGCTGACTTATCACTTCCCATCCCATTTTGGGCACTATGGTGTTTGCTCTCATTTCAGCCCTCTGCCATTACCAGCAGGGATTGAACACAGCATGGATGCCCACCTGCAGTATCTGCCTCCTCAAGAAAATGTAGGGTACAGAGCAGTGAATCCTTTGGAATGGACCACATGACTTTGAGGTGCTAGTGCCTCATAGGTACATAAGTAAGCATCCCAAAGCAACTTCTAAATGCCCCAAGGTATATGCAGATCTTCATTTCAGCTCAAGGTCAGGTGTAAAACTTTCCTACCATCCTTCCTGACTCTTCCCTTCGTTTTCCCCCAACTCCATCTGTTCCTCACCCATCCCCTTCCCTCCACACTCGCCTCCCTCTTCTTCCTGTGTCCATCTGTTCCCTCCTTCCTCAGTACGAGCTGGGGAAGGGAATTCAGTCATTCACTGAACAGATTTCAAGACGAACACCCTCCCTTTCCCATTCTAACTTCATTCATCATGGTAAAAATCATAATGAATAGAAATGTTGAAGGTGAAAATTTATTAGGGATTGTGTTGCTTTCTTATATCAAAAGCAGTTAAAGCTACATATAAACATTGGCTTCATTCATTTTTTTAATATATGATATAATTAGTGAGAAATATTAGTGGAAGTGCTTGGTATGCAGTCCATCAACACATGCCTGTCAGAGTTTAGGATCTGGGCCAAAATCTTTTGCTAGTCCTCTGATAGATTTATAATAAGCCTATAGAAGGTTTTACAGTCAGCTGGGTCACTAATTCATAAAGTTAAAATGTATGCAATGAGGTCAAAAATTCACTATTGATAAAATGCCCCCTCCAGGGATTGCACCATTAACTGTGTTACTGCAACGGCAAAAAATAAAAATAAAAAAAGAAAAGTAAACCCAGAGCTTCTGTGAATTACCAGTCCATCATCATAAATCAGAAGAGAAGAACTTGCACAAGTTCATGATGTCATACAAATATTTATAGCCTTGTGTACTATTTCCTGTTGCCCTATTATAAAAATAAGTCTCTAGAACCCTTGTATCCTCAACCCTGAGCTCAGCAAAATGCAATGAGCATGAGACCATGAGTGCACCTATGATACTAGTCAGGATCTGCCTGGGCTTGTTGTAGGGGCAAGCCCCCATCCCACTTTGTCTCTCTGACTCCGGGTGAAGAAGGAAGACAGATTGAATACTCCAAGCACTGCATGGGAAATGGATGGATAGGCAAGTGCAAGAGAGGTGGAGGAGCTCAGCACTCACATGAGAACCTCGGGCATCTTGTTCACCAGGAGGGCTAAGCTATGGAGGCTGGGCCTTGAGAGTGTCTTCCTTCCTCCTCCTTCATTGGCCTTTCAGAAACCTCATCTAACGGCTCTAGAGTACTTGGGAATGGATGATGGCCTCCAGTTCATTACAAATATTCCAGTCCCAACACTTTCTGTAACAAATCACAGAATCACAGAATTGTAGGGGTTGGAAGGGACCTCCAGAGCTCATCGAGTCCAACCCCCCTGCCAAAGCAGGTTCCCTACAGTAGGTCGCACAGGTCAGCATCCAGGCAGGTCTTGAACATCTCCAGAGAAGGAGACTCCACCACCTCCCTGGGCAGCCTGTTCCAGTGCTCCATCACCTCACTGTAAAGAAGTTCTTGCGCATGTTTGTGCAGAACTTCCTATGCTGCAGTTTCCAGCCGTTTCCCCTTGTCCTGTCTCCACTCACCACTGAAAACAGTCTGGCCTCGCCATTCTGCCCCCCACACCTTAAATCAAAGAACTACTGTGCCTGTGTTGATCCCTTTGTCCTGACCCTTCAGATAAAACTTTCTCAAGGAATGAGATGACCTTTAAAGTCTCTTCTAACCCAAGCCATTCTGTGTCTCTATGAAGGAAGCATGCTTGTCTCCCCTAAATGACTGGTGTTTGGAGAAATTTCTGTGCTGAGCCACATCTATTTACAGTATTTCTCTGTAACGTTGTGTTATTTTTCCACCAAGACAGCTGCACCAGCTCCTTGCCTCTCCCAGTTCTCCATGAGGTGATGCTGAGCAGTGAGGACCACCCAGGTAAGCTGGCAGCCCCATGCATGTGGCACATCACACCATGCAGCTGCACATCTGGCCTCCCCTCACATTGCTGCAAATAATTATTTAAAGAAAAAATGGTGTCCTTTAGACAGGTGACCAAAGGTCATTTTCTTACTTCCTTTTCTCTCTCTCTTTTCTGGAGTTTGGGTTTCATTTTTCTGTGAGTCTGTTCAAACCGACTGAGTTCAGTTCAAGTGTTTAAACTTACAAGTTATCCTCCATCAGGTCTGATGTAGCTCTGCTGGCTCCATCTCAGGACTGAATGGACATGGCACTCAGCTCCTCGAGTGACGAGCACGTGCTATATTGAATAGACAGGCAGTGACAGCAGTGCATAGGATAGGGAATGGCAGGGAGATCAGCCAGGCATTCCTTCAGTGTTTCTTGTGCACTGATATACGAAGATGCCTCACGGTGAAATTAAGAAGTTACACATCCTAAACTGCCAGAGTTTTCCACAGAATTCACTGTTAACCCTTGGGACTCCTTGCCCCAGGAACACAAAGCTGGGGCTGCAGCCAGGGTGGATTGGGAACAAGTCCCATCGGTGAGCGGAGCCACACACCCACTTGTCCCTGGTTGTAAGATGTACATGAGCTCTATATGGCTCTGCAGCATTGCCCATATTGCTTCAAGCCCTGTCCAGCAGAACGCAGCCATCTCAGTCCCACAGTCCCTCGCCAAAAGAAAGCAGACTTAAAGCCCTTATACGCCATTGTATAACAACTAATTTCTAAAGTACGCTAGGAAATTCTACCTCCTGCTCTCCAGGGCTGGAAGACCCTGGTTTGTGCCTGAGCCAATGAAGAGAAATAGGGGTCAGACGACCTGCTGTAAATACCAGTCTCAAACAGCACCGCCGCTCCTTGCTATTAACAAGAGGGATCTGTGGCTGGCATCAGTGGGAAGCAGGTGATTTACTTTGTGCTTTCATGAATTCAGACGCTGTTGTCAGTGGCCTGAATCACCCGGCTTAATAAAACGTCTCAATACTCACATTAAATTCCTACTATTTGTCTTTAATACAAACATGGGTAAGCAATCCCAGTTCCCTGCTATAACAGTCCAAGCAAGCCCCAGCTTCCCTGGATAAAGAATAAATTGGCTACTCCGGGATACTCTTTAAAATTGGTGCATTAAGGGAATTTGCCCCTAACTACCTCTAGCAGTCTAACCAACACAAAATAGCTTGAGATCTTTTTTATCACAATGCACCTATTTTTCCCTTCTAATCCAGTTCAGTGAGTGATTTCTACCTGTTAAAAATGGGCATCTGCAGATGTGTGGAACTGTGGACACAGGCTTTTAGAAGACAGTAACGAAGTTTCACCTCCTGCCCATCTCCATCTCTCCGCAATTTTTTTTTAAACATTCTCATTTAAAAGCAGTCATAAATAATACCAGCTGTACATAATATATATATTTTAAATCCTGTTTGGCTCTGCTTATTTGTTCTCATCTCTCAGCCTATTGCTGCACCGTGCAGAGACAAACTATAAAAAAAGGAAAAAGAAAAAAAAGCTAACCCCTTTTTTATGCTGGTCTAGCATAATCTTTATTTCTTTAAACACTTTGTGCAAACATTAAATTGATAAAAGACATAATGTAGAAGGACCCACAGCTGAACTGAAGGTAATTGCATAAAAATGAAATGGAGACCTATAATTGTACACTGCTTTAGCCTCTATCGCACTGTTTTCTGGAAGCACGGATCTCGCTTGTCATAGCAACTTGCTTGTTACGGTGATTGCATGAAGACTTGATCTAGCTGTACAAGACAAGTATAACATTACTTGAAGGGAGCTTTTCAAACTAAGAGTCTGACACTAAAATGTACTGTATTTTCAAAGATATAGTGTGCTTTAGCAAACAGAAGAGTCCTTGAATGACAGCTTTTGTTACCCTTTTGTTTGATGGTGCTGTATTGAAAAATTCAGGTTATGTCTATGCCTTTCTATTTCTGGTTTTGATTTCTCTTCAACAGCACTTCAAGAATAAAAATTAACTTGAAGCATGAATAGTGGAAGTCGGTGGATACAGAAAATGTTAGTCTGGCATTTTCTGATTACTTCCGTCTGATTTTTTTCAGTCTCGTTTGTTGAATGCTCAAATGCATTCCGTGGGCCATTGTGTTGTGGCAAAATAGGGGAACTGAACAGATATATTGCAATTTAAAATATATCCAGCTTAGACATTAGGGCCAATTTTGAAAGGGGGAAACGATACAAAATGTCATTCTTGCATAGACCTTTCAATCTGACCCACACGTATTCAACTGCTCAGCCCATGTTCAGCTCTCAGCCTGGACGAATAAGATCCATTTGTAAGACTGGCACCTGAATACCAGGTGGGGCATGTGCTTTTTGGACCCACAAATCAACTGTTATCCAATCATAGCAATGCATGACCAGGAGGACATTGCTTCCTCCAGATCTCTGCTACTTCCATTAACATCACCTTTCTAGGAGATGGAATATTATTGGAAGAAAGCACAGGGGAAATTGTGATATGTCATTGATTTATAAACACTGGAAAATAGTAGTTACTGTACATACAAGTACACCCAAATTGCATGAATTTTCACATTTTGGATTCAAGAGGTTAATCAAGAAGTAGGAGAGGAAAAAAGCTATACTTACTGCTCTGGAAAAAAAGCTATCAACAAATTATTATAGTCAAAAAACCACAGACATATTTGTCCAGAACTCTCATTTCCTTCAATCAAGTGTGCAACCTACAGGCTTTGCACTGCTGCATCACACCCTGAGGAGCTGCTGCCTCTTCTGCCCTTCTCAAGTCTCACCTGTGGCTTTCTGTCATCCTAATGCTCACAAAACCTGACAGCTGTAGGTTTCCAAGTCCCCTCTCCGTGCCACTACTGCCTTACTGCCTCCTTCCTTCCATTTCTCCCTATCCTACCAGTCACTCTTTGCCTAAGGCCAACCTGTAGACTCTCTGGGACAGGGAAACCCACAGTTCCTTTACAGCAGACCTTGTCTTTACTGCTAGTTCACAATCTAGAAAAAAAAATACCTGCCAACAAACATTTTATAACCGTGATTTAAAACAAAAATGAATACACTATCTTAGCATTTCCTCTTATCCTCTTCCATGCTATCACTCTGATAAGCTCTGCCCAGCTTTCTCACTCTTGGAAACACCACTGCATGAAGTTGACAGCGTAATAAAATCTGACTATGGGTAAAATCTTATATGAAATTTTCACTCATTCCATAAGTGGACAAAACAGAGAGGACTTGGAGTCTATATTCTCCATCACCCTGTAGTAGAAAACAACTTCTAGGAAGATCTTCACCTTTTCTTCTCCAGGATCAAATCCAGCTCCTTCTGCCTCTCCTCTTACATCTGGCACACCTCACCATTTTGCTGAGTTCCATCAGAGACAGTTATACCTCAAACCTTCACTTCTCCTAGCTCAAGCCCAATGTTCACAATTTTTTATCCACTCGTCTTGCAGTCTATTCATCCTGCCCAAATTTCCTTTTTTCTGCCACAAGTATAATTGCAGGAGCTCAACTGCAAGGTTTCACTCTTTATCAATCTTTTCTTGGCTTTTATTTAATATACAGCAGGCATCAAAGGTACCTGAAAAACAAGAGATAAGCAAGATCTCTCCTCTGGCTCCTTGCATCAGAAAGCAGACTAACTGATTTAGAGTATTTATGGATCCCCTTTGAAAGTAACGTTTGCAAAACAGAGGTGTTTGTAAAGATTGATTTTCTGTATATAGCTTAAGATCAGCATATCACAAGATTCAAGCAAGATAAAAAGTGAGGCTGTGCTTGATGTGAGGTGCAGGAGTTAATCAGTAGAAGATAAGAACTAATGAGGTTTTATCATCCCAGCAGTAGAGCAAATGACTGTGTTTCTTGGACTCTTGATCACTTTGGAAAATAAGTGTAACTGTACATCAACCCATGTTTATCTGCTCCTAAGTAGTTCCTCAAGGATACATTGAGCTCAGAACTCTTCTCCCCTAATAGGGACTTAGAAGTAAGCTCTGTCTCTGGTTTCTGAGATGACTCTCTGGAACAATGATGGCATGTGAAGTATCTCATCTTATAGCTGAATTTCGGGCCAACAATACAAGCATGTGTAGTAGTTGATGAAGTAGTAGATGAAGTTATAACAAAATTTGAAGCAAAGATAATCTGATTTTCTTTGCAACAAGACATTGAACCATGGTCAGCTGGCACAGCTCCATCTGGGTACTACCTACACACACTGTTGGCTGTAAATTTAGAGAAACAAGAGCTGCTGTTGAAAAACCAAATTATTGTTTTGCATTCTCACATATCACAAACTGAAGTTAGAACATACTCCAAATAGATTTCAGCTGAGGTTACAGTTCTGTTCTCTCTTCTCACCTGATCCCACCCAGTGGAAGGGAGTTATTACTTAGCCTATAAATCCTCTGGTTTAAGAGGAAACCCTCGAGTGCAAGTTTACAATTGCTTGCTTGATGAATAAACTTCACGTATGTAAAGAGACTGAAATCATCAAACAGGGTTAGCCCTTAGAAATAAACACCTATAGGCTTGGAAATTCTGCATATGTTATTCCCTCAGATCTATGCCTTAGTACCACAAACAAGTCTTTCTTTTTCCTTTTTTTTTCCTAATCCCACCAGAAAACCAGCTTACAAATGAAAAACATACAGATGAAAAGACCGTGAAAGGTATTGTTATGAGTTCTGTCGCAGAATTTAGCATGGCAGACACTTCATCAAAAGAAACCAAAAATGAGAAGAAATTGTCAGAAGCAAGCAGATCATCCATTGCTTCCCTGGAGAAATGCAGAGAATTCACCTACATTGAAGATGATGCATCAGTTCATCAGAGAGACAGTGATGGTATGTTTGGTAAAACAAATTGCATTTCTAAATAACAAGCACTTCAGAGCACAATGCATATCTAACTTGAAATAAATGCTTACATGCTTAATGGGAAGTTCAAGAACATAGCCAAAAGCAGTAATAAGTAGCTCTATTGCCATTTTCTCATTTGAGTGATGAGAATCTGTAGAAGAGAATCTTAAATTTTCAATGATATTGAAGTCATAGAAGAGAAGCTTACAGCCTACAGAGCTGCTGTGCTCCCCTACATGTAAACATACACATTGCTAAAGCATAGCCTGATCTTGGGCTATTGACCAGAGCTGTGTCACCTTGTGAGATACAGGAGCTGGTCTTTCTAATTGTACAAGAGCATGGGTTAAGGAGCAGAGTATCTGTGATTTTGTTATTGTTAAAGAAGGAACCAAGAAAGAAGAGAAATGGTTGTGCCTGTAACAGACCATGGGCTATGACTCCTGGTAATGTAAATAGCATGACAGCCCTGATTTTAGTGAATAACCAGCACTTAAGAAGTTATTCCTGGTTATTAGCATAGATGTGAAAAAAATACTTATGTGAATCATTTGTAAAGTTTCTAATGTGTGTCTTATGCAATAATGGATAAGTGTTTCATATCAAGCAGCGCTGAGATCTATCATGGATGTGATAAAAATGATCCCTGAATTAAGAACTTCTGAATACAGGTCAACACAATAAACTGCAATGCTGTCATGGAACAACTACCACCTCTGTTGTAACAGCGATCCTGTAACAAAAGTGGTGTCTCTGTCACTTCTGTTAGAACACATTTAATTTCAGTGAAGGGCAGTCAGTGTTTATTGCGTTTAAGGGACTCATCCTCCAGCCCAGATACTCACTGTTTTCTGAGTTTATCAGATCAGGCCCCTCCATCATTACTGGCACACAGATGTGCACATATGATGAAAATAGCAGATTTCATAATCCTTAAAAAGCAAAAGGAATCAAGAAAAAAAATAATTAAAAAAAAAAAAAAAAAAAGCCACGCTCAATTAATAATGTTACATACTGGATGGAAGCCAAGAGAACCAAAGGAAACCAGATTTGCGGTTGTCACTGCATACTCTGCTCTCCTTACTCTGACAAGTTACTGCTTACTTCACACACCTAAAAGGCTAAATCCTACTCACTGGTGCATGGGGGATCTCTGGAAGCAGAGCAATTGGAGATGTGCTGAGAAAAGAGCAGATCCAAAGCTCAGAGGTCTCACCGTGCTGGCCCTGGTGGCATGAGCAAGCTCTAGTCCAGGTTTGTGCTGAACAGAGGGCAAACTGGCAGCCACCAGACAGGAACAGGAAAAACTAGAGATGAGGCAGGCTGGCTAAATTATTATAAGTTCTTCTTTTGTGGTAATTAATCCACTTATGTAGAGAATGAGAGCTGAGGTCATTGTTCTCACTGAGATAAATGCAATAACGTCTTTTTGCAAACAGCGGGGAAAACAGAAGAGAAAACAGGAGATTGCATCTCCTTTTATGCAGTTTGTGGCTAATTTATTTTCAAATATATAAATGAATGCATAGGAATGGATGCTTAATTGCTAATATCTATTATTTATATACATTACCCCACTTAAAACAGGACAAAAAAAGCCTCACACATGCAGATTTTTCGAAATGTGTTACATCCATTATCACAGTTCATGGTGTGTGCTCTGATGGGAATTTAAAAGCATCTTTACTGCACATCACAGACTCTGTGCCGAAACATTACTTTGTTATTAAAATCTCGTGCTTTTTGTGTGTTCCTTCTCCTGGATGGAGCCCTAAGGATGGTACCTTTTCTGTGAAGATTACAGAAGCACCAATATAGTGAGCACATTCAGGAAAAGAAAAAAAAATATATTAGAAAACAGATCTCTGGAGAGGAAAAAAAAAAAACTAAAAGGAAAGATCCTTAATTGATACATGATTTTGAATATGATCTCTTGTATCTAGGTATAGAAAGGAAATTTCATCAACACATTAAGAAAAATAGTGTTAATTACACCGTAGGCTACTGGATAAAATGATTACATTTTCTACACTGTAAATTTCATACAATTAAATGCAGCAGTGTCACCTTATAAAATGTTTCAATTTTATAATTATTTCAGTTCATTTACTTAGAAAAAAATGTAAGCATGAATTTACTCAGTATCACCAAAATCTAGTCATTCTTATTCAACAGAACTGACTTAGAAGTTAGTTGTGCTTGTCTGAACCTAAATAGATCTTGACATATTTAAATAAGTATTAAAATTGATAGCATTGATGATGATATGCTACTTAGAAAGGAGTTCAATCACACGCTATTTGTTCTTGCTACCTGCTATAGCTGCCTTTTTTTGTATACATAAAGACACTGGAATGATTTTTAATTTTGTTTTCCATCGAAAAATCTTTCATAAAAATAAAAAAGAAAGAAAGAAAAAAAACGAGCATAATTCTGGAAACTTCCTGGCAGTGAACTTTATGTTACGTGAGATAAAAAAATGCCACAACAGAACCAGTGCAGTTGAATGAGTTCACAGTTAGTCATCCCAGGGCAAGAAACGCGGATGTAACCATATGCTTTCCTGAAAGAACCAATGAAAAGACATTCGTGTTGTTGAAAGCATTTTTCTTTTCCAAAAACAAGAAGGGGGAAAAAATGGAAACGTTTGGTTCTTTGCGATCCAACAGGATTCACACCGTTAGAATCTCACACCTGCTTGGAGCCCTGCTGCACTCCACCAGCTTCCCCAGATGCCATAGTTCAAATTTGGGGTGGTAACAAATCGAGTGTTTTTTTTTTTTTTTTTTTTTTTGAGGGAAGTGAATAGAAAACAGACAGGCATCATCCTTCCTGATACTGTTTTCCAATTTTTTGTCTCATTTTGGAAGTTGACAAGGCTGTAAATGAAAAGGTGGTAAAATTTGGGAGTGAAAGTAGAAGGGCCTTGGGCTGAGAATCCCATCACAGTGCCCTCTGTAAATGTGGTTCTCTGTATTTGCCATTACCTCTTCTCTTTGGCTAGGCCATTTAGCAGTCATTAAACAGTTCTATGGAATCAAACCTTTAATAGAAGCCAAACTGGAAGTAGGTGAGGAATCTGTAATTGTTTTCTTTTGCCCTGTACTGTGTGTAGCTCTCATTAGATCATCTCAGTCCTCATCCAGATACCACATCTAATTCATGGGCAAAGGTCACCACCCATCCAGAACAACCAAGTACAGCAGTAAGAACCAGACCTGGAGAGTCTGAGGACCTACTCTACTCTCCACAAAAGCTTTGGGAGTCTGTGCATTGACTTCCAGCAAGGACTGAATCAGAGCACAGCAACAGGCAGCCCAGAAAAGGTTTCCCAAAAAAAAAAAGATTCAGTACCGAATTACTTGTAGGCAAAAAAAATACCCTTGAAAGAGTTTATTTGGGGGGAATTCTTTTGTTGATTTTTTTTAACAAAGAAATTCTTTAAAGAAATAATTGCAGCAGTCTGATTGTTTTCATCTTTTTGTATTTCCATAGTGTCAAATTAAAGGACTTATCTCATTTTTGCATGATCACAGCAGCACAGTATTGGTTAATCAAGCATGCCCTTTTTCTCACGTCTCCCTGCTTTTCCTTTTTCTTAGATGAATGTGCAACACTTATCCTGGCCTGCTTGTTCTGCCAGTTTTGGGACTTTCTTATAATGCTGCCTGATACCTGTGAACACTGGCTGATAGATACCTGTTGTCCATCCAATAGATACTACCAGACCTCCGATGAAGACCACTCCAACAATGACTGCAACTGTGACTGTGACATTGATTGCAGCCTCTTTGAGTCCTGCCATGAGACTGGTGAATGCCTGGAACTTGCCATGGAGATTTCTGAAGTCTGTTATCGTTAATAGGAAAACAATGGACAAAAACCCTGAAAACAAGGGATTGGACAGAGTACAAGGAGACTTTTTTTTGGGAAAAAAAAAGAAAAAGATAACAGGAATGTTTTCCAGCCGGACTATGCCATCATGCTGCTTTCACCCTGGAGGTCTGTATATTTGTAACATACTGGTTCTATGATAATAAAGGGCAAAAAAAAGGTTTCCTCCTTTGCCATAGAAAACAACAGAATTCCTAAGTGCCAAGTGTGCTCAACGTGTTACCCGCTGCCAGTGCAATGCTTTTATAAAACCCTAATTGCTTTAAACATGGATTTCCCCCGTTCACAAACACAGAATGAATTAGGACATTCTTTTAAGACTGATATATATTAGTTCATCTCCCTAATGGATTCATACATAAACATGTATTACACATTGTTGGTTATTATTAATAATGTATGATACAGCATCATTTTATAATTAAAAATTTATTTATTCAATCTCTTAAAACACACTTATATGTTCAGTTTAGGTAGAAAAGAAAATTAAATGAATTAGAAACCATGCTAGCTGTAATTACAGCAAATGCCTCTAAAAATCTCCAGTGAGTTTTGTGGAGGAAGCACTTTAACAGGGTAGTGCAACTCGACAGTGTATTAATGTGCGTGCCTATGGTTATGTAATAACAGGTTATGCCTATTGTTCATTAGTTGTAGAAAAGGACTCCTTAAGTGTCATTAGCCTAAATGGGAATTGACTGCACACTTCCAGAGGAGAATTACCCCATGGATAGCCAGTAACTCCTTTGCCTGATTTTCATTTGCAAGATTCCTGCAAGCAGCAGAATATTGCCATCTATTCTAGTGGAAACAGGCATCTCCACCTGTGCACAAAAGATTACAAAATGACAGTATCTATCCTGGTTGTGCTTTCAGACTCCTTCCATCTCTTTTTCTGATGGCAGGTCTGATTAATAAAAAGGAAATACATATTGTGCATCACACATATGACAACAAAAGCATGTAAATTCAGCTGCCTCAGGGTGCAGAACGATCGTATTAAGCACAGAGGAAAATACAGAATTGCTTGCTCACATTAGATATTTATAGACTAACACCAAAGACCATACTTGCTTTGTATAGTCACAAAACTTCTCCCAGGACCCTACTGATCTCAGTGTAGAAGTGCCTGGGGAATCCCAAACAAGAGTTCTGGACAAGATTACAGGATACTGAGCTTTGCTGAAGTCATTGGAGCCACTTGTTTAATAATCTAAGTCTCAAATCTCCAGCCGTGACACACAAATATTAAACGTATAACAATAGAGTGAATTTCCAGTGTGAATTTCCATTGCTTTCTCTTCATGAAATGAGAAAGTAAGGAGTAGGTACAAATGCTAACAATCTTTATCAAGTATCTTTCAAAGCTTTGTTACCTCAGAGCAAACGAAACACCTCTATCATGACAAATAAAAAATGAGATGGCTTTGTGGACAACGAACCTAGAAATGCAGCCTAGTGTACCTTGCTCCTATGCTCCTTCCAGGCCATCAGTGGGGAAAATAATAGGTTTCCTTCTTCTAATTACAAAGGCCTTTTGTGAGTTGCAGGCACCTGAAGGAAGAAAGTCATTAGTTCTTAATTGTCACACCTGTGCCAGCCTGCCAGATGCGATGGGACCCAAACATGGAAAGTGCTAACTACTGCCATCTGCAAGGCACTGTATTTGCACACCCGGGGCTGAGCAATGCTGAGTTTTAATGCTCCAGTTTGCACTCTCCTGCAGGTTTTTGATCTTAAATCTGATCATACTGAGCATTAAGACTACGCTGGTAGGGCAACATTTTGGGTGTTGGTGACACCCAAAACTGCCATAGGTTATCTTCAACAAATTAGCAAGTAGGCTCATGTGAATAAAGAGATGGACTCACAACATTTAGAAGTCACAAGAGGAGAGATCTCACCCACACGTATTTTCTGAGAGGAGTACCAATAGCGATGCATAATGGCAATACTTGCTCTTCATGTTGCCATCCAAAAAAGCTTTTCACTCTTGCAATATCTGGAAGGAGAGCAAGGGGCATCAGAGGGTGATGCACACCAAAGCACAGCCAATGACATGTATAGAGGTGAAATGTTGCTTGTTTTTTTCCAGCTCTGAGCTCATGACACTTACAATTTTGCCATACTGGGATAACCCATTATGAAACCAAATTAAATTAAGGATTACCAGTACAAAATATTCCTTTCAACTGTTCCACTATTCAAAAAAAAAAAAAAAGCCTTTCTTCCTGTGTGTAGGTTGGCATACTGAAGTCATGTCTACTGTAGGGCATGAGTAAGACCAAAGACAGATTTTAAATGGTCGTGGCCACAGCCATGGCTAGATAGAAAGCCCCAACAACATGAATTGAATCATGCTGGAAAATACTGATAACTACTAACATGATGAATAGTAGCATTTTAAACAGTTCAGCAGTATCTTTTGCCTAAAGTCTACAATGACACATTGCTCAGTTTCCTGTTTTAGGAAGTAGATTTTTAGAAGAATTCTATATAAGCAATGAAATCTTGAGGAATGAGTTAATATTCTTCCATATTTAATGGTTTTCATACTTTATTTCATGCAACATAGTAGAGCTGGCGGCTCATGACAACTTTGTTTTCTGCCATAAAAGTGCTAATTGTAATGTTATACTTTCATGATGCTGGGACCATTTGAAGTGTTGACACCAGAAAAACAAAAATGTTTTGTTCCATTCAGCATTCCAGAAACTGGATTTCCTGTCTGGGGAGCCACCCTATTCCTACATTAAACTGATTTCCTCAGCCAGAGAAATACCTGTTTATCAGATAAGAACATGGATATAGACATTCCAGTTAAGCAGAACTATCAGGAACTATTCGAGGCTCTCTCTGTATTTTTCCTTTACTGGGGAGAAAGGCCTGAGTGTGTGAGTAGGAGGCATTTGGGTGGATGGCTGTTCTGAACATGTTGGACTCAGCTGTGCTCCCGGAGAGATGTCAGCTCTGCAGCGTGTGAAACTGACTCCTCAGAACAACAAATAAACTTACCATTTTGCAAACGGGAACATCGCTCTGACACGACGCCTCTCCTCAGCACCATAAATGAGCTGACAGATTGGCTGGGGGAAGAGAGAGACGGAGATAATAGCGAAGATCTGTATCACTGCCTTCTACAGGAATGGACCACGGGATGCTCTCTACGGATCTCCTCTTGGCAGTGACTCACCAATCTCATCCTTAAAAAAAGAAAGTCCTTTTATCTCCTGATTCGGTTGCAAATTCTTCGCAGCTGAAGTTGTCATTTGCTAAATACTGTACTGCACCCAGCACTATCAGAGGACCCAATGACAAGGCTTCGGGGTGCTTCTGAAAATTTAAGCAGTAATCTCAAAGGAAATGCAATTCTCCAACTGACCCTTGAGTGAGCCTTCCTCTTTGTAGTTCTGGTGCCTTACACTCCATGCACAGAAGTCCCTTTAGATAGGGGGCAAACAAAAATTATCCCGTGTACTTTTCTGAATTCAGGAATGGAGCGTATTATATTATCGCCTGTGACTTTCCTTTACTTCCTAGAGCATTTTAATCCTTCGTACTCTCTTAAGCAATCACGAGAATAACCAAGCTCTTCCAAATGTCAAGACGACTCTTGCCTTAACTCCAGTGCTGCTTAGGGATTCAGACTGCATGCTACAGCTGAGCTCTAGAAGACATTGTTTCTCAGGAAGAAAGCAAAATGTAGGAGCAAGTAAGATGCTTGCAATCCTGTTGTTATGCCTGTATATATGGAAAAACTTTAATTACTGTTTGACTAAGAATGTATATATCTATAAAATGTATCTTTTAATTATGTGAAACGAGTGGTTCCAATCTGTATTTTGCATTGCTGTCTTTGTCATCCATGCCAAGCTGAATTTTAGGTCTCCTAAATCCTAAAGAAAGTTTCCTGTTATGCAAGAACATGAGGTTACTGCACAGACTGGGATCACCAGGCACTTCTCTACCATAACTCACAGTAACAGAGTATTAATCATGATTAATAATCTATCATTCCTGTGGTTTAAAAAAAAAAAAGGAAAGAGTTCTTGAGAAATTGCACTTTTTCTTCCTGTCACCGCAGAGCAAAACAATTATATGGAATTCATTATTCTGCTGGTAACAATCTAGATTTTCTTAGCATTGCACACGAACAGGAATTGTTGCCATCTGATGTGTGCTCCATGGCCTGTGCAAAATGAGTTGGTGTGCACAAGCCAACTCCTAATGGATGTGTGCCCATATCATAAAAAAAACCAAAACATTATTATAATTTGTACCCTTGGGAGAAATGCCAAGGTCTGAGAGTAAATGGAGCACTTTCTGTCCCCAGTGCTAGCTCTTCCATGGTCAGAGTAGAAAGAGCACTGCTGAACTGCATCTGCTGCCTCTGTAACAGGCCTCACTTTTCTGAGATACCCCCTGGCATCTCAGATCTCCCTTCAAACACGGAGAAAAATGGCTCTGAAGGGGCATACTCAGCACGCATCTTCTCCCTCCCTCATAAAGTCGTCATGGAGGTTGCATGAGCAGAAACTGAAACAGAGGCAGTCACTGGCAGTATATAATTTGTCCTCTTTTTAGGCGCATCCAGAAGGGAGCAAAGAAAAATCTATTGTCACTAAATATAAAGTACCTACTCATAAATCCCCACCTGAAATCTGAGAAATTTACAAGCCAGAAAATGCTGAATGTTGCTAAATTATCTTCTCCTAGAGCCTTCCAGGAGAGAGGCACCACTCTCCTGATATTGAGGAGGGACCTCAGAAGACTGTAGACTTCCAAATAGCCAGTTCACAGGTGCTAGAGAATCCTGCTTATAAAATGCAAAGAAGAATAAGAAAAAAACATTTCTCACAGACACTACGTTGATGACCTTTCTCAGCAGGGCAGTTTAAGAGGCAAAGTAATCCGTTATTAGGGAACCTTGCCCTGAAGTAGTCGTTCACAGCCTCATGCCACAGCATATTAGAATGATCGTGGTACAAAGAGAAAGAAGAAAACCCCACACCTGTACAAACACACAGGAAAATCACCACTGATATCATTAAGATGCAGATTCAATTTAAGTGGCCAGTTTTGCCATGATTTCTACGAAGTAGAAAATAATATCAGAGAGCGGTGAAGAAAATACTATTAGATCAACTGTATAAAAAGCATGAGTGATTCCATTAGCAAGCACAGCTGAGAAAAGGCAAGATTTAAATCAAATCTAAATATGATAAGATTATACAGCCAAAGTGACATGTCCATTTTAGAAAGCACGCAGGGTGAGGTGAAGATGCAGAACAAGAGTAGAGTTTTGGTTTTATGCCATAACACGTGTTCCACCTTATAAAACACTCAAAAACCTAATGGAAGCGTGCTGCTGGCTGCTCAATTTTTTCATCTTTAGCACAGTGTATTTATGTCATTCATCTCCTCTAAGTGTCAATACGCCTTAGCACTCGATGCAGTCATTGCACACACAAGCTTGCTGCTTGGGAAACAGCAGAGCTGCCCACAGACACACTGTTTCAGCTCCTAAAAATTTTTGGGGTGTTGTGCTGTCTTTGCTCCACACGGAGGGAACAGAAAGATGTGCTGAAAGTTGGGATTAAGTAGGGGAGTCAGTCATTCAAAATGAAAGGATTGGGTTTTCTGATCTGTTGTCTTTTGGAATAGGAGAGCTGGATTTTCTGTTCAAAATCAGGAATGGAGAAGGACACACAATAACATCACCTGCTCAAAGACATAATCAAATACCAATGAATTTTCAAAGCCTTGATTTTACTCTGCATTTCAGAGTTCCACATAAACTATAACCCATACACACCATAAAGTCATTACTGAGAGGGGAATAGGGAAAAATCCAGCTACCTTTCCAAATGGAAATCAGAATGTATATTTTCAGCTACATTAAGCCAACTGCATGCGGCTCTGCACACTTATGTAATTCCAGTGCAAAAATAATCCATAATATTCCAGAGGAACAAATCCAATTCTTAGTCATATAAATTTTCATATAAGTCCATCAAAACCCATTCCAAAAATGTCTCAGTCGCTCTGAGCACCGGAGTTGGAACAAAAGAGCGAGCCCTTTAAAATGCCTTCAGAGCTTCCAGGGATGTTAAATCTAATTGCCCTTAGCATAGTGCTGATCCACAAGGGTTTAAGTCATGGAAAATGTATTTTACCTTTATACAAGGTATACTACCCAAAGTTTATCATGGCGCAGTAAAGTCAGGCTTAACTTTCTTGGGGTAAATTACAGACAGGGAGAAATTAACCTTCAGTGTTTCACTTTGACTAACCAGGCCAGAAAAAAAATGTCTTTTCTCTTTGCACATATGCAATACTGTATTAAGTTATATGACACAGTGCGGTACGATATGATAAAATATCAATTTGTGCACTTGAGTATATGTGTGTATGTAGAAATCCATATTTATATTCAAGGGTATTTATAGCAATGCCTCTGTGTTCCAAGAAGCAAGAAATGATGGAGGGTGGGCAAAGATTAATTGTGATACAAAGCTTCATAAGACAAAGCCAGATCAGCATTATTTGTTAATACCTTTAGTAGCTGTATAATTATTAGAGCTAAAGTAGAGCAGAAATTTTCCAGTAAAACAGTTGCTCATGACAGAACAATCGTTTGTTCTAACCGACCTTGCAGCACCACAAGCAACCAAGTGTTGGGAACTGTTGGCTTCCCCAGAGGGCTCCACGGGGCTTTGGCAGCCCATAGCAGCAAAGATGACCCAGGCACGTTCCTGGGAGCCTGGAAGTCCTTGAGATTCAGGTCAACCATCTGTTCCATTTCATTAAAATATAAAATAAGAACTAGAACAGAAACCTTTTCTTCCCAAATGAATTTTCTTTGACCATCCTTCTATGTAAGTCCTTCCATTTTTCTGATGTTGAAAAGCATTTTTTCCCCCCTAAACTCAGAATCCCTGGCAGAATAAAACCCCCTGGCTTTGTGTTTAACATCTGTGTCACGGCCAGAATTTTATAGGAGAGAGACAAGACTCTCTGATCCAGAGAACTCCGAATTTTCAAGCCAGATAGGGAGAAGTGTAAGACCGCCCAGACTGTAAGTAGGAAATCAGGACAAAGGGACCAAGCGTGGATTTTTTTTTTTCCTTGAGAACAGTATTTCCTCAACTAAGAATCTGACCTGCTGTACAGGAGCCCAGGGACAGGTGGTGTTTGTAATATGGCCGAAGACATTGCTCCATCAGTCCCATCCTGCAGCGCACACCATGTTCCTAAGCTATGTATGTCTACTACATAAAGGCTCAGAAAACTTCAGCAGCCTCCAAAAAAAAAATAAAAACAACAACAAAAAAATTAAAATTAAAAACAAATTGTAATGGCGCATCTCAACCAACATAATGGAAAAGTCTGCTGCTCTGTATATAGCCTTCAGGATTATGTCTGCAACACTTGAAATCCTGCCCAAGTCTGGCTTCGCTCGCATTAGCAGGTACTCTGTGTGATTCTGCATCTTTTCCTACAAGCAAATGTTGCAACTTTCCTATTGCGACAGCTGTAATAGACATACACTTTACTCTGTTTTTCCTTAACACTCCTGATTTCTTTTATATCTAGCTGGGAATACGCTCAAGCGCTAATGGCACTTGTTCAGCCCTACAGAGCAGGCACAGCGTCTCCTTTCTAACTATTTGTATTTCTTCATCTTGGAAATCTGAACTTTGCCGAGATTGAAATGCCTGATATTTAACTTAGATTCATCCCTCTTAAGGTCAGAAGGCACCATTAAAATTATCTGGCAACAAAGACCAGCATCTACAGGGGCAGAGGAGGTTTTTAATCAGTCATTCCTTCCTCTTGTTTCTGTTTGGGCAATGAGAGGAGCCCAAGGTGCCAGGTAATTAAGTCACTGCTGACAGATGAGACAGGTGATAGACCTGCATCCATATGCTGTAGCTTCCAGTTTGGTAACCTCAAAGGATGTGGTTTGCTCTGCCAGGTAGTGATCAGTAGCTGCTGGTGCTTGCTGGTGGGGCAACACAGGCTCCTCCTGCCACTAAGTGATGGAGGCCATGAGGCTGAACAGAAATGGAGCTATCAAGGCTCCAGTATATTGCTTTATAAGAGAAAGAACCACTCCCTGTCAGTGCCTCTTACCTGCCCTGGGGTTCCAGACTGCAGCATGGGTGTCCATGGTGGTGATTAGTTGATGGTTAGACTTGATGATCTTAGTGGTCTTTTCCAACCTTAATGATTCTATAAGCACTTTCTGCTGTCAGCCCCATAGGGAGGTTCAGGGCACAGATGGTCTGAGCTCAACCACGGGCTGCTTCCCAACCTTTAAATCCACGCTTGAAAAACATCTTGAACAGTATAGGGAGAACTGGCATTAATAAGCGCTCTGAAACCCATCGGTAAGGCAAAGCAAGGAGAGCTCAGGAAGCGTGGTGACAGCCAAGGAATTCTGAAACTCCTTCACAAACAGAGAGAGACGTATCACCGCCCAGGCAGGTCTGACACAAGGCTTTGAACAAGAGCCTTCAAACTTTTATTACCAGCCTCCTTTTTGTAAGGCAGGGCACAGCAAATACTCCATTTAAGGCTTCTATGGAGTAGAACCAGAAATATCCAGCTTTGCAAATATCCTCAGCAGCCAAGCGCGGAGCCGAGACATGCAAAATGAGCGCCCATCAGCTCGCTGCCAGCACAACAGAAGGCAGAAGTGCTTCAAGGAACTTGTGACAGGTTCTCTGGATGCACCAATTCAAGACGGGCCAATCCCTGCTCGAAATGTGCAAACTCTCACACTCTTTGGCATGACCGCGCAGCCAAAATGCACTGTTTTTTTTTTAAGGATTCAGAGAAAACATGACCAAAGGGACAGGAACGCAAAAGAATTCGGCAATGGGAAGCAGATGCTTCCAAGGGAGGAGACGGGACTTAGTTTGAGATAGATTTGAGGAAAACTTTATATATAGCAAAGAAGTTACCAGAATATATTTGGTTGCAAAAAAATCTAACTGCTATTCTGCTCATATTCTGCTATTCATCTCAACCCAGGTTCCCAGGTTTGGTCACACTGCTCCTAAAGAACCCCCCTGAAGCCCTAGAGGTGAGGTACAGGAGATGCCTACAGCTGGAGGGAGAGAGAGGATGAGAGCACACGTAAGGCACAAAGCAAGTAGAGCCCAGATGAATCCCAGTGCTGCTGCTGAGAAAGAGAAATTTGACCATTGGTTTTGAGGAGGGCAGTGGTACATCTCAGGCTTGTTCCTAGCTGCTCGGGCTCTGTTTTCAGTCAAACTTTGACTTTGTAATGGTGCTAAGTACTGAAACCAAAAGAAAAAGAGGAGGTAGGCTGACCTCTGAGGGATAGAGCACCCTACTTAAATGAGAGAAATGGCAGATTTTAGGGGAAAGGACCCAAGGTCAGTTCTAAGAGAGAAGGAAAAGAAGGAATTTCCCTGTTCTCCCTTATTGCACTAAGGGCTTGCCTCCTCCCAGAGGGATCTTAGTTTACTTTTTTCTCATCGGCAAGTAAGAAATACATTATTCAAGGCTGACTTTGTTTACGTACCAACTGCAGCCTTTGCATCCTTCAGTAAAATACAACGAGGCACTTGCAGTTCCCTGGGCTTCAGTCCTCTTCATAGCGGTGTTAATTTCATTTTTCAGACTGAACCAGATCACTCCTCATTCACATTTTAGGGCCTGCTTGTAAAATTAGCCTGAGAAAGCAAGACAATTGGACTGAACTTTTTTGGACTTGGGAAAACTATTAAAAACCTCATATTTCCTTGGAAAACTTCTCTCTCTGACCGAACTAAACCAGCTCTATTTCCACCAAGCGTCACAAGATCATTTCTCCCTCCAGCAAGACGAGAGTTTCCTTCCTATAAAGCAGAGCTTAAAGGCCAGCTGTACTCCTGAGGCTTCGGCAACAGCCTGCAGTCTCCAGCACACCACATGCCAGGAACCAGCTTCTACACGGGTTCACAAAGACTGTAAAATGTCTTGTGCAGAATGGAAAAAAAAGAAAAAAAGAAAAAAATAAAAACAAAAAATGCCAGGGAGCTTTGCCAAACACTTTCTGCTCATTTGCACTGATGCCAAATGCTTTGCAATATTTTACAAGGGGCATCTGAAAGTTACCCTGCAGCTGGGGTGGGCACCTTGGATATGTCTGTAAAGGGATGAGGCTGCAAGACAGCCCTGGGAGGAATGCTTTCTCCTGAAGTGCAGTTTAATTCCAGTTTTGCTACAGAATCTATACGAAGCCCTACTGCCTCAGACAAGCTTTCTGCCTGAGTTTTCCCATGTGAAAAAAATGAGTATGTCCCATTCTCGGTTCTCTTGGACACGAAAGGGACATCCACTTCCAAATGGCATCATTTGGAAACTGAGAAGCAGAGAAACAGGAAAACACAGGACTCAAGCTCTCCTCTTTTTGGAAATGACTTGAAGTTTCTGCAGTGGTTTGCCATTGTGCCCCGACTAGCACCTTTGAGACAAGCCCTTCCCTAGACATAGGTCATCAGCTTCAAGTGTTTTTTCCCAAACTGGGATGAAGGAAGAGGGCCTTACAGGCATGAGAAGGAACCTTTTAAATATTTCCCTTTCTTGCTCATAAGGAGAAAAGACTGGAGAGAAAATGAACTGAGGGGTCAGCTGGCTGAGGCTGTGCCTTTTGCTTCTCTGAAAGGAGGTGAGAGGAGCTCAGCTTCTTGCAAGAAGAGGCTATTTTAAGCCAGCATATTGGGCAGGTGTCCGAGGAGCATCCTGCAGCAGGTGAGCCAAGGGACAGCCTCAGCTGCTTGTGCCGGGCCATGGGGCAGCCCCAGGTCCCACACTGCTGGAAGGTACAGTGAGGCTTCCCATCGTGCAAGAGCTCACTGACCGAAAAACAACAAAATAAGAAGAAAAATAAAAGAAGAAGGCATTTATGGATGGACAGATAAGAAGGATATGGGATGCTCTGGGATTCAAACAGCCAGTCATTAAATTCCTTACCTCATTGTGGTTTTATTTCTCTATACAAGCATTTGCTTAAACAACCTCAAACCTCAACCTGTGAGCAATCCTTCAGACACAATTGAAATACTCAGTTGTGAAGGAGAAAGGTGGAACAAAGCTGTACCTGCATATGAGATCAACCTTCTCCCACTCATGTGCTGAAGGACGCCCCATACTCCTGCCCTGGTTCCTCACCACCACCCTTTTGGTGCTAACATGGGCCTGGATTTGTTAAAGCCTACCACCAGGACTCGGTTTCTCCCTGCTTTGAACTTTCTCACACACAACATTGAAGCCTCAGATTTGTCAAAACATGCGGAGGTGCTGCCAGAATCTGAGCAACTCATTTGAGTCCCTTCACAAAGCCATCTTAAGGGAAGAAACAACATGTCAGGGCGATGCCAACAACCGACTGCACCAACACGGAGAGATTTGACGTACTTCTCTATGCCACAGTGACTGTTGTAATAAAAGACAGCAGTGCATTAGTGAGAGATTTATGCTGGTATTTCAACAATGGAAAACATGAGCTTTGCTGCGTTCTCATTCACACTGAGACAGGCAGCGAGGGCATGTCACATTGCACCACTTCCAGGAATGATGTTACAATAGAAGAAATGCTGATGTGCTGCTGCAGGAGGATTGTTCCTGGAAACAGAGACCCTCATGTTATTAGCGGATAGCACTGCAGGAGCTCTGATCGCAGGCTGTTTGGGGGAAAGCAGAGGTGAGCAGCCAGCCTGGGGAGCTGTGCATGGCACCAGCCTCCCTGGCACCGCCGGAGCCCTCCATGCCAGCCTGTGCCGGTGCCAGCTGATTGAATTTGCTAATGATCCACTCTCTTGAAACCCTCTCGCGCTGCACCCACCGCTTTGTGCCTGCAATTAAATCGCAAGCGAAAAATGCCATGTGGTGTCATTTGACATTTAGATGTCAAAGGAACTGATTGACAGCGAGGGGAAAAAAAATCAACAGGAAAAGGCCTGCTCCTGCCAAAGGCAGCAGAGAGGGTGCCAGCAGCAGGAAGAGCGGGATCGGGGACACAGCCAGAGGACGCGGCTCCAGGGAGGGAGGGAGGGAGGGAGGAAAACACTTGCACTATGCAGAGCTTGGGGAGAGAGTTCTCCCACCTTGCACGAGACTTTGACCACCCAGTGGCTCCAACTGTCTCTGCTCAGGGTAAAGAAGAAGGAATTTATTTTTAAAAGTATTATTTCTGAGGAGAGGTAAAGTGAGTTATACGTTTTTGTCATTTTGAAGCACTGCCTTCAATCATAGAATTGTTGAGGATGGAAAAGACCTCTAAGATCATCGAGTCCAATCATCAGTCCACCAACACCATGCCAACTAAACCATGTCTCTATTTGTTTAGCTCACAAAATTTTTGTTTTTAGCCTCTGGAATAAAGTTACAAGGATTCTGAGGAAAAGTAGAAAAATGAATCAAAGTCACAGTTTTCATAAAAATAGTGTTCTGTTTGTTTTTGTTTTTTAAACTCAAGCCCTTTTCAAACTGGAACGATCCACCACAGCAGGCCTCTTCCTGCACAAAGCCTCAGCAATGGTAAATATGACATTTTTTTCCGACAGGATTTCAAAAAGGCTCGTGTCCAGACTGCTGGTGAGCCCAAAGCAGGGAGACCTGCCGTGGCGTCAGGGTGAGGTGAGAATGGGGAGGAAATGTTGGGCTAGGAATACAAAGCACAGCTGCCAACATGGGCTGGGAGAAAAGGAGAGGGAAGAAGGCAAGAAAGAAAAATGCAGTCACATTTTTTTCCATCCCATCAGGTAAATAAGTGGTGTTTTGGGTTACCTGCTGACTCTGATCCACTCACACAAGGCCCAGCTGCTGGAGAAGCAGGAAAGGCAGAGTCCTGTGAGAGAAGAAAAGCACTGATAACACAATTTTGAATTATTTTTTATGTTAATGAACTGCAGAAGCATCCACTGACCAAGGGATTCGGGTGGGCTTCCAGTCAGCACCCACAGACCATTAATGGAATGGTTGAGCTACACTCACGGAGTTAAAAAATAAAGCTTTGGGGTTTTTTTCCTCCTCACAGATGCAGGTGGGGCTATAAAACCCTTTCGCATGAGTCAGAGAATCAGACTTGGCAAAGCTTGGCTTGCCACTTTAAAAACAGAGCACTAATTAAATCAAGTAACAACAAGGAAAAAAGGGTCCCTTTTTTTCCAATAACTAATCCAGCCTGAAATGAATTAAAAATATTTTACCTGGACCATATTCATATACAGAATAAAGCAAAAAACATGCCTGAAAAAGAAAAATTCACTTGGCAGAAACTGAATGCAAACTGCTCTAGCTCTAGCATGAAAGTGCAGGCTCTTCTCTAGGCAGTTTAATCACAAAGATGTGAGCTTCCTCCTCTGGAGAGAGACTGATGAAATGGCCCTTACTTGGGTGCTCTTTGCAGGGAGAAAGCATGGGGCCATTGGAGTCCTCCTGGTTATCTCCAAGGGGGTATCATTTTTCTTCCAATATCATTGGAATTACTTTACACTCTGGTCTTCCAGATCATCTTCCAGGGTTTGTGGTATTTGTTTTTTTTTAATTTCTTTTGAGTGATTACTTGTTGATCATGAAAAAAATAACTTAAGAAGTGTGTTAGCGAAGCAGAAAACTTAGTGCAAAAAAACCTCTTAGTAAAAATATGGCAAAGTGGCAGGAAGTAATCTATTTTTAATAAGCATCGAGTTCCTCCGCAGCGCAGCACACTGTTAGTGAGCATTGGGAGCCATGGGACAAAGCACAGGGGTTTGCGTCACGGCCGGTGGCCTCGTCATGAGGATCACTTCCTCCCAAATTACCCCGGGCAAAGCAGTGCACAAAGGCAGCCCCTGCACACGATGGTCACGCCATTAAGTCCAACAGAAACCCGTTGGTGTGAACCAAACAGTGTGGGCTTGCTGGGGAATTTCTGTCAGCACAGTGAGCAGTAATAGACACAGAGCGCACAGCTTGCAGTTATTCATTCTCAAGATTTATTTTTATGGGCAGCTATTTACAGAAGAGTCTGCAGCTGTGCATTTGTGAACGCTCAGCCCAGTATTTGCCCTGGCGTGAGCCCTACGGCAGCAGAGTCGTTCTGGCTGCTCCCACTGCCACAGGGCTCTATGTGCTGCATGCACCCAAACCGGCCATGAAATACAGGGACCAACGTGGCTGCAGACTAAATGCTCCTCTGGGCCATTCAGACCCATTCAGCACCAATCTGTCCTCACCCCTCTGGAAGCTGTGCCTTCACACTTAGGCAAATAAAGGAATATCCAATGGCCATGCCAATTTCCATGGGAAAAGCAGCACCCTACCCAAGTACCCTCCCGACCAGCATACTTTCTAAGTCTTATCCCACGTATCTTCTCACTGAAGACTTCTTTTTTTTTTTCCCAGAGTACTCATTTAAATTACATTTAATAAGATAAGCATGTCAGATTTTGTTTACAGAAGTTTACTGTTCAAGTCAGTGGGGAAAATAAAAATCTATCGGCTGTGACTTTTAAACAATACCAGTGCAGATTTTTTTTTTATTAGCACTTCATTTCTGTGCAGACAGAAACATCACTGACTATCACTGCTGCTTCCTGTTAAAGGCACAGCTCCCGCTGCCTTTCCATGCAGAAAATTCCCATGGCAATCAATGGAGGTTCTGCATAAAGAGCAAAATATCCCCCATCATGTTGTCTCTCTATATAGTAATGCTAATTTCTTGCCAACCGTAAACTTGAAAATTTCTTGCTGTACATTACAACACAAACCTATTCTCAGTGTGTAATTTGAATTTTCAAGATGTGTGCATTCCCAGCGGAGAGTCATTTGTGTGTGTGTGTGTGCCTAAGTATAGAAGAAATGAAATGTTAATGAATCTCTATCTACATTTCTATACTTGTTAGGTTTTACTTCTAGTTTTCTTCTGCCCTTCGGAGTGCTAATTGTGCCCATAAAAGTCCAGGAAAACTGTGTCATAAATAGTTCCTGCCTATTATAGCCAATGAAACACATATTGAGACAAATATATGGGACTGACTCTCAAGTTATTTCACTGAAGTCAATGGGGTTGTCCCACGTTTAGGTTTTGATTTGGCAAAGCACACGGTCTAAAGTTGGTCTCAGAGACAGGAACAAAATTAAGCACAAGCATAAGTACTAGTCTGGGGCTTTTTGTTTAATTGATTCCACACAAGCAGCAGACTTCAGCTAGATACATTTGATACACTTTCCTTCTGATTTTCATCACTACAGATAATAATTTATAGTAGGAAAAGTGTATTATAAATACTATATGTATATAACATTTGCCAGAGAATGGGCAAAAAGGAAATACTGATGCTGCACTTGAGTCAGCCAGAAGTGCAGATTTTGATGGCCAGTTTATTGCCATCTGGCCATTAATTTTGCTGATAGCTTGGAATATAATATGCTTTTATGCATTAACTAATGAATTTTGTATTCAAGAGTAAAGAAAAAAATCCTCTGGTTTCTCAGGTGTTCAGGAGAACTACTATTTCTCTGCTTCTGCCCATTCCCCAGTGTTTTAGTCTCTGGTGGGTGCATTCAAACCTTAAAATAAAAGTTGCTCTTTTTATTTGGTACAGAGCTGCATGCATGTGTGCTTTTAAACAAGGGCACCTGCATGAAAAAAAAAAAAAAAAAAAAAAATCTATTCTCATTAGATCCATTTTCTCAATTAAATTCAAGTTTCTGTGTCCAAAAAGCATAAATCTGGGTATCGATTTAGTCATAAAATAATGAAACTCCCAGCAGTCTTCTAAACCCATTTTACTTGGATGAGCGTATAAGCTTTTAAAATATCAAGTTATTCCAGTATTTAATACACATAACTGCTTCCAGAGGTCTGAAGGCAATAAGGCATATCTTCCCCACTCCATTAGAAGCACTGCAGTCACAGCTAACCAGTACCTTACTACTGGTTTTAAGGCTTTTGACAATTTTATTCAGTGTGAGTTTGATACTTTCTGAACAGAGGCTATATCCCCTGAAGCCAAAATCAATAACCTATCGAATCAAAGCTCTATAAAGTACCAATGAGCTCTTGGAGTTTTGCTCCCATAAATAAAATTCAGCTTAACTCTATGCTTCCAAACCAAGCTAACTCAACTTTTAGCAGTCTGTTCCAGCAAGTCACTGTATTGTCAACGTGTGCTTCCAAAGATTTCATTTTAGGTAACAAATAATGACAAGTTTAAGCTGTGCTGGCCTCTTACTCGGCCCTGTCTAATCTCAGGGCAGTTTGAATACACAGGAAAATTGGTTAATTGGAAAAGATTTTAAGCATGTCTGCATTTTGTTTGAGTCTTTTCCACTTCTCTCACACATGCTGGAGGTGCTGCTTGATAAAACAATCAGAGAACTCAGAGGATCAGAGGAAATCAGAGGATTTTATGAGTTAAGAAACCTTCTCTTCTACTGCAAAGATAACAGGGCAGTGCGCAGAGTACCTTGCTAAATCAAAACCATACACCACATACTGCTTTTTTCTCTCCCGCTGACGGAGCTTAACAAACAAACCTGCCCTGCATAATACAACAAATGTGTTTTGTTTTCTGATAACTAGAAGCAGTGTTTCATATTCACTGGGTCTACCATGTATTTGTTCTTCTGATGCAAGCTTTGGTTCCTTCCTTCCCAGCTTAACTTTAGCAGCAGACAGCTCGGCTCGCTGCTGCTCTGTCCCAGCATTTACACCACTGCACAACTGGGGTGATGGATCCTTACTGCAGTTTCACACAATTACTGCAATTGCACACACATACAGAACTGAAGCAACTATCCTCCAAACACATGTGTATATGACTATCAGTGAGTGTTCAGTACAGTTACTCCTAGTAGCTTCCTATATCTGATGCTGACTTCTGTTTATCAGTAAGACTAGCTGTAAATATAATCTTAAGGCCAGCATGTAAAAAATCTAAAATGTGGCTACCATTACACATTCTGTTGTATGTCACAAGCAAAAATTCACACCAAAAACTCGTTCAAATTAGCATCTTTTAATTCTGCCACTCCTCTCCCTGATCAACACTTTGCCTATAAATACAGTGAGGTAGTGGCTAATTTTCTTCCCTGGGTGGCATTTACGTACTTCCCCTCAAGCAAACAGAACAAGAACTTATTTATATATCGATCTCTCTAGTGTCCTCCAGGAAAACATTTCTCTAGCACTACATTCCTCCAGATGGGTCTTTATATTCTTGACTGTTCTATTAGTAGGCTTGGTTTCTTTCATTAACTCTTAGCATGACTCTTCAGACCCACTGATATCATCCGCAAATGTGCTCCTTTCACTATTAATTTTTCCTCTGCAGCTAGCAAGGACGATGCCCAGTTTTAGAGGGCTGAACAGCTGCCAAGCAAGACTACAACCTCTGTTTTGTGACATTTCTTGCTTTGACCCCCACTTCCTGGTCACCAGAGGGATGATTGACTAAGTGTGTGGGGAAGTCCATTTTTAGTACGGTGGACTGGAGCACGGCATGACAAACTGTGATGTCTGAGTTTTGCGTTACACCATCTGGCCTGCCATTTCCACAGCCTCACATCAGAGTCCTGATGATGTATGTTTAAGCTTGGCACTATCATTTATCTCCTATCTTGTGTTTAAACAGATGCAAGCTGAGTATAACAGAAAAGGAGACCTTGATGCAGGAGTCGCTGTGGAAAGCGATGCTCTTGAGCTGTCTACAGACTCCAAGATTAAGTGTAAAATCTGACAGGGAGGATATGTATTAAAAAATATGTGTTGACAGAATGATTTAACTAATATTTTAAAGGCAAAACATCAACTGAATTTCCATACCATTTATAACGTAGCGAACAAGGTACTACAAAGCAGACTATCCCCTTCTGTCACCATCATCTTATTCGCAACTTTATTTTACAGATCAAGAGTGTTTTAATGAAAGGAAGCTCTGAGTCTTGATTTTCAGCTGCTGTAAATCAACCCAGCTACACAGAGAGCAACCACATTAATGAAGTGATGTCAATTTGCATCAGCTGAGGATCTGGCTTTTAATTCCAATACAAGCCCTTGTACACAAAGACAAATTGCTGCATCACCAGAAATGTAAGACCTTGATGGTTAAAATGAACACTTGAAATGCCATGAATGGGAAGGCATGACTACATGGGCTGTACTACGTGCATTCATCAGCCCAGGAAGAGAAGAGGAAAGGAGAAGGGTCAGCTCTGCATCACAAGGCTGTGTGGTGGGGTGGGTGTAAGGTCCCTGCTGACCCAGTCATTCTCTTCACCTCATATTAAAGTACGTATCTTCTCCTGCACCTAACTCACATAAATCAGCAGATCTGATTGAGGAGTGATACTGCAAACTAGAGTTCGATTCAGCCCCTGAAGCCTAGATCAAGTTCAAAAGTAGAAATTGAACTAAATTAGCAGGGCTAGTTTGTACTCCTAGTCTACGGAAAGCATTAGGTGCCACCAGCAGGGAATGCAGCCCTCTTAAGATATAAGGCATTCTCTATAGGGTGCAAAGGTTGTTTTAGTGACAGCAAAGGGAGCACTTGCATTGTAGGTTGGAAACCTGGGTCCCAAAGATGAAAATATCCCAGAGAAAACTAACAAATGGCCAACAATGCAGACAGATGGGAATGTCAGAGGGAGAGGCTGGAGAGGAAGAAAATGTGCTGAACGAAATAAAATTAATAAGTAAAAGAGATGCAAACAGTCTGGGAAGACTGAACAAAACCTATATGTGTCGCACTTCTACTCACTCAAAACTTGTCTAAGAGGCAACAACTCTTTCACTCCGTCTATAGCCCTTGCTGGCCTGGTTCTGGCACTGTCCCATGCTGCAGGCCAGGAGCAGCCCTGGGTGAAGCACATCCTGCAGCAGCTTCTGAGCAGAAAATGTTCAGCCCGTGTCAAACCATTAGCACTTCATTTTGTGAATGGAGCAATGCTTTTCTTGCATGCACAATTAGCCCTTCATATTAGCAACTTCCTAGCAACTCTGTTTCTTAAAATAGGGACTTACAGTGCAAGCTTTTATCTTATATAATCCCTTAGAAAAAGATAGCTCAGACACCTTTCGGGGGTTTAAACATCAAACCTTCAGCTTGAGACCTGTCTTTATCAAAGGAGCTAGCAGCTCTATCTAGGGTTTATGTTCTTTAGAGGAATTCCAAATTGTCTGTTTTTTATAGACTACCTACATAACAACCTCCTACAGTATTTAAAATTTTGTAATTTTCAACTCCTAATGTGATATTCACATTTAAATGCACACGGAGTACTTTACATTTATCTATTTAATATTGTAGTTATGTCTTTCTTTAAATGCCTGTTATTCAACAGCTTATTAATAGTGAGCTATTGTGAAGTTTTTTAAATAGAAAATATTTAAATTTAGTTAGTTTATGGTGATTTGTTGCATCTTTTCATCCAGGAGAAGAGTCTTAATAGCCTAGAAGACTGTATTTATAAAACATGTTTGTCTATTTAGCCTCAGATGTATCATTGTTATGGGAGAACGGAAGCATTCTCTTGACTTATCTTTTCACAACTGTTTCATTTTTAAGCACTAACAAATGTGACCCCTTTGAAACAGGCTTGCCTTTTATTACCACTCCTTAGAAATCGTTTTGGCATTAAAACAACAAAGTTCTCCCCCTCGGAGCATTTATGGTCCTTCTCAGTACGCTGTCCCTAAAGGCACACGTGATGGCAGGGCTGTGCTTACCTTCACTGTCACGCTGCCATGGGGTCCCAACATAACAGCCTTCCTCTGTCCTCAGCTGCCAGACCTGACTCTGCCCATGGTGGGCTTCTATTCTGGGGCACAGGTGAGCTGTAATCAAGAGAAGAAATGCTGTAGGGTTTCCAGGATGTCTTTGGCCACTGCAGTGCATAGGGCCTCCAGAAGCACACAGTAGTGAGATATCTGCTTTCCTGGCAGGGTCTAGCACAGGCAGAGAGGAAATGATGAGGACTGATGGAGAAATGGGAGAACTGGAGGGTTTTTTCCTGTAACAACCTGCACAAGATCATCATCAGTAACTCCTAACTGCACCTTTCATTTAAGCATCGTTGGCTGCAGCCTTGTTGCTGACTCCAGGAAGGAGGGATGTAGCTCATAAACTGCTGGTGGGTGCCTGACCACTGTTATCTTGATGCTGGATTGGGAAGGGAGACGGGGGTTCCCAGTGATGGGGACAACTTGGCTCCCTGCAGCCCTGCTAGCTCCACAAGAGTGATATTTGCCTTCTTCTCCACGTGTGCTGTGCAATACCATGTGAATGTCCATGGACTCCTCCCTTGGTATTTGTACCCAAGAACAAAACTTCAAGGAAGATATTCCCTCCTTTTTATTTATCCACCAAGCATGCTTTGCAAAAGCTAATTTAGATGTGAGCAGCAGCCTGTGCGGAGGTCTACGCAAGGCAGCTCAGCCACCAGAAAAGTTAATATGTGCCTTGCATTTGCTGCCTCTAATTACAGGAGGAAGGAGTGGAGGTACAGCGGTGCCTGCCTCGGCACGAGCCAGTTTGACTATTGCAAAGCTAATTAAATATGTCTCCTGTATATAAAATATATCATCTCCAGATAACAGCATACTGTTAAATTCTTCATCTTATTAAAAGCTTGCATTAATGCTTTTCCAACATAAATTTTAACTGTGGACAGGTACTATTTGAGGAGCCTGACAATAGGACTGACCTAGATTAGGCTGACAGTGCCAAAAGATATATCACCTCTATCTGTCTGGGAGAGAAGAAGGATGAGGAATACATTCCCCATTATTGCCTAATGCTGATGTGCTGGCATTATCTCCAGAAACCCAGTGCTGCTTCGCCTTCTGCTCTCCTGGTACAGTCGACAGGCAACCCATGTCGAGGAACAATATTCTGTGCATGCCATCTCTTATTTCCCTTCTTATAACTCAGCTGCAGTGGGATTTAATGGGGCATTGCATAATGATTTTAAAACCATCAATAAGCCCCTGTGTAGTTTACAAAATTACGGGGGATGTCAGATAATTTTGGCTTGGTGGTTGAGTTTATGTGGTGGGTTCTTACAGGCATTTGGGTCAGGGCTGTTTGTACAGGAGCAGACAGGTGTCTGGCTGTACCAACTTAACCCTTTGCAACTTAACTTTCCTCTAAGGCTGTGTGGACTCTCTTCCTACTAGAGGATCATCATCAGCAGATCCAGAAACCATAGGAAGATTTTATTCATTTAGTGTAGATACACAGAGCTTACCAGAGATCTTTCCCAGGCATCCTTGTTCAAGCAGGAGCCAGCAGGGAGGTTCATGAAAAACACTTTACTGTCACACCACCCCTAATGCAGAAAACAAGAAGACTGCTGTAGAGCAGCAATATTTCTCACATGCATTGCTAAATATTCAAAAGAAGTGAAAATAGCTTTAAGAGCCTAAGAAAATAGAAATTCCAAATATTAATAGGAACTCTGCCATTGATTTTAGCACAGAGCTTGCACTGACATTGTGAAATCACTCAGTCTTAGACACTTGATTGACACGGTGATGGCTCATTCAAAGTGTATGCAAAGTCAGTGCAACTGTATCAGGCTTTTCTCTCCACTTCAGATTTTTTAACTTTTGACATCCCAAGGGCCATTGTATTGACAGAATAATACTTCTGTTGCAGAGCTGGTGCATGAGAGACTTACCTTTTGGGGAGGGGGAAGGGAGGACTCTTCCACAGCTGTCCTGATGGATGGAGAGCTCAGGATACAGGGAATGAGGAGTCTTGTGAAAAAGGACATTCAGACATCCTGTGTAGCTGCAGTCTTTAGCCTGTGAAATTCTCTCTGGAATAACTGGTGGGTTGCCTACTCAACATTTCTGTGAAAAACAGTGCCTCTGAAAACTAGGGGGAAAAAATTACTCCATTGTTACCTACTTTTGCTTTACAATGGGGTGAAAGACAAAGAAAAGGAAGAAAAACCAAGAGAGGAAGGGGCTGTCTAGGGGAAAGGTTATTCCTCAAGCATTTGGAAGAGAAATCAAAACTTTATCTAGGGATTCTGTCTGATAAAAAGAAAGTCCAGCACCAAAGCAAAACTGATGATTGGAAACCCAGAGAGCAACAATTAGCAGGGTCTCAGCACCTTTTTTTCAGCAGGAGTCAGTGACTATAAACGCCATGGATTCGATACCAGAGAAAAATGTCAGAGATCTACCAGAAATGTCCTACAGAAATAGATGTTTCCAGCTACTCAGAGATATGGACAAGAGCTTTAGTTACCCTAAATCCCTCTTGCGCTCTTCTAAATATACACTCATCACAAGCCCTTTAAAGTGTGAGAATGATGCAAGGCAGACTTCACATGCATCAAAATCTTATCCTGGGTTTTTACAGAAAAAAAGTGCAATTTATCATTAGATTTTTTTTCCCAGCAGTTCCACTGGCTGTGGAAATTCGCCTTCTTACTCTGGAAGGTGTGTACAGAAAAGTGTCTAAGCCATAAAAGAAAAATGAAAAGTGACAGTAAACTATCACAATATGCTTGATCAGCTGGAACGCAGAAATAAAAAAGCTCCCTCCTGAAAGAGCATTCTGAATTATCTTGATTTGTACATAGAAATGAGCATCGACAACCCCCAGATAGCACCATTTCCTATCCGCATATATAAACTTAGAAGTCAAAGATGAGTGAAAAAATATTGCTGTCTCGAAAGATAAATATATTACCTATATTAGCTATAAAAGGAACGTGCGCTACTGCATAAATATTTAAATTCAGATTTGGAAACTATATATTTTGAAGAAACCAAGGCCAATACATATTGGATTACAAATTCATATTTACAATTTCTTTTAAGAAAGAAAAATACTTTATGATTTCTTGTTTCACTGAACTGAGGTGGTAGCAATTTGTCTCTGTTGTACAAATGCTCAATTTGCACTCTGTTCTCTAAGCTAACATTTTCCATTTCCATTTAACCACTAGAAAAGTGAGAACATAGCACTAAAATATTTCCATTCAAATTCTGTAGATTAAATCATATGCTTTTAAAACTCACTCAATGATCAAGGCAGTTTTCCTGCAGCGCTCCAACCCAGCTAGTCAAGAGGAAAAAAAAGCAGTAGAGTTGTGCTAATAGAGAAATGCTGGTGTGTGCTGACCAAAGCCATTGCCATGGCACATCTGGAAAGGAGAACCTTAGCAAAAAGGTTTTTTAAAGGTGTGGGGGAAGACAATGACTTTTTGCTTAATTAGAGCAGAAATCACTTGACATACATTTAAAGGTATGTTCAAGCTTGCTAAGAGCATCAGCAAGAAAGAGGCACTTTGTTTGCCTTGCTCTTCCATTTTCTCCGAATGTAAAAGTTTCTTCAGGGCAGCTCTTACTGGTCATTTTCACGCCCCCATTCAGGCACCCATAGCCTGGCATCTCTTACAATCTCCTGGTTCATACATTAACTACAGAAAACTAGGTTCTTCCCTTCTTGTTTGAGTAAAATGCCATTGGGCTCTGATGGCGCAGAGGATTTATGGTTATGTCATGGCAGGAGTCTGGAAATGATGAACCCATAGTATCAACGAAAAGACTGAAAATTAACTTGGCAAGTACCACAGTATTAAAAGTTTAAAGTACGCCAAGGATATTTTGATTAAGTTTAGAAGGAAAATAGACTCTAGTCACAAATCCATAAATTACATGGAACAAAATGCTTGTGTGGGGCTACTAATAAAAAAGTCAAGAAAATAATCTGGTTTTCCTATCCTGTCAGTCTACACCCACAATTGTTCAGACTGGATAAAATCCCAGATGGATGAAAACTCACAACACTGAACATGCCCACCCATGCTACAACCCTGACCTTTTTTAAGGGAAGAGGTCAGCATTTCCAGGGGAAAAGTTGAAAAGATATGTTTTTTGCAAAATCCACTGGGTTTCCAAATTCTCCACTTTTTGGTGAGCTTTTATACTTGTTCACTGACACTTAGTTTAAGGGTAATATGCTGCCCACTGCTGTGCAGACAGCATTTTTTATAAATAGAGTGCAGTGGTAATAAGGACAGTAAGGACCAAGATAAGAAACATAAAATATTTTAGTGGGATGCCTTGATGAAAGCTTCCCATCACCTTCTTTGAACACTTAATGAATTAATGATCTTCTAGTTTGCGGAGATATTTAATATAGTTTTCATAGAAACAAGTTCATAATGCACAAATAATATGCTGCTAATTATTAACGTAGGAAAGTTCAGATGTGTTATTCCAGCTGTTCTTGCAGAATAAAAGAACTCATACCCCAACTTTGAGTGCAATAGGGTTTAAGTGATACATATGTAGGGGCTTCCCAAGTTTTGCTCTGCCTGTGAAAGCTTCAGCCTCTCAACACAAGGGTAGATTCCACTTTTTGAGGGTGGAATATGGAATAATGAAGTGAAATAATAGCATTAACCAATACCTAATTAACACCCAATCTATTTAATTTCTATCTCCGCCATTAGGTTACTATTAAAGCCTATTTAGTCAGCCTGTGTAAAACCATGCATTATGGCAGCTTCTCAGAGTCAGGCTATTCACAGGCCATTTGCAATTTTCATTTCTCTTCTCTTTAATGTCATAGACTTAAATCCATGAAGGTCTAGAGCAGGTTAGTGCAGAAGATTGATGATTACAGCCTAATAATACTTTCCTTTGCCTCTCTACTGCTTGTGTTAGAAACCTGCACGGATTCAGAGCAGCAGTGCTCAGCAGTGCGTCTGTCTCCTGCTGTCCTCCAAGGTAAAGGAAGATGGAAAATAAGAGTAACTGGCGCGTCAGGCAGAGCTGCATGTTCTACAGAAATGCTTAATACATTGGATATTCAGGCAGGGAAACATGCTTGTGCCATTAGCCCAGTGTCCATGGAAATAACAGAGTCCCATCCACACAGCCTTGGATTTAAGTAAGATCTGGGCTGCTTGCTCTCACAATTAAACTCTTCCATTCATACCAACCCTGCCTGTAGCTACAGATACTATGGTCAGCACCTGAGATATTGCGAAGCCACCATCCCCTATTCTTCCCTGCCAAGACACTCAGCACCAATAGTCCATATACTTAGCAGCTTACATTGGTAAATCACTCAAAGAGCTGTGTACCCTACAACAAAAAGGACAGATACGATTTAGTAACGCTCCCCGGTTGGGCAGAGCAGAGCTATCTGTGGTACCTCAGGCTACAAAAGGATGACTTTTCAACATACCTCCTCAGGATATTTTAATTTGTGTAAGTGCATTCAAGGCATGAAAGCAGACGGACAATGTGTGAATTATGAACTAATTGGGGGAAGATGGAAATGAGAAGGTAAATTTCATTTACATTATCTCCCTTTTTACGCTTGCTAAGGTCTAAGGTAAAGGCTTGGTCTCTTTCTGGTCCATAAAATATGGATTGCTATTTTCAAACTACATCAACACTGTTAATAGCCATTCCCATTAGTCAGCCGTATAATAGCATTATGATGCTATGAAATATTGACATGATAAAACAATGTAAGCCAGAGGTTACTGACAGTGCACACTCTGATATTGACAAATAAATGCGGAATATTTAATGCACTCCTTTTCCCACCTTTCTACCTGGTGGACAGTATATAGAAACATTTTTCTAGGTCTCCCATTTGCTACTGCTAATGCCAGCTCTTGTCAGAGGACCACTGAGCTTAGCAGAACTATTCTTGCTGCTTTCCAGTGTGGAAAACAGATTCCAAAAATTGAATCCAATGCAGAATACTTCATATTTCAGCCAGAGCAGGGATCAGAAGCAGGGGTGGAGGTGCAAGCTGTAGTACATGAAGCTTCACCACCAGCTTGTTGCAAAGTCATCTTTCTACAAAGCAAATACACATATATCCAGTTCCCCCATCTATTCAGTGGGTGTTTTTAAATATAACTGCCTGGTGCCTAGTATTCCACCCTAAATCATTTTCGCAGTACTTTTTATTTTGTTGTATAACCAACAAATTTCACGTAATTAATTTCTACCCAAGAGAAACCCGACACAGCTTTGTGATTCTCCTGGAAGATGCATCTGCTGGACTTGCACACTTCCTCCTAAGAGTCCATCCTGGGACTGAGCTTCCCTTCTCATTCCTCCAACCCATCTGCTTTAATGATGTACACATAAATCTCCAGCCCATCCCTGTTTGCCAGCTTGTGTTCTGTGGCACATACCTCTATATCTGTTCATGTAACCAGCTGCGACTCCTTTTGATGATCTCTACCAAGACTGCTGCACCACATCTCCAGACTGTACAAATCCATGTAGTAAATGCAGTGATTTTGGCACCAGGCTATCCCAGCCCACTCCTGAGATGACAGGCAGAAGTAAGGGTTTGTAACAAGCACTGGCTTTGATGTCGGCTTCCCACATGCTTTGTTGCCTCATGTCTGGGACTGTACATACCACAGATGGGTTCAGCAAAGGCAGCCTGGGGAGGGTTTGTCTGGTGGGACTGTTCTGGAAGATGAGTGTTTCTGATCTCCATTATCTGCAAGAGTCACACAGAGGACATGTCAGTGAGGGCTGATGGGTTTTGCTGAGCTAAGGAGAACACATGCAGCACTGGTGGGCCGTTCCAGCTTAACAGGCAGGGTCTGGTAACACAGGGAATGTCATTGCCAGATGCTGTAGCCCCTACTTGCTAGCACAGATAGCACGTGCAGGGTGAGTGAGGAAGAGCTCACTGCTCACTGCCCTCACTGCTGGGAACGAGGAGATCTCTGCTTGCTTCCCATCAACGTGTGAGAAGCTTGAAGGGGACACAGTGCCCCTCAACAGGCAGCAACACCCACCAAGTGACACCAGGTGATGCCTCTCCAGGTGGACAGTGCTACCTGGGGATACAACAGTTTGCAACAGGCTGCTGGAGTTTAAGGCTGACAGAAATCATGGATATGCTTTCATCACTACTAATCATTACATTTTCCCCTTTTTTCAGAAATAGGACTTCCTGTAAGGAGTAACATTACTGAATTTTAGCACAGTTTAACACCTTGCTCAGACTAGGATATGACGTGTAGAATATATTCTCATAATTTAGCACTTTATTCTGCTGATCTGGCTCCTTACCTGAACAATGCTTAATAGGCATAAGTTATCAGAAAATGTTTCAAGATGCGTGTTGTGTTGTCGAGCTGGTGGGAGAAACATAGGGCATTAAAAATGTAGTCAGAAATAAGTTCTCAGCTACAATAGATTAGAGATATGCACAGCAGTTTCTTGTCCTTACTATTTACCTTGGTTGAGAAGACGGTGGCAGCCCTCCAAAGAAATGAGTTTAAGCTGAACACTGAACTCAATTTAATTAGTTATAAGGTATTGACACGGCAGCAAGAACCATCAGATTGAACTTCTGTGCTCGATCAAACACATACCTTTATCTGTGTCCAGTGTGAAGCTTTTGCTGCCTAAACCTGAAAATTTCTTATCGCTTAATGGCTTGGCTCGAAAGCAGTCTAATTTGGGACAGTAAGTGGATTGACTGACCAATCTGTGTTTTAAGAATAATCCACATGTGCTGTACTTCACAGTGCTCTTCGGTGAACTCCTCACCTTGTTCAGAATCTTTCTGTATAAGCTATCTTCTGTGACAAGTGCAGGGAGATGCAGTGAAGAGTTAAAAGTGAATCTCCTGCCTCTTTGAACTGTTTTCTCAGTACTGCGTGTACACAGATACACTTTTGATGTGTTAACTAGAAAATCTGACTGAAAAAGAACAAAGCAGCTGTCACTGAAAGGAAGACACTGACGAAGAACCACACAGCCTTTTATTGAAGAACTGTCAAGATTGATCCTACAGCACTCAGTTTGTCTGTAGTATTTATCAAAGACCTAGATCAGATGAAGGAAATTAAAGAAAAAAAAATTCCATCCACTGGACATTTATAAATGGTATCTGTAAATTAATTACATTTAAAACACCTATGAGAATGTTTTTTAACAGCCCGGGGACTGGAACGTAAGCAAACTCATTTTTCACCTCTTGGAAAACAACAATTTGTCATTGTTGAGCAAACTCACATAATTGCTTGCAAAGTTTTAAGTAGCAAACTTGATTTAAAATCATTTTGTGCAAATAAATACATGAATTCACAGAAAGTTCAAAATTTCTTTGCCTTTCAAAGGGAAGCAAAGCATGTAGTGCACCCTGGACATTCATATTGCAGTTGTACTGCAGGAGCTTAGAAGAAGATCAGGGAAGAAGTGCCAGGACCTCCTCACACATCTGGCTGGGGTGCTGATGGCCATATGAGCAGAGATATTAAGCTGTTGCCCACGGTCACACAAGGATAGTCAAATCTGCAGGCCCAGGAGTTTCAATTCAATACTGCTACCGCAAGGTTTGCTGCTAATTGAACATCATTACTGGCCTAGTGACAAAACCCACTATGTGATGATGGGAACCAGGGTGTTAACATCTCACAGGTCTGGCGATGACTGCCATCAAAAGGAGATTGAAGGCCAAGAGTTTCTCTGGGTTAATATCACAGATCCTGTTTCTGCATGGTGCTCACTGAGGGAACCAGCACTCCCTAGAGGGTAGCACAGCAAAACTTGTGGTTACTGTGTGGTGTCTCTTGGCAAGTGCTGACAATTTAATGGTGAAGACTCTGGAGATTTTTCTGACACAAAGCCAACAAGAGAAGTCTTCTCCATCAGTCTCTCAAAGAAACAAAATTCCCATCCTTTCTTCTAAACAGGCAGTTGCTGTGCAAAAAGCCCCAAAGCATTATACAAACATTGATTAATATTTAAATTCTGCACCACATCTACACATACACACAGATACACAAGGAGGGGAGAACAGATTTCAGCAATGGAAATGGAGTTGCACTGAGGAGACGTGGAAGCCCACATTAAAAAGCATTTTGTATAATTTCCCTTTTTGGAAAAATGCAGGTAAAACCTGGAAATTCAGGTGCTCTATTCTACATCCTTGTCCATTTCAAGCAGTACTTCACAATGTCTACAAGAGTGGTTGCTTGCCTTTCCTTTAACCAAGACTCATCTGAAGAGATCAGGAAGAAATCTGAAGGTCCTTTAAACCACAATGACACATTTTCACATATGGTGGTCAACACCTCCTTGCTATCAAGCTACCAGTATTTCCAGTAGGGCATATGGCCAAGAAGACATATATGCGGTACATCAAAGACCTGTCCAGAGAGGGTTCACACACACTGTCTTTGCAATGGCAAGAAAAATGCTTGCTAATAAAGTAGTCAAGACTTCATAATTAATTCACATACCTACCAATGGTCAGAGCACACTGTCTCTCCCATAGAAATGGCCATGGGAGACATGGCAGCGGGTTAGGCAAAGCAGGGGTTAAGGAGTTGGATGGGGAATAGATGTGTGTCTCAGTTTGACAGTCACATGCTAACTGGGGATGGCTGAACAGATGCTCTCTGAATGCTAATGTCACTCATGGTGTTCTACTTTGGGCAGAATTTCTCCACCAGCACAAGTCATCAGGGAAATGTCTGAGCTCAGAGGAGCTGGTGGTCATTCTCCTGGGCACCAGGCTCTGCCCAACTGGAGCTCACCCTGATGCATTTGGCCACACAAAAACCCTTTACTCAGAGCTCATGTAAGCAGCATATAACAGTATTGCCCATGTGCCAGCCCTTGGCAAGGGATGGATAAATCATTTGGGGCAGGAACCTTAGCTGTTCAGATACTCGTGGACAAATTTCATAAGCAGTTAGGACTTGCAGTGTACACTGTGAGAGACATTTAGTAAGTCTTCAGCTAGAACAGCTTCATTGATTACAACAACAGTTCTGTATTCAGACCAGCTCTTACTGACTCCTGCTTCTGAAGCACATTTTGAAGGTGAAGGGTTTATTCTATCAAAGGAAGCACCTGGTCAAGACCTCAAACAGTAGGCTGTTTAGATGGAGGATGTACACATGGCCACGGGGACCTGTGACATTAGGCAGCCAACGTTAACAAAACTTACTTAAATTGCCCTTAGAGAAAACATGTATTTATATACTTTCTTTATCAGAAGACCCTGAAAATTTGAAATCAGTTTGGAGATGTCTACTAGAAACAAAATAGCAGAGCCTTTGCCTAGCTCTGCCCGGGTAAACTTCCCCTGAGGTGGGTCATTAATTTGTCTCATTGATTAGAGATACAGGGCTCTGGGTGTGCAGGCACACTTGCTCACACAGGATGCTGTCAGTGGAGGAACTGGTTTACACCACACAGAATCAGCCCCAAAGATTCTACTTTTCCTGAAAAACACTTCCCGCTGTGGCAGACATAACGCCGTATCAAAGGCATGTGCTGTAATACACAATAAAGATATAGCTTTCATAATTTTCAATTACACTTCCTCTGCAGTGATGTTAGTGAATCTCACCCAAAAGTAAATTATTCAGTGCAGATGATATAGAAATCGTTTGATGAGTGTCACTTTTCCATTTAAAGTTTCACCAAGATCTTCTTGGATAAGGGACTGCTTTCTCAGATGACATATTTTACATTTTGTTTCTGTCCCTCACCTCCATTCAGCAGGTTGTTTCGACTTTTTAATATACTTTCCTAACAAAACATCGAGAGCCATTCAAATAGGTCTATTCAGAGGAAGTGTGCTCATTCATTCAGCCAGAAATACTGATATCTATGTTTTATTTAGTTCTAAGAATACATTTTTTAATTTGGAGAACATTGAAACCTGGATCCAAATAAGAAAGGGCAACTTTCTTTCAAGGCAAGCTTGAACGGAGAAGTACCATGGGCTGCTCTGGGAATCCTTTTCTTCCATGTAAATAAATAATTCCATTACAAGAGCTTTTTAAATGGAAAAACATATCCAATACATCAATACATTTAAACTCAATCATATGGTAAAATGTAGCAAACTGAAAAGCTGAATTCCAGAATGTTTTTATCTTTCTTTTCATAAGGAGATGAACACATTGGAATCTAATTAAAAAAAAAAAAAAAAAAAAAAAAAGTCCCTTTAACTTCACCATTAAGTTCTACTTGTATCTCAGGTTCGTTCAGTTAATCATTTCATTTTTTCCATCTACTCTTTTCTCTTCTAGCAAGCTATTCAGAATTCTCTCCACGTGACATGGTAAATAGCAGATATCCTAGGTTTATTTTTTGCATTTCCAACTGCTATTTTTATGTCTGGACCTCTAACACGTTCATCATTGCCTCAGCTGTACCAGTCAAGAAGGACCAGTTATCAATTCTGTAAGTGTTGTGTCAGTTATTCATGCCTGGAATGAGGGTAGGTAACATGGAACTGTAGCCATCTCTATTTGTGCAAGGGATGAATCTGGAGGATGAAAATGGATTTTGCCTATTGTTATGGAAAGTTTGACCCAAGTATGGGGAAGCTTCTATACCATCATAATAAGCTGAAGAAAAATACACATCACAACCTACTGCAGCTCATGACAAGTGCTACATACCCATGCAAAACTCCAGGTTTCATTATCTGCCACTGAACATACCAAAAGCTTAGCAAAATGTACCTGCTTGCCCTGGCACTTATCCAGCACTCACCCTGGCTCTGGTACAGCTTATAGAGTCTGTATGGCTCTGCTGTAAATAACCCACAAGTAAAAGTCAAAGGCAACCTCCGTTCTTTGCATCTTATGCAAGAGATGTTTTTCTCCAGACTCTTGAAAATTTTCCTGAAGATTGCCCTCTCAGTCTAAGACTTCCCACTTCTTCGCTGATGAATCTTTGTTATGTGCTAGCAATAGTCTAGTGACAAAAATGTGCAATACTGCCTGAAAAATGGAGTTTCCCAGCAGAGAAATACACAGCTGCCTTACACTGCTGGGTCCTGTAAATCCAACTGAAGTTCAGCATTTGCAGTTCAAGCAGTCTTTAGGAGAAAAAAACAACGAAACCTGGTGAATATTAGAACCAGTTGGGTTCTGTTGTTGCATTTTACAACACAAATGGTGTTCCCAGAATGCTAATGTTCTTGATTACCATCAATCTACTGATATTCCTGCCCTAGCAATGGAGAACTGATAAACTCACTGTTGCTGCCATCCAATATGGATACATACATCAGCTAGAGATCATGCATCCTTGCCATATACCAAGATTGACAGCCCATGCTGGGAAAGCCAGTACAAACTATGACTACTGTTGGCGTGTTCCTTGTGCAGACTTCAAATGTGTGCAGTACTCAAAGAAACAAGACCACGTTGCAGTAGACAACAGGACACGCCTTTTTGCAAGCCGGCTTCAATCTCTAAGCCAGCGATCTATCAGGAACGTGATTCCTCCCTAACACAACCACCCATCTCTGGAAGAAAATTTGTAATTCTCGTTCTTGATTTCCTTTCAACCTGTTTCTCTAAAACAATCTTCCCCTCAGGCAATGTAGAGTCTCCAGCCTTTGTTTGGCTGAAGATGTAAATATTTGGGCACTCACAGATTTGAGAGATATGTACATATTTGTTGGAACATTTACCACCTGCTATTCAAAGTTAAATCCATAGATTACAGAAAACAAATTCTTTATCACTTTTTGTCTAATGCAAAATTAAAGATAGCTGAAAGCCTACAAGCTTTCTCTTGCTTATGAGTCAGCTGTAGCATAATTACCCCTCTGAGGATTGAATAGCAGCAAAGAGGAAGACCTCTGCAAAGGCCCACTGTTCCAGAAGAGCTCCAGGAGATTCTATGCGCCTGAGGACATTAAAGTAGAGGCCACAGCCTACTGAAGTGTCCTCAGCTATATTCCCCATGAGCTGTTATGTGCTGATGATAAAGATTCATGTGGCTCCTGAAGCAGGGAGACCCAGGCTTGGAGAGCTTCATATGCTTCCTTCTGGAGCCAGTACAGATAATGCCATAGCAATGCATTTCCCAGATCTATCCCCAAAGTTAAAGGCAGCTGTTAGAAGTTTGTGAGATCTTTACAAATCCAAACCTTTCTGTTTGTGAGAAAGGTCAGATCTATCAAACCTGCATTACAGAGTGGTTTCTCCTCCTTAAGGCACTGCAGTGGTACCAGGGGTAAGGCTTGCTTCTTGGTTCTGGGCGCATCTCTATCCAGGCATTTCAGAAGCCAGTGCAGACTCCAAACCAGACAAAGCATCTGGGTAGATGGTGGCATTCATCAAAGTGATGCTCTACCAGTACTCAAAAAGAAAAAGACTTATTTCAGCATTGTGAACTTACTTATAAATACTTATGAGCACCCAGCTCTGTACATGGGACTTGCGCAATGGGCACCTAATGGAACACACAACAGTTATAAGTAATAGCATCCAGCCAGGAGGGCTTGGAAATGCAGAAGCACATATCCAGGCTGATCATCAGATTGACTGCCTGTATCTGGCCATTATAGGAGAGGAAATGTATGTTTCTGCTCCCTAATGAAAAGGATAGACAGATATTGAAGAAGAGTAAGTTGGACTTTAATTACTGTTTTTGATGTCTGATCTATAACTGCCTAAAAGTTTTGTGCAAGAGTAGTATGGAAGCATCAGAAAATTCCGCTGGGATACATATGAGGTCCGGTTTGCAAAAATACCCTCTTCATAAAGAAGCTCAATGCCCTCTTTTGCTTGGCAAGCCATGGTGAATTTATGATGCACTGCGTTTGGAAGGCAACACGGTGCACAGCTGAGGCAAGTTACTGAATCGCAGGGAGAGTAAAAGCAAAATGTTCTGAGAGTGAGGGTGCATATGGGGATGCATTTGAAAAAAAAATTATATATATATAAATATACACACACATTTGCTAGGGGAAATGTATATGTATTTATAAAAAATTCCAAACTTCTCACCAGTCATAAGTTAGAAATGATGCAAAACGCATCTGCTTTGATAAGCCTGTTATAAATCTCACAGCTTGAAGATTTTAACTGACCTCTTCCAGATCATGAATATTTTAAGAGAGCCCAGTTTAATTTAAAACAACCCTGGATCAATATATGCATTTATTCTGGCACCGTCCAAATCTCAGGTCCTCACACTGTCAAAAATGGTATCATACATCTCCAGCTCGACTCCAAATCTAGGGTTCATTCACGGCTGGAGTCCAAATTAGGGACAAACCTACATGGATTGAAACCTAAAAAGTCTGCACGGAACCCAGCCAAGCAAGACAGTTTGGCTAACTATATTTAGAGCAGGACCATGACACAAAGTCTCTGCTGTTGCCTGAAACTCACCCTCAGAGATGTGAGCACATGCCCTGGGGAATGGATCATTTCCAAGATCACTTTATGGCAGTGTTCAGCATGAGATACCAGCAAGGTGAGATTTGGGAGAACCATATAAATCTATGCTACCTAGCTTAACCCCCCACACACACTTGTGCATCATAGCACCGATAAGGAGAAAGGATGCCCACCTACAGGGGCGCTCCTTCCCTGCAAAACCAGCATCAGCTGCCCAAAACTGCTGCAGTTCTGAGCACCTGCAGGAGTCCTTTTATCTGTACGACACACTTCTTCCTCCGGTGTGCAGAGTTGCAAGCTGAGAACTCTGAGGCCCAAACATTATTCTTTGGAAATCTTTGAAAAGTTGGAGCATTTGTACAGCTTTGCAAGGCTTGTAGAAAGCACCTACTAACAAGAATTGCTCCAAACCTATTGTCCAGTTTAAATCTTAAAGCAATTAATAAGTGTTCACTCTCCCACAGAACAACGTTGTTCACCTCCCTTCCTCAAGTCAATGAGAGGCATTTCTTAATAACTCCAGTGAAAATTAAATACTGTCTTCCCTTTAAAGTAGATGAGAATTTTGCTCTGAGTCATGAATTTATTATGTACTTATGTTTTTCCTTCCTCGTGCTGCTCTTTTTTTTTTTTTTTTAATGTTTTCTTGAAAGACACTAACATCTATTCTACTGTGCTAAAGATGTTTTCCATTTTAAAACCTCCCATTCCATACATCTCCATCTACTGCAGAATTTATTCGGTGCCACTAACATCACACAGACCCTACATTAATCCATGCAGCATACTTGCAACACTGATAGGTTTCAGAGTAGGGACAGCTGCCTGTCAGTCATCCTCTCACCTTATGGCAGCAGCAGCAGCAGTCACCTCCCTGGCCACAGTGCCAGGGATGGGCTGGGACACTGTGAACACAAAGCTACTGAGGGTACAGGCACAGGCTTGCAGGAATCACAGAATCACAGAATCACAGAATCACAGAATTGTAGGGGTTGGAAGGGACCTCCAGAGATCATCGAGTCCAACCCCCAATCCACGGGAAAGAAATTCCCACTTCCCAGGCATAATTTTAATGTCTGAAAAACATTTGTTTCAGTACAACCAAACAAACAACAATCTAAACCAGCTTTAGTAAAGAGAACACCTAGTGGTTATTTAAAAAGCAGCTAATAACAGGTATCAAGATAAAACTGCATCACAGTGCCAACCTTTCTGCCTTATCATACATAGTAGTGGCAATAAAAAGATGGAAGCACAGACCAGATTTACATTGGAGATGTATGGGGGGAAACAGAGGAGGAGGCTATTCACTGCACACATTGTATAACCGACCTCTAAGGAAATATCTGCATAAACATCCAGCCAGTGACTTCATTTAGATGCTCACAGACTCTATGGGAAGTCCATAATAATGTCTACAGAAAGAATGCGATCAATATGTTATCGAGAAGATAAGTCAGTGTCAACTCTAATGTTTAAATATTCATCTACTTGTACCAACATCTTGTCTGTTACTGAAACAACAGGAATATTCAAAGATTAACTCTACATAAAAGACTCAGTAATTTTTTTCTCCAATTCCTTGTTTTTCTCTCGTCAGTTCTACGAACAGTTGTTAAGTAGAACAGGTTGGCATTTTTTCATCAAAACGTTACTTATTTGAAAAATGGGTCTTGGAACAAACCAAGACTTTTGCAGAAAATTTTCATTTGGGGAAATTTTTCAGCTTGTTGTCAAGAAAAGTGAAAACTGAAAAGAACTCATTTTCCAGGATACACAATAGTACTGAATATATAATCAAAAGAGCTAGAAGAACCAGACGGTATTTGTTTTAATCCAAAGAATTTGAAAGGAGAGAATATAAAAGGACTCATATTAACTGCAGGCACATTTATGAGGAGCTCTGGGAGAGAGAAGATTTGCTTCTTCATTCAGGACCACTGGAAACTCTGAAAAATACCAGGGGAGAGAAGGAGAGAGGATGACTTCCCAACACTGGTCACCCACTCAAGCCATTCTACCGCTCAGAAGAAACTTCCCAACATTTCTGCAGTGAAAGATCCATTTAAAGTCAGAAGTAACGATAAAGTTTATGTAGAAGATCAAGGAGCATGCAAAATGTTTGGACAGAAAGATGCTGTAGTTCATTGAAGCTTGTGTTCTGCTTGGTCCTGCTTCGAGGCTCTAAATATCACCAACATTTCTACCACCAGGGGCAACAATGCCCCACAAAAAGGGGGAAAACTGATCTCCCAGGCTATTGCACTGCCCTGGAAAACCTTGCCGAGGAGTGTTAGTCTGGTTTCAAGCAAGACGGTGAGTACAACTACCTGAAATCTGGAAAAAGTTATATGTGGCAGTGAACTCAGCCCCACAACTGAGCCATCTACTACAGCATAGGTGCTGTGCAGTGTGACAAAAGTTTCTCGACGTTTTCAGCACCGAATGCAGCGCTGAAACAAAGCCTGCTACCATTTCTTAGGTGGGGTTTGAACATTGGAACTGGATGAGTGATATGACAATAAGAGAAGCAACGGAGACAAACCAGGCTATCATCAAAAGAGGTCTGTAATGAAATAGCATTGTATTTGCCATTTTGCTGTTTACCAAAAGCCTTGTTTTAATCAGGGCTGTAATTAAAGCCCTTAATCATTCTGAACAGTTTCAAATGAATGGTTCCTTTCATGCGTTAACATATCATTCATGCACCAAATGTACACGTAAGATGGTGTCAGTAGTCTGTCTGGACATAGGAAGCAGCCTATCGAAATACGCATCTACATGTCGCTATTTTAATACAGATCTGAAAATGCTAGTTTACACATTTAAGAAGCTGTTACAAACTGTCAAACAAAAAATATGTATCTTGTGAATTAATGAGGCTTCCTAAAGATACAAACTGTGTCTGTACACAGCATGCGGTGATAGTGAAGGGAGAGCAAGCAGAGCACGGCAAAAAGAGCTTGCAGCTGCCAGTGCAGGGTTCTGCCCTGAAGATCCCCCAGAGGAGGGTTCATAGTCCCCAGCACCAAGCCAGCATGGGCTGAAGTAGTCCTCAATGAGCCTAAGTTAGAGAAAGGACATTGGCAAAAGTGGGAATGGGAGCTATATACTTCCCTGCATTCAAGAACATATTCACATATTCAGATGAGAAAGGCATTGAGGTGGGAGTTTCTTGTACTCACTAAGGAACAAGAGTCTTCCCACATTCATTCCTGTTGATAAAGTCCTGGTACCACAAGCTTTGTGGGTGGTGATACAGCACACGACAGGCATCCCCAAGTGGTTCTCATGTCCCTGTTACTGGAGGGCAAGTAAATGAAGGTTATGTCTAGGCCTTAGCATTAAGATATTTCTGGGCAGCCCACATGTACTGCCAATAAACTCTGCTTGGACTCTCTCCACTCTTATCACTTGCCTCTGTGCAATGGAGTGACTACAGCAGCAAGGGCAGGCAGCAGGGGAAGGGAGAGCTCTGGGGCAAAAGCAAAGAGGATGGAGAAAGGGAGAAAGCAGAAAGGAGACTAGATAGGTAGAAGTCTGGCAGCAAGGCTCTTCAAGGAAGGACACAAATTCTCTTTCCCTGCTTTAAAGAGTTAAAACAGTGTGGAAATTAATACATGCTCAGATTTACAAGCACAGTACAGAACACAAATGGTATTAGGCAAGGCTGGGGAAGGTATCTGGTTTTCAGTCCCAGCTCTTTGTACTTCCCTTCCCAAATACTGCCCAATGCTCTTTCAATGAAGGTCACAAACCTCTTCTGCTCTTACTTTTTCTGGCAGGAAAAGCAACAAGAGCCTCACAAAATTTCTAGCTTGCTAAAGGACTGGGAATTGCAATACCTTTCAGCCTTGCTAGTTGAAGATGACCAGGAATTTACTGCAAACGTTGAATTCTGTGGAAATTGCTGATTTCTCTAAAACAGTGTTCCAAAGGGGGCTTTGCTGAACTTCCAGCAAAATGTTGATGTGTTTCCGGGAAGCACTGGTGGACTCCCACTGACAAATAGGCAGCAAGCTGAAGAGGGGCTGGGTGGAAGACAGGTTGATGTCCTCAGCTGAGCACTCAGGTTCTGGGCCTCATAAAACCATGAGGACTTGCATCTTTGTGGCACCTGGAAGGTCCGGTTTCCATCACATGCAGCAGAGAACCCTGAAAACTACCTCTGACATCTCCTAAGTTCCTCCCCTCTTCTACACCAGAAATTTGCATGGTGCCTTCTGTATTTGCAATGCGCTGAAACAGATAAGCAAAAATCACCTGTATGAAATACTTCCTGACCTGCTGCCCTTGGCCTCGAGCGCAGACATACCTGAGACACCTGTCTCCCAGATGTCCTCCAGCACATGACATGTATGAGAGGGTGGGAGGGGGGCTTCGACCAGCAGCTGTGCCAGGTTGTCAGTCTTGCATCATCACCAGTCATCTGCAGCACCTGATCCTTTGGAGATGTCACCTTCACACCTTTCCATTGCGGTGACCAGTGATGGAAGGGTGAGCTAAAGGAATAACATCCATCCTTTTCCTTGCAGAGACCACAGTAAAAGTCAGACCCACTTCCAGTGTCAAGCCTAAGTCTGCATCAAGGAGACTGCCTTAAAAAAACACCCTAGTATTATGTTTTAGAATAGAGAATTTACCTAAGTAAATAATTATTTTTAAACCCAAGATTTAGGCAGCTTTAGTATTCCACATTATGCTAATGTTTGACAATTACTAAGTGTGGGTATCAGCCAGCATTTTTTTTTTTTTTTAAGTTTAATTTAAAGCAATTTGACATGGAAAGGTTATTACTTTAGTTGCCAATAAAAGCTGTACTTTTAACATAAGTGTACACCAAGCCCTAGGGTATGTGACTATTATCTTTTCTGCAATTATGTGGTGTTCTACATAAATGTTAAAAAAAAAAAAAAAAAGAAAAACTTAGAAATATCAAAAGTACCAACTTAGCAGCAGTGTGGAAGTCGAGCAGCAGCTCGGGGGAAACGCAGCTCCTGCAGGCACAGCACAGGTTGAGGTTTCCTCCTAGAGGTGCCGCCGGGAATGGCTTCGCTGCCGCCTGCGCAGCCCACAGAGGTGCCTTCTTTCTAAAGCATGTTTCTTTTTTCCTCTTTCCTTTTTTTTTTTTCTTTTTCTTTTTTTTTTTTTTTTTTTTTTTTTTTTTTTTTTTTTTTTTGTTTCCCCCAGGTCTTCAATTCTAAATGGCTTTTTTTCCGCCATCCCTCTGGAGCTGCACTTTTCCCTTATTAGGGGAAATTGTGGTTTCCGCTTGCTGTAGGGCCGTGTTGCCAGAGGAGCCCTGTGTAGCAGAAATCACCACCATCTTTGAATGGAAACCAGTAAACCCATCCCCCCAACCCCTCTAAAAATTACATATGAGGCCTTGAAGAGCCACGATGCTATTTCAACCCGTGAATTCTAGGGTGGAGGTGTGCAGAATTAAGGAGAGAGATGATCCTCAGCAGCATGCAGGGCAGCTCAGCGTGTGCATGGGGCTGAGCACGTCTTCTGACACCTCCAGGATTCATTTATTTGGCCAACATAAGGTTGCCATTCAAGCTGAAAACATCACGTGCAGTTGCCAGTTGCAGAGGGAACCTGGTACCTTGGGCTGGCTGACCAGAACCCATCCTGTCCCATGGGGCCACTGCCAATGAGCGCAGTCTCTTGCATCAACCCTTCTGAGCCAGGCCCATGTGGGTGCATGTCTGTGCCCCCAAACAGGGGCCAAGCCCCACATCAGCCTGTGTGCAGATAAACTTACTCCACTCACCCTTCAAAGGCAGAGCCCGGGGGTAAACAGATTGAAACAAGACGGATTCTAGTCCAAACACTGAAGGTTGCTCAGTTAAGAGATCACTTTGATATAATCATTTTTTTTTAAGTCTGGGTCTTTTTCTTTTTTTTTTCTCGTCTGAGTTTTGTTTTTAAAGTTACTTTGGAGCTTACGAAGTCACAGCATCACCCTCGCCAACTGCAAACCTTCCAAAAACACCCAGCACCAGGGCAATGAACTTTGGCTTCCTGCATCACCCTGCCCACACCTGTTGGAGCTAACCTGCAGCCATCACCAGGCAGCCAGAGGGAGCTCAGCCCTTTGTCTTCCTGCTAGAAAAGCAAGAACATTGGTTATAGTCACAGTGCCAACTCCAGTTCATGGTTCAAATTAGCTAAAGTTTGTTATTTTACACTTTAAGTAGGAGCTGCAACAAACTGCTCACCAGCAGTCCCAGCGATAGTATACAAGCCCCTCTAGGATCCCTTGGAAGAGCTCCTGATGAGTTCACCAATGTTTATACATTAACCTCTGGGTGAAAAGCCAGCCAGAGGGATGTGAGAACTGCTCCGAGCCCTCCAGAGCATGACACAAAATGATGCAAGTGTGGGAGCTAAGAGAGAAAATGTTGTGCGAGCCCAGAAAAATAATAAAACATTTAAATCCTTAATTGTTTTTCTTGAAGATTTATCCAAAATTGAGCTCTCCTTAAGCTTGTGAGTTTGCAGAGCATTGTCAATAAATTAGATCATGCACACAAGGCAGGGATTTCAAGCCAAAAAGCTCCAGCCGTGAGTCGCTTAATAGCAACACTCCCCAGAAAAACGACTGGAGATGAAGCACAAGATATGTATTAATTATCAATGGTCTAATAGGAAATTTAATGAAGACAACTATCTTCTTGCACTTTATCCATGATAACTATGATAGTACGTCAGCGAAATGCATACCTTACAATGTGGCGGTGAAATGTCAAGTCTGTGGCCATTATAGCAATTCACCACAATAATGGCTAGCCAATGTATGGACTTGTAGCACTTAATCAAAGTAATGACATTCATCCACAATTATTTATGTTATGGTAACAAAGAGCTGCCAAATGCAAAACAAATGACATGAGGACTTGCAAGTGAATTCCTTCCCGTAAATTCTGCTAAGGTTATGCTTAAAGGCCCTCAGGAATCTGTATAAATTCAGAGCGCTATCACCGGTGTTGTTATTGTGCCACATTTTACTGCCTGTAAGTCGTGAACCCAGTGGTCTAGCAGGGATGGGCTCCTCAGCCAGCACAGCTGTCATGAGACCATTGGAAATGGCCCTGATATATAATCAGGAAATGTCTGAAGAATTTTACGGAGGAAAAAGAAATGTAAAAGACCTTTGCTTACTTCTGCTTATCAAGGAGAACGCAGAGCTAGTTATATCAACACTTATATGTGTATTTAAAGTACACGAGCAGCCCCCACTTACCTCAAAGGGCTTTGGATCGCAGCCATTGTAATTGCCAACCATGATTCTCTATTAAATGCAATACTTTTCTTTTAGGGGCATTTATGTGGGTGTTTGTATAAAAACACTGTCAAAAACTAAGAACACCAGTAAATATAAAATGGCAACATTCAGGTTCAAATGCAATGAACTAATTTATTCTTTTCAACAGTACATCCAACTGTTTTTCACCACTCGCAGATGTCACTGGAACAAATTGAATTAAAAAAAAACAACAAAAAAAACAAAAAAACCAACAGCCTAAGAACAATATCCTGCACAGAGCAGTTAATATTAATTGCTTTAAAAATGCCCTCTATTAAGCTAAATAATAGCCAAATCTCACTACAGTAAATGTACCCTTATATGATTAAGTATAATATAACAGAAATATGATTGCATAGTAGAAAACATGAAAATGTTGAAAATGAAGGCTTTCCCCTCCCCCAGAATATGAATCTCCAAAGAAACACCCAGAAGAGGAAAACACCCATTAGCCAGTCATTCATCCAGGGGCCAAAACTGTGATTGCACTTAACTCTACCACTCTAAGTGAACACTTTTCCAAGAAGGGAGGCTGGTGGGCTCTCACCACAGGCTCTGGCCACCCTCAATGACCAGGTTGTGACCCGTCACGTAGTCTGAAGCTTCGGAGGCCAAGTAGACAACGGCAGCCTGCAGGTCGGTGACCCGTGCCAGCCTGGCAGCGGGGATGTCTGCCAGCCAGCGCTGCACCAATGGCTGCAGCTCCGGGGAGTGGATGAGCGGCGTGTCCACGATGCCTCTGTGAAGAGCACACACGATGTGGGTTTAGGGATTTGTTGGCCCAAGTGGAAAGGCAGTGCAAGGTGTTAATTCAGAAGGAAAGCCGTGGGCAGTAGCATGGAGAGCCTTGGCATTGAACGAAGCTCATAATGCAAACTTCAGCAGCGCTGTTTTCCGACTGCCTTGCACTACCACTGGGCAGGCTTAGAGAATTTATTTTAAAAGGAGAACACACTCACACTGTCATCTTAGCTAACAGCAAGACCCCCTAACTTTCGGGTTACTCATCATCAACTCCAATTTACATTTTCTTATGGAAGACAACATGGCATTCAAATCAAAAGTGCCTCCAACCAGGTCTGTCGCTACACTTGGGAACTGCTGTCCTTATTCTGATTTCTCTTTTTGCAGCATGATGTTACACAGTATGTTCATATCCTGCCCAGAAACTGAAAACAGCCCAACTTCCCACACATTAAATACAAGGAAAGCAAATGCCAGCACCTTTCTCAGCCCTGAACTCTTTCCATACAAAAAAGGAGAGACACATCACAGTGGAATCCCATCAAACAAATGCCCCAGCAAAGCACGTACCTGTCTTGCCTGCTTTACATTAATGAGAGACAACACCGTTTATTAAAACTCTGCTAAGTTCATTTTCTCTGGGTGCCCTAAAAATGAGTGATGCTCCGGAAAGCACAATGCATGGTGAATGTTTGGCTGGCTTTTATGACTTTAACTACGACTGATTTGTCATACTCCTCCTTAACAACATATTTGTATTTTGTGAAATGTATAATTTTTTCAGCCCCTGAACAAATATATTTACATAACTGTGTCTAACGAGAAATTACATTTAACTTCTCAGAAATGACAATAACTAAAACCTGAACTGCCAATTCCACTTCATTAGTGTGGTAGAAATGCATTCCAAATGTTAATAAAAATTCCAACATGCTGATAAATTAGCGCTTCTAAGGAGCATGTGACACCTTGGTTAACATATTCAACCTCAATTATATTTCTCTTCAGCACCCTGTTATCTGGAACCTTTGCTGGCAATCAGAGGTGCTGTTTTTCAGCGGCCAATTTTCTAGATAATGTAGCTTATCAACACTGTGGGTAAACTTGCCAATGAAATCAGGCTGCACTGAACCACACACACGCTAATTGCATCTCTTTTTTATGCATATTTACAGACTGTCACTTCAAAGAAATCAGTGGCCCATTGAGGCAGCCAGTTAGCTGGAAGAATTGCCTCTTGCAAATGAAAATTAGCAAACAAGCTAGTGATAAATATGAAATGAACAAAGTATAAAAATACCCGTTTTGTTCTGAAACTTCATCGGCATCCCAATTTATACTTCCAAGGAAATTATTTTTTGAGACATGCTGGATTCTGGGTACGAGATTTACCTTTTGTTTTAAATGAAGGCTGAAATCTTCTATTTACTCTGTTACAAAGTGGAACTAATTCAGACTTTCCTCCAAACATTTCTGCTTTCATTAATCAGGCAGGATTTAAAGATCAGCTTTATTTTTTATTGTAATTGACAATAAACACTACAGCAGTTCACAGCACTGAGCAACGCAGCTTGGTTAGGCTCTGGCAGTGTAATAATATCAAATGCATTCCAGCATAGGGCTGCATATTTTACTTCTTTCCCCTAAGTGCAGCTCCTAGTATCTCCCCTTGCTCACCCAAGCTCCTCAAGAGCTGGTTTTCTTCAGAGAGAACCATGCTATGAGCAGCAGAACACATCGCACTCCGTCCCCCCACGTGCCTCTCACTGTGCTCACAAAACCACCCGCATAATCATTTCTGGCTTTACACTATCAGACATCAAATTTAAATCCTTATAATTCTTTTGCTTTTTTTTTTTTTTTTTTTTTTTTTAGTTTTAACCCAAAGGGAATGCAGATTAGGAAATACGGCATACATTCCTCCAGTACAGCAGATTTCACTTAAAGAGGATGTTTTCCAATGTTTGGAAAAACCATCCTTGGTCTGATTTCAGCCAGGGGCTGCACCTCTTGGTTGACCTTTCCCTAAGCTCACATGGAGTAGTAAAAATTTTGATGTGTGACAAAACTTCGTTACAAATTTTTTTGTTCCGTAAATGAGAAAAAAACGTAGCACAAAACTTAAAGTTGCAAACACACATACTGATGGCACTATAAATATTAGGCATGTCATTGATACTACACATCTTCTGGGAAAGCTTTGGTGCCAAGTTGGGCAATTTAATGTTGTTGAACCCTTTTAGGCAGATTTTAGTTGGCTTCTAACCAGTTCCAGCAAAGACAACTGCCAATGCATTAATTCCCTACCTCATCTCGTATGCAGTGCTGAGCCTATCAGTACTTTCTGTTGCATGTCAATGTAATATCAAACTGCTAGTTCCTTAACATTAGACATGAGCATCAATATTTAATTATTGATACACAGGACAATTTGAGACATTAGAAGAAGAAAGAAAAAAAAAAAAAAAAAAAACAATTGCCTAAAACATTTCCACTTCGAGAGACACATTAGGAAAAATATCACTTACCAGATACTTAACTGGAATTGTTACGTGCGTTCAATCCCCAAATGAGAGCAAAAAGAGATTCCATCTGTGTGTAACTTGATTTCTTTCAGATGAGTTATTAATTTGAATGAGTTAAGTACACTCCACTTAATGAGGAAGTGTTTAATCAAGAGCTCCACTTAATTGGGACATCTCCCAAGGAATTAGATTTAAGTCCAAAGATACTTACCAGCAATGACTGCTGCTTAATGGGGATGGTAATGCCTCTTAATTGGGATGCCTTGAGATGATTCTGGGTTGCTCATTCTCCTGCCATTCCTTCCCCCAAATTTGGTGACCCCAAATTTGGGGACACCAAATTTGGGGGAGATCCCTACCTGCTTTCTCACACCTTGTTCCCACTGGGCTGAAAGCATCCTGTTCACACAGTGCCCATTGGTCAAGCATGCTGGCTGCAGAATGAGGCATCCCAACACCATGCGAGCTGAGAACCGAGGTCCCCAAAGTTCCCTGCTTCATCACACCCACCTAACTTGAAATATCTGCTGGGACCAGGAAAGAGACAAACACACTCACCATGAGCAGCTCCCCATTTACACATAGTCCCCTCTGTGGCCCAAACTGCACGCCTCTTTTGATGAAGTCCAGCACTTTTATTTTGCCTGGCACCAGCTGTGCAACAAGCTAGGAAGCAACAGAATAGGCAATGGCAAAAGGACTAAGCACAGAGATGCTTGCTCTGCATGAAACAAGAGGCAAAGTCATGGAATCATAGAATGACCTGGCTTGAGAAGGATCACAGTGACCATCTAGCTCCAACCCCCTGCTATAAGCATGGTCGCCAACCACCAGACCAGGCTGCCCAGAGCCAGCTTTGCCTTGAATACCTCCAGGGATGGAGCATCCATCAGGTTCCTTGGATCCCATTTGATACAAGGAACCTCAGTCACTTTCTCCCCATGGGCTTGAGACTTGCTTGGTCAGTGAGAAAAGGATCTTCAGTTTTATAAATGCAATAAATTATGCTAAGGACTCTGCCATAACATTTTATGCATTGATAACTTTTATGCATCGGTCTGCATAAGTTTTATGCACTCGTTAAGAAATTAAGTTGATAAAAAGTGACCAGATAGGAAGAGGAAAAAAGGCCAAAAGATTTGCATGGTGAAATAATGTTCAAGGCCAGACTGGAGTGTATGGAGCTTCAGGCAGATGTGTGCTGTAAATGCCTTAAAGCATTAAAGAAATCAAGTGTGGAGAGAGCAAAGGACTTAAGGGCACACCTACATATTTTACTTCTCCATAGATTATCCAGAGTGAGTCTTCCATCACAGCTTATATCCAGCTCTTGTGTTTCTCATAGCCCTCAAAATATCTCAAAATGTTGCACATTACACTGGACATCCACACTCAGATAGTCTTGTGCATTTGGAACTTCTTCCAACCCAGCAAAGTGCTTTGATGGCATCACAGAAACAAGCTTCATATCTCTCATACAGGCAGAAGCATAAGCAGAGTTTGCTTTTAGTGAGGGGGATCTGACCAAATCTCACTAAACACTGACCCAGAGCTCCACATGTGTCTGGACAGGAGCGGCTCAACCAAAGCTTTGAAGTAAAACTCTGCCAGGATTTGGGAGCCTTTCAGTCCATACATTGGACTGCATTGGAGAGAAAGAGCTGGAGACATTCAGTACAGCCAAAACCTTTGTCCTTTCTGTGCCCTTCCTGGCTATTACTTTGCAAAGAAAAATCCCACTTGCTATCGTAGGATTTTGAGCTAGAGTTAGAGTTAAAGACATGATGATAAAACTGCAACCTCATTTTGGCTTATAAAGTAGAAAAAGAGAAGCATGACTCTCTTTTCCCAATGCTTTGACAACTGCCTTTAAAAGCATAACTTCTTCAAATAAGAGTGTAAGTTTCCAACTTACACAAAACAATGAGTTTTGATCATTCAGTGGAGACTTTTAAAATTTATGTAAACCCCTTAAGAATAGGTAATTCCTCCTCTAAGAGCCTTCTCACCTGTGATCACAGTAAATGTGGCATACTATCCCATCTCTGTTGGTAACGATTACCTGTGCATTTGCAGGCACAATTCCTGCCAGGTCCTGCTGGGCTTCCCTAATTCCCTTCATCTCCCCTGGCTCGCAAAAGCCTGTGTAAATTCAGCAGACCTAGCTGTGAGAATGCTATAGCAGAGCTGCTAGTACTGGCATGGGGAAAATCCTACTAGCAAGTGAGATGCTGTTTAAAGAATCCATGGATCACATCAAGCAAAGGCTGGAGTCACTGCTATAATTAGTAATAAATAATCATAAGGAAGACAGCGAGCACAAGGAAGTGGAGAGTCGAACTGACAGTAAAAACACGGGCACTTGCCATTGAGCTCCGTGGTTTTTTTTCTTTTCCACTTTGTGGATTAAAATATGTAATTTGTTTTTCCTAATTTGACATACATTATAACTTCATTATTACAATTTAACTCCTGGGTTAAAATCCTGCCCTTCTTACTTACTCTGATTGACTTCAACGGTCTACGGAATTTGACCGCTTCCAATTAGTGCTATCCACTTGGGTTTCTGCTTAGCACTATCATGCACTGTTAATTGTTTAATAAAAAGACTGTGTTGGTCATGACTGTGAGAAACAGGGAGAGAAAAGATGGCAAGAAAACTTTGCTCTGTGAATAAACACAGTGAAATACAACATGCAGCTTTAAGCCTCCAAAAATAAGGAAAATGTAATTTGTAATAAATATAGATATATATTTACAAAATTACACCTGGCCTCCTGCAACTGTCAGAGCTGAACACTATCTCAATTACAGCGCTGCAGTGTGGCGTTTTAAGTGCCTATATATTTGTCTCAAGCAAAAAGGGGAAAGAAGTATTGTCTATTAAGTGTCAAAAGCCTTTTCTTTAACCGCGGAAGGCTTGGACAGACTAAGGAAATATTTCATCTGGAAGAGAAATGCTAAAAACTACCCTTCACATTATTGGAAAACCTATTATCAAATGCTAAAACCTCTTCTTAAATCCCTGAGTATACACAGCAACAGAGCAGGCTCGGTTATAAGTATTTAAACCTTTGTTAAGGAAAAGGCAACATAAAAAGGGATGCAATCCACCTACTAATTAGAAACTTTATTTTCCAAGATACTGCTCATTTGAGCTTTTTAGAACATTTCATTCCCTTTGTACCTTCAGAACGAGACTACATTTTACTTACGGGGAAATGCAGTTGACTTTTACTCCTCTGTCAATCCATTCCGTTCCTAACGTCTGTGTTAATTTTACGACCCCGGCTTTGGAGGCATTATACGCCAACTGCTTCTGCGGGTGCGGAACTGGAAGAGATTCAGAAATAGGAAAATATTTATTCTCCTCAAATTAAGGCGTGTGGGGAAGTTCCAGCGCCGTTCCCTGCCTTGAAATGAATTCTTTGGCGTTTTCCCTGGTACCAGGCAGGGAGCAACAAGAGTTTAGCCATCACACAGCAAAACTGAATCTGTGGTCACCTCACATTTTTGCTTCAGCATCTGGGAGAAACGCAAAAAAAAATAAAAGAAATGAACTCAAAACATTCTGTGTTTTGGCAAAGCCAAAAGCAGTGTGCTAAGCATATATGCAAGTGCTTGACTTTTTCCAAGAAGGATAAATAATCACATTGATGTTTGCACGTTTACGTTTTATACACATGTATATTTTATGGAAAATATGCATACAGTGCAATACTGATATAAAACCATACCACATGATATAATACGCATGCATTACAGATTTGTATATAACATACCATATTATATATCTCCCTGGAACAAATTATTCACTTTAATTTTTAAATTACCCACAGTCTGAAGCAAACACATTATCTAATCAGTGTTTGTATGGATGTGAGCACAGGTGCGTCCCAAAAATCCTGAACACCCACCACTTTCAGAGTCTAAAGCTTCTGAAGATGTTTCAGGGATGTCACATGTCAGTCACGGAGGGAAGATGATCGGCTTGCTAATTACAATGTTCAAGCTCGTTAGTGTGGTGTGCTTGGTGGCTCTGCCCCTCTGCCAGCTCTCATGCTTGCAGTGTTCCCAGAAAGCTGCTTAAGGACAAATCCACAGTGGGTTTAAAGTGCCTTAAACCCATCAGAACCAACCTGAGTCAGTGTGGCTGTTGGGATTTCCACTTGTACATTGTCTCACTGAGGACCTGCTGGCTATCGTGATCTCCTTAAACAAATTTGGTGCAAGGCACTGATGTCACGGGACATCAAAGGGAACTTTGTGAAAGCGGGGAAAATCAGCCTGAATGTCAGTAAACATGCAACAAGCATTGGTGACTTATACGGTTAGGCAGCTCTGCACCCTGGGAGCCTCTGGTGAAACTCACAATACATGGATAGAAGCACGTGGAGTCACTGGCAGTTGACGTTACACTGGCCTAACTCATGAAGCTTTGTCGAATTTATGAAGTTGGTGAATAAGTTCCAAACCACCACTGTCTAGGGTACCCCAACACCTTCACAACTACTTTTTGTCTAAAACAATTATTTCCAAGTGTGTTGATTTCAAGTGTGAAAAGAAGACAGTGACAGAGTTAACCAAGCTCTGAAACAGTGAAGACCCCTGCTGCAAAGTGCTGAGCAAGCCAGTAAGCACCTTTGCCTTGGGTCACAGAACCATGAAATCATTACAGTTGAAAAGATCGTCTAGTCCAACCATCAACCCCTTCCCAGTAACCATGGCCCTCAGTGCCACATATTCCCTTTTCTTGAACACCTCCAGGGACAGTGACCTCCACCACCTCTGTGGGCAGCCTGTGCCAATGCCTCACCGAACACAGAATATCTACAGAGATATCTGCAGTATCTACGAATGGAGATCGATATCTACGAATGGATTTGAAGAACATAAAAAATTGTGGCAAGAATTAGTGCTTCCTTTTGCTGAGGGTATGCTGAGAACTGGGCCTTTTTAGAATTAAAACTATTTGACACTGTTCGCTTTGCCAGCATTTCTTCTGCCCTAATTTTTTGTTCTGTACCAAATGACTCCCATTCCAACCTGCAGAACCCTGCTGCTATCCATGTCCCCATCACCCCACAAACACAGTGCTCTGTGTGGGCTCTCGAGCAGGAGTGGCACCTAATTTCCTGATTAATGGTTGCACATCAGCTTCAAGTTATGTACAACTTGGGTAGTTAACCTCACAACCTCCCCAAAGCATCTCATTGCTAAACTTTCCAAACACGTCTGTCTGTGATAAATCACTGGAAGTTTGCTCAGAGGATAAGAGTTTTGGCACTGTCTCTGCACCTCTTGCCCACACGGGTGAGAGCAGCTAGTGGTTGCCAGCAGTCAGCACTCTGATTTGGGGCGGAGGTGTTAGGATTTACAAGGCTCTCTACATGTCAGTGCTTTTGTCTTCATAGGAATGGCTAAAGAAGGTAACCAAGATGGGATATTCTTCTCCTGAGACACACAAAAACTTTGCTGAGCATCTGTACCACTTCCTCCATTCCCCGAGCCACATGTTTGGGTAATGCTTCATAGACCCACAAATCTTCAGCACTCCAAACCAGAGCCTGTGAAGGAAGCCATGCCTCAAGCGGTGTCATCAGGATTTCTGAGTTCATAAGGCCTGCATGAAGGGAGAACACTCGCTCCTGTTTCGCATGGGGAAGGCAGGAGGCGAACAGATAAAAATGCTGCCAAGATCAGCTGCATTACATTTTAAACATCTGACACAATGTTTCTGCTACCTTGTTCTTAAGGCTTCTCGCCTGACCTTGAAGCAGCCACGTAATGTTAATGAGAAGCACACACAGAGAGAAGAACAGATCACTTCCCACTAAAGATATTTGCTGTAAAAATTAGAGCGGAGTTCCACCTGTACAAATGACAGAGCTGCAGCAGCCTCCTCTCTGCTGCTGAAGCATACGTCTGGAATAATTCCAGTCAAACACCAGAATCAACATGCACATATGCAAAATGTATGCAGCCTATCTTCAGTTAATTAAAATCGATTCTGAGCAAAGTATCTGGAAAATAAAAAATCACAAACAAAAACCTTTCTATCCTACAAAGAGTCTCCTCATTTTCCTCTATCTCTCAGGAAGGACTCAACCTACAAAAAAATATATATATATCCCCTAACTATTTCTAGAAACATTTCATACTATGCCAGTTGGCCAACATACTTAAATAACCAACCAACCAACATATTTATTTAACATTCAGCAGATGGACATGATATGAACATCGTGGTTTTCAGTTGTAGTTTTATAACTACTAGATTTTTCTCATGCCAAGATCCAAACAGGTTCAGAAGGTAAACACATCCCTTTGTCTCCTAACTTCTGGCCTACCCATGCCCACATGCATTAACTTTCAGTGCCATTTAAACAGGATGCACAATGCCCCTTTTGGGCCGCACTCAAAGCTGCACTTCATGAGGGCACCTGAAGTTGAAATCTTTGCAGTCTTTTCAAATCTACTTTTGTTCCAGGAGGTTTTGTTACACAAAGCTGGGGCAGGGGTATGGTGCCTGCGCCTGAGCATAAGTGAAACAGCTGGTAAAGACACTTGACAAAAATTAACAACAATATTATAAATGCACTTTTGAAGAAACATTTAAAGTTACTACGCAATAAACTGAACAGAATGTCACAGAAAGTCAAACTGGGCACTGTAAAAATAAATGTTATTCCCAAGGAAAATAAAAAGACTGCATATTTATGTAACGTTCAGCAGATGGACATGATATTAATACAGGGGTTTTCAGTTGTACTTTTATAGCTACTAGATTTTCTTGCCTAACTTGGCAACCCAAGGCACCATTTGATTTTTGGATTTGGACAATACTGCAACAGATGTCCAGACCAATAAAATAAATTCCTAAAGGGCTATGCTTAATTTGTGTAATTGATCAATTTTTGTTACATGGGCCTCAGTTCACCAGCATGTAACTGCCTTCCAGATTAGCTCAGCAGTAGGGATTTCATTCCATATGTTACAATGGTTTATTGGTGCATTTGACGACGCTGCTGATTCAGCAGCGTCGGTGGAGACACCTGTTGGCAACGGCAATGAAATATAACCATGGTACCGTGGTAAGGAATGGCACAATGGCTTTTGGGTGTCTTGTAAACATCAGCAGGGCACCACTTCCTGCACTGAAACACATTTTCCTGAAATTAGTGGGGAATGCACCAGCACTTCTCCCATGCCATCCCTGCATCAGGAACAGAGGTGACTCCGCCTCTTCTATAAAAAGCAGTAAGTGCTCTAAAACATAGAGGACAGACGAATGTTGAAAAATGATATCAATAAAAATTTTGTAGTACATTTCCTCTAATACAAAATGTCAGTGATTTACTCCTTCCCAATACAGGTTTAATTGATTCAAATAGCATCGGTAGTAATTAAAATATGGATTCTGAAGCACAACTGTTAGCTCTCATCACTCACCTATTAAACTTGCCATAGATGCTGTGTTAATTATCTTCCCATATCCTTGATTCAGCATAATGCGGCCTGCAGCCTGTGACAGAAATTAAAGGAAAGACCAGTGACCCTTTTTGTGATTGTGCTAATAATGACATGATAATAAATTAGTCTTCACTTTTCAGAAGAGTGTATGCTCTCGCACATTTTTTTAAGCACTCAATATAAAAACTTGGTATAAAAATGGCTGATGCAGGAAAAATTCCATTGCCATTTTGGACCCACTTTGCTTTTGGCAATTCTTTTTTTCTTTTTTTTTTTTAAATCACTGATGCTGGCAATGGCTCCCCAAAGCTCTCTGCTCTTCAGGAAGTGTCAGATAATCACCCTCCCAGAATCAGGCCATTCTTAAGCACCTGAGCTGGGACAGCCAGTAATGACCAGCTGTTCTGAAAATATTGACCAAAATCTGTAAGTTGATTAATCCCATGAAGTCAACCCCATTATGATGACATTAACAATAAAATGGTGTTAATAAATAATGCCAAAAACCAATAAAATCTTGGTAAATTAAACACTAAGAACATTGCTGCCCATTCACATATCAAACCTGTACAGCATTTCACACTCACTTGGCAGCACAAAAATAGTCCTCGTAAATTGACATTGAAAGTTTTGTCCCATTCTTCTAGTGAAGTATCTTCACTTGCAGAATTCATATTGATTCCAGCATTGTTGCATGCAATGTCAATTGTACCCCATCGAGCTACAATGGTATCAACAATCCTTTGCACATCCTCGGGTTTGCTCACATCTGCTGCAAGGGCAATGCTTTTAATCCCTGAATTGAAACAGAGGTGATGAAATCAGTATGGGAATTCAGAGAGAAAAAAGAAATCAGCCTTATGATTGTTTATTAATTCATCTCCATGCACTATATATCTGTATTTTCTATGTATGTATGTATTACATATATATTTGCCACTTTGATTTGCTGCTAACAAACCATAGCCAGTTGTGCATTTGTTACTGCAATGAAATTTAAGTTGCTAACTGGAGTTGGTTTGCCTGCTGGTAGCCAACATAAAACTGAGATTGAAAGCAGAGCTCAGCGTTCCAGCAGGACGAAGCTGTGAACACTGCACCATCTTCTGTCCAAACACTCAACTGCAGCTTCCCAGCAGGGGAGCAACTCCAGCACTTCCTGGGTGCTGGGGACCAGAAAGTGCAATTCTGGAACAAGACAAAGCAATGGGTTCCTTCATTTGCTCAAATGCAAATACATACACATATACAGCAGATCTCCAGATGCTACAGAAATTCAACCAATTTGTCCAAAAAAGTGTTTTCTTGTTGAACTGTGGTGCGAGGTCAGCCTGGAGCTTCAGAGAAAACTAACCCAGTTTTAGGTGAGAGCTAACTGGAAATACCTGCAGGCTCACTGGTGTGGTGGTCGTGGTGCCAAGCCTTACTTGCTACAAATCACACTGTCAGTGTAAGCAGCACAAACATTATTAAGGGAAAAGATTTGCTGGATATGAAATTATGTAAAAATTGTGCTTTCCTTTCCTAGAAAAACAATCCAGATGTTGACTATTGCTCCAGTGCTGATTTGTAATTAGCTTCATTTAATTTAATACCAAATTCTGTTTTAAATATCCTTATTATTAAGCCACTGTAACAAGGTTATTGCAAACCACTGGACTGGGGAAAGATTGTGTGTTATAAGCAGTTCTCCTAGGAAGCAAGAGGAAAAGGTGATTCCTACTGCAGACAGGAAGGGCTGGCTCATTACTTGCAGTGCTGATTGTCTATGTTTGAGACCATTTGACTGGTACCTTACCCATTTTTCATGGACATTTGAGACCATTTGATGAATACCATATGCATTCTTCAGCATTCAAGATGTATCTAAACTCCCAGATGATGCTTCAGACCTCACGAGAATGCTCAGAAACCAGTCTCCAAAGGGCTATGGGCACTGCTGTACTGTCCCCTCTTGAACATGTATGGAGTTCAGATCCCTCCTCAAAAAAAATATTTCTGAGCAGAAGAGAAGGCTCCCCCAGACAAAGTCTTAAGATGGAGGCAAAGCAATAACAGCCCTGTGATAATCTCCCCATGCAGGGAACCACCTACAGAAAATGAACAAGCCCTCTTAGTTAATCACAGTTTATATGATAAACATGCTGGAAGAAGAAGAATATCTGGACAGCCCACTTCGCTCCTCCTAATTGTTATTGAGACTTAGAGGAAACCATCGTGGTCATTCTTATTCAACAGGCAAAATGGGTGTAACTAAGGGCAACAGAACGAGGCTCTTCACCTGTCCTCCAACTCTCACCCCATTTACAGCTTCATCCTACATGATAGTTCACAAAAACAAGACAAAAAGGTGCATTGAGTGTCTAGAGAAGAATTAGTGAAGGCATGCTCATTTCAAACAATCCCACGCTTGACCTTAATCAGCTGATATCTCTGCACTCTGTCAGAAGAAAATAAACAGCTTCTTTCTCTCCACTGTTACCCCAAACCTTCTGATTAAATAAGTAAACAAAACAAACAGTGGAAAAATAGCTTAAATCTGTAGTATCAACCAGAAGCAAGAAACACACAGCCCTGCAGCTACACGCATGATGGTACAAAAGCACCTCTTTAGTCTTCGGTTTGTCTCTGTGAAGCTGGTGGGGGCAGCTTTGTGATGAAAGGAGCAGAAGAGGAGCCCCAGCGTGCCCAATCTGCCCTTCTGAAGGGGAGCCCCTTTGCCACGGGGCTCCATCTCTTGGCTCTCAGCATAAATGGAAGTAATACCTTGCATACAGACAAGAAGATCAGAGGTGACATTGTGGGGAAGGCATTTGCATAGTTTACAGTGAAAATGCACATTTTAAAAATCCCATCAGATTAATTCTTCCCTTAAGGTAGAAGAAAGGGTTCCCCCTGAAGACAGAGGAGTATGTATAGGAAGGTAACCCTTAGGAGTTTTTGGTTCTGTTTCATCATTTTTGGTTCTTCTGTCAGGATCCATTAGCAACAGTTGAAAAAGGTATTCACTCAGGATGTAAAAACAAAGACCCCTGTAGCCAAGGGAGATACACCCGAGATGTCTAACAAAGCTAAAACTGAGATCACAGAGTTTCTGATGTTTAAAATCCATCATGAAATGATGGCACCATCCCGGAAGACAGCAAAGGGCTCCTTGGTATAAGAAGCAAAGTGGATTTAAGAAAGCTAAGTAAAATGTTTTGAATAAGTATTCAGTACAGGGATGACTTGGGGCACGCTGTTTCCAACTTTGAGAAAGAGATCCACAAAGAGTGTGGGGGGGAAAAAATCACAGCTCCTTTGTATCTATTATAGCAGGAAAAATATGTATTAGTACTACAAGTATTGCTTTAATTTACACATGTGAATATTGTGAGAGTAAAGCTAGCTGAACCTTTTTGTCAAAATTTATTTCCAACAGAGTATGTTGCTTCTTTGAAGCCAAAGTGTTTCATGGAAACATATTGATTTCAACAAAAGTTTTCAAGGAAAAGCTTCTGAGGTCCAGGCTAGGCACTCTATGTCTGGGGAGAAAGAGATTGAAAATTTGACCTTTCCAGATCCTTTCCAAGAATGGGCATTTGGATATAATTCTCTTTCACAAAAGCATTACAAAGTTTGGATTTTGTTCCAACAAGGAATGACAATAAATTTGAAACCTTAAAAACCCGCGTGAGATGGAATAGATGTGCCCTGACCAGCTGCACTGGTCAAGCTGACAGAGAGTATTTGACCTTGAAAGATAAAGATATGTGAAGACTGAAAAGTGAGACTTTCTTTATTTTAGGCTGCAATAATATTTGCAGTGCCTCATGACCCCTCCAACTGCATTGCATAACCCCTCCACCACATCCACCTTCTTTGGGCTTGCAACCCACCAGCAAAAGAGCAGAGATAGGACAGCCATTGAAGGACCGATGATCAAACTCCTACTGAAAGTGCCCTGGAGAAAAGTTAAGTTCATTTTCAAATGGACCACTGGCATCCAAAGTCTCACGGCTCTATCAAGTATCTCATTTATTTCTGAACAGCTCTGTTTGATATGCAGGATCTCACTGTAAAAAAATATCCAAAAGGCAAGTTAACTTGTAGGGCACAGCTATTGTGTGCCAAGACCATATGGCTTCAGAGCATAAGAAAATGAAAAGCTTCAGGGAAAGAGGGACTAGATGATTTAAGAATTTGTAATAGGAACTGGAGACACTCTAGTCTGTGTCATTGTTAGGGATCAGACCAGCAATCAAAGCTTTAACCATTGCACCAATCCTCATTGTGAAGTGCCCTATCCTTACTAAAGCTGGCATCATACAGTCTGGGATCTGTTGTTTCAAGCATTCTCTGCAGAGGCTCAGGACGGTGTCAAAACCAGAAACGAACCATCCCTTGCCCCTTCCCTAGGAAAAAGCTGATAGATGCAGAATGATGAGTAATAGAAGTGTATCTGCAAGGGCTTGTTTTGCTGGATAATACAGTTTCCAGTTGCACAAACACAGTTTTCATGAATATTTTCCATTTGGCAAAAAAAGCTTTACAGTTCTTAAGACAGAGTGGAGACTCCAGATTTTAATGCGCAGATCATCTACTGGTGACCAAACCCTTTCTGAAACCAGAGTGGACACAAATTCTGTTGTCTGTGTCCAACTGGGACTGTGAAAATTTCCTCGGCAACGTTCCATCTTCAGAGGTGATGAAGTAGTGAACTTTGAAGAAAGCTTGGTTGTAATCCCACAAATGGAATTATAAAATGAGTAACACTTCCTTTCTTTTCTCATTAAAATTATATTTCCAGTTTTCTTTTTCCCCTTTGCAGGTTAGCATGACTCTAGGGGGAAATTCAATTTTATGTTACATTTTGTGTTTTTACTGCTAAAATAGAAGTGCCTTGTAGAGGATTTTACCTCTTATTTTGGACTTCAGTTATTATGTCTACTAATATTCTGTTCCTTGTCTGACCTCATATTCATGTTTGAAAGAACTATAGGCGGAAGTTTTCAACAATGACTGCCCCAGTTTGAGGGCAGTGTCATGCTTACCTTTGAGGTTGAGCTCACACGCCACTGCTTCTGCCTTTGCGAGGACCAGGTCCACCACAGCCACTTTAGCACCAGCTTCTCCCAGCGCGTGAGCAAAGGCCCTTCCGATTCCCTGCCCACCGCCGGTGACGTAGGCCACCTTGTCATCCAAACGCAGCCGGTCAAGGATGCGGTTCTTGTTATAACCCCAGAAAACATCATCCCTTATCACTTCTTTCTGAAATGAAGACAGATACACATAACACAATCCGGGGCAAAGCTCAGTACCAGAACTGCTGCGATGGGCTCTGCCTGTGAGGATGAAGTGAGAACGTGTACAGGGATCCGTGTCTTCTTGACCCATTAGTTAATGCAAAGATGTGATTAATTAAAGCAAAAAAAAAAAAAAAAAAAATCCTTACCCCTACTGATATTATTCTCAACGGGAACACCAAGGTGCAAGGTGATGTAGCAGAAGGGCTATGTTTGGGAAGATGCACTGACCACTCCAAATACATGAGAGTAGGGCGCAGTCCTTCCTGGCCCAACTCCCCATGGGAGATTATAGAATCATAGAACAGCTTGGTTTGGAAGAAACCTTAAGGATCATCCACTTCCAACTCTCCTGCCACGGGCAAGGCCACCAACCTCAAGGTCTGGTAATGGGCCAGGATGCCCAGGACCCCATCCAACCTGGTCTAGAACACCTTCAGGGATGGAGGAACCACAGCCTCTCTGGGCAGCCTGTTCCAGCACCTCACTACCTCTGCTGTTAAGAACAAGGACATGAGCAGGTATGATCTCTCAGAAAAGAACTGATTAAGTCTTCCATCTATTTCACTCCCTGGACCAAGTCCTGCCCTCCAGCTCAGCTGCCTCCAGGAAGAAGGAGGCTGAGAACCTGTTTCCAAAAGCAGGATTTGGCTCAAATGCTGTGCAGTCAAAATATCTTCACAGGGCTGGTGCGCAAATAAAGATATCAGCCAATAACTTTAACCAAGCTGTCATCTGATCAGCTGCCATACATCATTTTCCCCTGGCTGGAATCACAATGGAAAATACAAGATGTTTAAAATATTGGTTTTGAAATGCCAGGAATTACTAGTGTATATAGCTGTGGGAGCAGTCAGAAACCCCCAAATAATCAAGACATTTGGGTCTGGATTTACAGAATTGGGCAATTACAATTCCAGATGGGAATTTCATTATAGCTGGATGATACCCATTACATAAAATGGAGTTCCTACCAAAAAAAAAAAAACAAACCAAAAAACCCACCATCTTTTCCATAGGACAAGCTAAATCTGTATGGCACTAACAGCACAGCAAAGCATAAGTCTGGGCCCTCAACAGCAAATCCCTGCTCTTATCACTGTTCTCAGCAAAGTCAAAACTTTCCCAGAAATGTTCACAGAAAATACACACCTTTGATTCAATCACTGCATCTGGTGGTACAGGGATCCTTCGAATGACGCTCAGCCCGCTTTGCACAGGTAAAATTATCTGCAGACATAATGCATAAACAGTTAAGGAAAGTCCTTCCTTCATTAGGCCAGAGCAATTTTTCTCCTACTGTTATTCTTTAGCTAAAATTCCTTCCAACCCAAATATGTCAGGCATCTATATTTGCTCACATTCTTCTCCCAAACTCCCAACTTCCACAAATGCCAGGAAAAAAAAAAAAAAAGCAATTTTGCCTCTCCATTTCCTAAATGAGTGTCAGCTGCTGAGATCTCTGGGTTTCCACTGCTTGGCTAATGCCGTTATGAAGACATTCCAGAATCATTCTCAGAACTTAGCAAACCATAATAACTTCACTTCAATGAACACTTCAGTGTTCATCACTATTCACAGGAACCCATAGGTGAATTTCAGTGGGTTTTGACAACTGCCTCTGATACTGTTATAACACTTCAGTGAAAGAGGCTCTCAGTGCTGGAGGTTCAACGCCGGGATCAAACTATTACAAAATTAAATACAGAAACAACATGCTGTTTACACTCATTAAATGGCTAATGGTAATATTCAGGGCATGGAAATCCACTGTGAGTCTTTCCCTTTTCTACAAAGAAAAGTCATTGCTCTTGGTGTTTGATGGTTGAGTTGATGACAGAATAATGGGGTATGACAGGAGGCACCTCTAGAGGCTCTCTGTCCTGCAGATAGACAAAGATGAGCTTATGGGGCACAAAGCCCAAATCCTGTATTATGGCAACTGAGAGGAGGCTCTTAGAAGAGTGGGTACAGGAGTGTGAGCCTTGTATGCTGGTGCCACTGTGTTGGGGTAGCATTGGTAACAAGTGCATTGAAAGCCTCACTGACTCCTGTTGTGCTGGAAATGCCTTGTAGCCTCCAGAGGCCTTAAGCAAGTGGTGGTTCCTTGGTTATGTTTAGAGCTGATTATTCACCTCTAAGTGCTCAAATTTAACTTCCTTTAACACTGGAGATGATGTAGACAAAGAATAGGGACTTTTGCTGAATATAGAAACTCAGGAAAGGTAAACTATAATAAAACTTGGGTTCATTTTAGGTTCCTTGAAAAATGACACCGACGAAAGAAAGATTCTGACGAGTACTTTGCAAAATCCATGGATACAGTACCACAGGCAGCCTAACCAATTGCATTGCACCAACCTGCTCAACACGAGGATCTGAATTAATCACTGTATTTAATTTTCTGACAGCTAGTACATTTTCCTCAGATATGTTCTCCAGGTAGACTTGTCCTTTCATGAGTGTATTCTCTACACAGATCACTCCATCCATTCTCAGCAAGTGGTTATCCATGACAAAGCTGTAGTAGTTAACAGCGTTCCTTTGATCAGCATCAATAAAGACTATATCAAAGTGCTCATCCTCAGCATGTAATGCCTGGAAAAAAAATGAGGATGGAGAAAACACTAATTATTTACCTGCTGTCTGAATACCAGTTTCAACTTACCATTTAAAAGTCCTTTATATAAAAAACTCAAATATGAAGAACTCTGGACGTCTTTATTTTTTATATATATACTTTTTTTTTTTTTTTTTTTTTGGCTGAAATTACTTCTGGAGATCTTGGGAGTTTCCCATGGTTCACAAAGAATTCTTCAGCAGCCCCGGTGCCCAGATCTCTGAACCTCTCACAGACAATCAGGATATAACAGATGATTGCTCATCCCAGCTTGTCTTGTTGAGAATCACAGCAGAAACACCTGCACATTGAGTCAAAGGGGACTGAGCCATCAGGGTAAGGGAGAAGACTCACATCAAACCATGTGGCAGCTGAGCTGCTGCAATAAGCTCTCTATTCTCCAAAGAGTAACTATCCACAAACCAAAGAGTGGCAATTGTAACAGTCTTTGGGAAAAAAACATCAGGCTGATCCTGGGAATTGCAAACTAGCGAGTCCCACTTCAGTAACAGGCAAATGGTTGAAATCCCAATTAATAATAGAATTACAAAGCACATAAAAGAGCAGGTCATGGTAGAGATAAAGCAGCATAGCTCCTGTGAAGGAAAATGATGTTTCTTTAATCTAAAAAAATGCTTTGGGTGGCTCAGCAACAGAGGATAAAAGAGAACTGGCTTCTATCATCTAATTGGATTTTCAGAAATGTGGCACACCTTCCCTCCAAGCAGGCTGCTGATGATAATGTATAAAAGTGTTGATGGATGACCAGATGGGAGCCTTTACAGCCTTCTTCTGTGGCAGTTAATGCACTCGCTGCCCAAGAGGCTGCTATGGAATATTTCAGATTCCATCTGGGACTATTTAACTGCATCTGTGTGCGTTGCAATGAAACAACGGCTCATCCACCTATCTCAGGCAAGCATAAATGCTTTCAAGCCTTGGCATTTCAAGTGAAAAGAGAAACAATTATGTTTTCCAGAACTCACTGTTTCTACCACAACTTTTAACAGCAGTTCTTGAGTCCAGATTTCCCTTTTGTGTTTGGAGACATTGTGTACAATGAGTGATGAGCGATCCCCTGAGGTGTACGAGAGAAAGCATCAAGAACAAATGGCTATGGAATATTTGAAAAACTAATTTGTTTTCAGGAGTGAGGTTGATAGTTCCAAACAGAGATTTCAGGAACCTTTCAGAAACAGAGTGCACACTGTTCTGATGAGAAAATAGCAGGGAGTGGATCACCGAAGCTCTGAATTATTCTATTTTGCAAACTGGTGTCATTATGAGCTTGTTAGTGGGTAAGAAATGAAGCTCATTTCCCTCTTGGGCGATACTGGTGGAAAGCAGCAGAGACATTTTTGGTGTGGGGAAGAACATCTTATATCAAACCACAACTCAGCCAGTCTGCTCAATGTCACTGCTTCAGGAGGGGTCAGAGGATGGAAGCTAAGAGGAGGAAAGAAAGATTAGAGGTCTCATTCTCCAGAGAGAATAGCCAAAGCAAATTCAAGCAATTACCATGACTTATCACTACTTTCTGACTTGTAACCTTCCTGGGTGGAGGAGGTGGGGGGCAGGTTTTCAGAAGCAGATGTGGCAATCTCTAAACATATGCTACTACTGCTTTGTGCTATGGCTCCCTAATGAAAAAGAATCTCACTTTTCTGCAATGGCTTCATTAGGTCCATATGGAGTTGTGTAGCTCCTAGGATATTTGTTGGACATCTTGTTTCAACCCTCTTTCTGCACTGTCTACCTGCTGACAGCTTATCCCTTTCTTACCTACCTTCTCATGCAGCCAAACCATCCTTCAGCATCACAGCCTAGGAGGACCCCTGTGCTCAGTGTGCATCTCGCACAAGCCTGTGTTATCCTTGCACTGCTGGAAGGTGTTTCACTTCAGCCGCTTTGAGTCCTGAAGAAACAGCCTCAAATTTCACTTGTCACCTTCCATTTCCTCCAAATCAAGCCCTCTGCAGTCTCCTACTCTAATTACATTCTTTGTGTGTTGCAGAGCTTTGCAAGACACTAATATGTGTTGTGACAACTTGGGGGTGGATTTTAGATGCCAAGATTTAGGCAAATAGGTCCATTTTGTTTAGCCTAAGTTATACCACACAGCTTCCACGTGCAGCCCCAAGTATCCTGTTTCATATACCCCAAACATGTATGGAAAAGTCAGATGTCTAAGGCAGCTGAAGCAGAATTAGACACTTACATATGAATGCCTGAAACACTCCCTTTGAGTTCACACTGGGACCTCCCAGCAGGTCCAAGTGCAGAGCTTCAAGCTTGAAGCAGCAATGCAGTGATGGAGAGAGCAGGAGAGCTCACTGCTACTCCTCTCAAAATGAGATTGACAATCTTTTTCTTCTCTGTGGGACTGAGCAGATAGTGCCTGCTCCTGCCTGGGACCTCACAGCACGTCAGAGGTCCCTTTGTCCTTTGCTAAGGGAGAGGCAGAGCCCAAACATCTCCAACTGTGAGGAAAACTGAGATCCAGAAGGAAATAATCTGCCTGCAAAATATCCTGCTGAAACTAATTTCCTGAATGTTTACAGTGCAATCCTTGCTCCTTGCTACAGAGGCATCATAGATGGTAACAGATGGCAACAAGAAATGTCTTAATTCAGAGCAAAGTTGGCTAAAATTAATGCTTTTACTTACAGTGAATCATTAACTTCCTCTTGGATTGGAAAAGAAGGGAAAAAAAAAGAACTTGTAGCACTGCATTGCACAGAAGAGACACACCAAAAGCCAGCACGAGAAGGGCACAGCAACACTGTTGACAGATACAGCAAAAGATCAGGGAGAGGACATCCTGAATAAAAACATGAATGAATCTTCTGGCAGACTGAAAGAAAACCTGATTGCAGCTCAGATCAGAGACAACGTGCTCTCATAAGGCACATACAAACTCAATCAGACACAAACGACTGTCCAGTTCCTTTGAAATGGATCACAGTCAGCATATTTGTAATAAAGACGTACTCAAAACTTATTACCTTCCCTACGCTGTGTTCTTGACCTAAATGCAATAGCAATCCATCCTTAGAGTACACAGAATACATGAAGAAGTACAGCTTCCTTTTAAAACACCATTAGAATATTTTACTGTATGTGGACATACACTCTTGTTACTCCTAAATGCTATTCTATTGAGTACAGTTTATATTCACCGGCAAAGCTAAATCTCTGGGGAAGCCAGAGAGGGAATGCAATTTCTAGTAATAACAGCTCACAACAGTGAATACTATCCACTTATCCCCACAATTTCCAGCTATTTTGGACTCCTTTCTGAATTAACCTTTCATATCAAAAGGAGCAATTCTGCACACTAGAGACTCCGACACAATTTCATGCATAATTTATTCACTCAGTTCAACATTAAACGCAGAGTCCTTGACTTTGTCAAGGTGGATTCTGTTGGCAGACTTCACAAGCAGCAAAACAGGAGAAATGAGATCTGCAGCTCAACCTCTTCACCTATTCTGTCTGGTAAAAGGAGGGAAGAAAGGAAAAAAGAAACCCCCAGCATGCTTACACAATGCCTTGCAATCAGCAGAATCTGCTGCAAACACAGTGCTATTTTCTGTGTTGTGGCTTCAATTTTAAAGTGGAAGGATTGAAATCATGGATGGGAATAATTTGCTGGTAGTTTGCATTCCCCACGGGCTTAATCCTGCTTTCACTGTTCCACCAAACGTCTACTGGGAATTAAAGGGAGCTGTTTGGGAGGGATCAGACCCTTTGCTAACAGCTGATGCAAAGCAAGGCATGTTGCTCAGGCACAGCACTTCAGATTTAAGCAGCTTGTAGGGAGAAGATTTTAAACACTCTGGTTCAGCACATGCTGGCCCCACTACCTGCAGTTGGGATCAAATCTCTTTAATCTCTCCATGACTTTTGGCAGCATTACCCATTTCTGCTTTATTTCTGCTTTCTCTCCCATCTAATCTGGTCTTCTCTAGGGGGAAAGCAGAGCACTACTCACAGCCTGAGCCTCTTCCATGTGTTGCCACAATGGTGGCCCTGCACCAGACAGACCCCAATGACCCCAGCACATAAAGGCCCCAGAGAGGCCACCAAATGTGTCCCTTCATCATTTGCAGTCATTGCGACCAGAGCCCTAGAGTCCAAGTAAAGCAATTCTGATTATCGTGGTGCCAATGATAAAATATCTGTCAGATTAAGCAACACAAGTTCAGAGGCCAGCGTGGAAATCCTTCCAGAGAGAAACATCCCAGTGCAGAGATCTCACCAGCCAAACATGAGCACCTCAAAGAGATGTTGGAAGCCCCAAGAACCTGTAGAACCGGGGTCAGGACGTGCCTGCGCTTTGCAATCAGAGGCTATAAAATCAATTGCAACATCGTGTGTTAAGGATTTAATTTTCATGTCTTTGCTCCCTTCTTTAATCTCTACACAGCATGTACTCTGCCTGCCTCTAGATATTTCAATTCAGTCACAGTAAGTCAGTTGCACAGAATGGGCACTAGAGAGCAACAGCAATTCAATTAATTTCACACTCACTGCAGGGAGCTGGGATTTTAAATGCTGCACATTGCAGGTGATCTGTAACATTTCATTTATTCACATACTTGGCAAAGCTCTTTGTTTCTTTCTTATCAAACTTGGAGGTCATGAAAGCCAGAGGCTAGGGAGCTCCTGGCCACCTCATTTTGGAAGAAAAAAAAAAATTAAGATACTTGTTAATGGAAATAAAGTTACAATCAGGCTCACAATGACACGTCCAGATTGAAGATGGAATCATCTCAAATTGGTTTGCAATGATGATAGAAATGCCTTGTATTTAATGAACCTGGTATTGGCTTCTCATGTTGGTACTCTGGACCTGCAGCAATGGCATGGAGATCCATAAAATAGAATTAAATGTGAAACTCCTCCACAAGGATCCACAAGATTCTCTTATTCTTGGGACAAAGTCACTACTCAGAATGAAACACATTTATCTAATGTGTCTGTACATCTTAAGCTTATCACATTGCTCTGGAAGTGAAAAACCCAGGGTCCAACTCCTCGTGGTGTTATCACTGGGAGGAAAACAATGATGGGCTGTGGTGATTTACAGACTTCTTCAGGACTTTCCCATTGTTGGGAGCACTGGGGCACCTCCAGCAGTGCACAGTTATGTTTGGAATTAGAGACCCCAATCCAATGAGCAGCCAAGTCAAATAAAACTCTGCCACCAAAGCCTACATACCTAAATTTAAAGGATTCCTGTGGTCAAAAATCTGTAGTATTTTGGTTAAGAAGGAAAACAAGCTATTTCGTGTGACAGAGCCTCACCATGCATTATCATGAATAAGAAATAACTCCAGTGCAAGGTTGTGTTCACATATTAGTGAGTGAATTAGGGTCACCACTCAGAAACCTGCGGGCAGGAAATAGGACAAGCTGACCCTGCCCAAACCTCCTTAATCTGCTCTGAACAAGAGCTCCCAAATTCCCCTTCCAACAGACTTTACCTCCAACGTGTCTGCTATCGGTCCCACTCGCATGCTTATCTTTTTACCATCTGAAGAATAATCAAATGCTTCTTGGCTGTTCACTCCGAGATACGGCACTTCTGCACATGCAAAGATTTTGCCATCATCTGGCAATTCTTCTGCGATAGCAAGGATACTGTAACCTTTAAGCTTGCCAATTAATAAAATCTTCCTGGCTCTGATCAGATGAATAAACATCCTAAAAATGTGGCCTGCGGAAAGACAAAAGTGAAAATATAAAAATAAAGCTCTAAGAAAGACAGTTCTTTGTTCACGATGAAAATTAGACGTACCTTTTAAGTCATCATTAAAATAAAATCACATCTTAAAACACTTTCAGATAAGGGTTTAACAACAGAATCGTTCCAAATTTTATCTAAAATGCAGCAAGAAGACAACAGACTAGTTTGAAATGTAGAGCCTTTATCATCAATGCTGCTATTGTTCAAGTGCTTGTTAAATAGTGCTTGAAATATTGCATATTTTAACATTCCCCCCATATGAAAATGGCTTTAAGACGTCTCCATATTCTTTCTGGAACCCGGTTAAAAAAAATCACTACATTACCTTGCGTTTGCTCTTAGAGTCATTATCCCTAGACAGCACCATCATTTAAGAAATTTATCATCAGTGGTGTCCTTCGAACAATGTATTAGTGTAATACATTATAAGAGTACTTCACTGTGATGATGTATTACTCAAAGGATGGGAACATCTGGGAAGAATGAATCTAGGAATAGATTTAGTGTAATAAGCTTTATATGAGAATCCAAGCCTGAGTACTATTTGAAAAGGTGAAGTGCTTGGCCACAGACCACCTTCAACACTAAAGCACATAACACCCTAGCAGGCACCACCAAAACAAAACCAAGGCTTTCCCCCTCCCTGCAATGAGGACAACCATCTCCTTGCTGCTCTATAAGGGATGGGCATCACGAAGCATGATGAAGTAGAGAAGACAGAGAGCACTCATGAGCGCATGTGTGAGCATATATGAATGAGCACAAAGGTATGGGGTGGGGGAGGGACAAAATGCATACAACAGGAAGGTAGGCACCGACAGGAAAATCTCCTTTCTCTTTTTAAGAATTTTTTCACATTTTCTGAACTTTTCCATGGCATTCATCCTATCCCCACTCAAAACGGACTAGAATATGAGGAACTTTTTTGACACTGATTGGGAGCCATTTTATCATTTTGTTTGATCAACTTGCCATTCAAACAGCCTGAAGTGTCCTCTTGGAGTGGCTTAACTCTGGCTTTGGTTCCTCCACCATCCCTTGAGCCATGGGCAGGTGACACTTTTCTGGAAAAAGAAATTTCAGCGTTATGGTGGCAACCAAAATCTGAATATCTCACAGAGAATAAAAGAAACAAAGAGGGAACTCCTGGAGAAAAAGTACCTCTGCTTAGGAGCATGCAAAAGCAGCACAGAGACATCACAAATATCACTGAATTAAACTTCTAGGGGAGCCTGGCTCTGTAATAAGCAAGAGCAGATTGGCCATGACTCCTGGCCTTTCTGTGTTGGGTTGGGAAGAAGGGGCTGTGTGTCCAAGGAAGAACATACTCCAAGAGGAGCACTGCATTCAAATCCAAATCTTTCCCATTGGTACCAAGCAAATGCCTACTGTCTGTTTCAGAGTAAACTGCTCCAGTTTCCAAGGCCAGTTTTTGTTTGGTGGTGTGTTTGTTTTCCAGCTGAAAAAAAGATTTCTTCTCAGAATGGGGCAAGAGAAGTAGAACCTTAAATTTTCTGCAAGAGAAAAGAAAAATCTTTTCTTCCCAAACTGCAAAGAGAACAGGGCACCTCCAGACACTATTTCACAGAACCCAAGTCTGAGAGAAGTCTGGATAAAGTGAGATACTGCCTATTGCAGTGGGAAATAAAAAGATGACTGGAAAAAGTCCATAGCCTGGAGACAGATTAGATTACCGTATCTGAAGAAAGCAACCACCAGAAATGGCTGGTGATACTTCTGCAGGCCAGAATTTAGAGTCGTTTGATCTTTTTTATCCTTCCCTCTTCTCCTCCCACCACTCACCAGTAAAATGAGAAAGAATTCATAACCCATGTCAGCCACACTCAGATAATCCAAGTCTTAAAGAGTAAAACATTTCATATAACCTCTTTTCTGCCCCTCACAAATGCTTTAACAACTTTAATAAGATAATGTATAGCTATTATCATACAGCAAGCGTAAGTCAAACAACTATCAGCTATTATTTCAGCAACAGAACGAACACTCAGTGTTCCCATAATCCACAGCCTGGAACAGTTTACACATTGTCAATTTAAGACAGAACTGGCTTTTTCCACATATCAGAATGTACACTGATAAATGGGAATTGTTCAGCAGACCCCACATGGCTGGGTAATATACTGAAAAAAAAGGAGAAAAAAGAATAATGAGGGTTTCAGATGGACTTCTGAATTAATGATACCTTAAATTAGTTTAATTAATTAGTTTAGTTAGCAGAGTTATTTAGTTAGCAGATTAATTAGTGTTTGTTGAGCACTGGAGATAAAAGCTGCATTTAAAGGCTGTTATTATAGGGGCAGTCAGAGATTGTGATGCAGTTTTTCGTCATATTTTATTTATCCCAGCACTGGTTCAATCCAGGGTTTCCTTGGGTTTTTCAGCCAGCCCTTTCTGGAAGCTGGCTTGCTTATTTTTCCAAGAATATGGTGCAATACTTTGCCATAGTTAGCAGCAGTCAGGTAAAACAGCTCACACAACTTACAGCTAGACTTCTTGTTCTCACCTCCTCTCCTCAAGGGCATGGGTGCACTCAGACACACGTGTCAGTGCAAGTGTCATGATATATTTGGACACAGTCAACTCTCATTCTCCTTCTCTCCTCTGCTCTCCACATTTATGGCACATTTTGAACAGAGAATCTAGAAACATATTCATACAATCGGAGAAGAAAAGCACAAAGTTATAAAAGAGGATCCATACCTCTTTGAAGTTGCCATTGCAACCAAATAAGGGTCCAGTCCAAGGGCAACAAGAAGAGCTTTCTGTAAGTAATTCTTGAGTTGTTCAGGTACATGAGGATCATTGAGGGCTATTTCTCGGGCTTTAAGAAGGTTCTCTGCAATGCTTCCCATTGGGGTTTCTGAAATGGAAAAAGAAAGAATGATAACTGTTCAAATCAGCAGACATTTAAACCAGAAGTCATACATAGTACAGGTTTTTGAATGAATATGGAAACAGCCATGGAAAATTTCTCAACCTGAAAAGAATACACACTTCTAATTCACTTCTCTTTGGCTCCCAGTGAGCTGTGACAACACAGAGTGAGATCTGAAAAATTCCTCAAGTGTCAGAGCACGTGTGGGGTTATGAAAGCACCGGTGAGAGCAGCTCTGAGGCACATGGCAAACAAGCTGTATGCACACCCAGGGTGGAGAAATTGCCCCTGGCAGGATTTTATTCTCTGTGGCAGAAAAGCTGCTGAAAACAAAGTGATGCAGGCCAGAGCCACCATAAAGGACATGTTTCCTCAGGAGGACTGGCCCAAACCAGCCCAGCAGCTGTGGGGCCATCCACGACGCATACCTCTGATTTCTCTCTTCTCCATTTCTTTTCTATCTATCCAAAATGCCATCCTGGATGTACTCATCAAACATTGGGTCTCACTGGTGTCCTACCTGCTGTCATTGCCTTGCTGACGATCTTGTGTTAACTTCTAGACAAATGGGAGCAGGACAGAGGAATGTCATTTTATCTTTTTAATATCTTCTCTGTCTGAGGGGTTCAGGGGAAAAATCTGAGGTGGATACAGGAGCAACTCCACGTTCTCAACCAGAGATATGGGGATAGTCAGGTCTTCTCATTAAGGATGGAACAACATTGAGCGTCTCCTACTTCACATCTTTGGAAATGGGGAAAGGTCTAAACCTCCCCAAAGGGCTGTTTCTCAGAGCAAGGCATCTCAGCTTTCTGTAGATATTAAAAGAACAACACCGTCTTTTGGGACACCTTCAACTTATTTTCATTACCCAAGTTACAAACAATAGGAATGCAGACTAGGAAAATAAATAACACATGTTCATTTTACACGGGAATTGCCCTAATAGAGAAGACTTGCAGGTCACCTATACAGCACCATACTCCTGGCAGCAGCCCAGCCTTACACAGAAGAAAAGCAGATTTTGAGTAGATAGAGCAGCCCCTGACTTACAGCTCATGTTGGTGTCTCACCATCAGGGGCAGCTCGCTCCTCTTTCAGCAATATCTAAATTAATGGTCAGTACAGAAGTAACGGCTGCTTTCCCAGACCTTGCTAGTTTGTTGACTTCAGCAAACCCCCCGCAGCCCAGCTATGTGCTGTGTGACAACGTAGTGTCTTTCTGCTACATTTTCACCACCTCCAGGCTCCTGCCACGTGTCTGCAAGATGCTGGGTGTCAGGAGCTGCCTTCTCCATCAGCCCTGCCAAGCACTCCGAGGCTTCCTGCTAATTTAGCGGAAAAAACACGTGTTTATAATCCATGTCGGATTTCAGCAATCATCATGTTTCACTCCTGGGTGAGTAACTGACAAGGGTGCACTGTCACTCAGGGAGGGGGAAAAGATTTACCTCCAGCTGTTTTGTAACCTGTGTTATAACACCAACGGCAAGCATCACGAAGTGCTCCCAGACAGCAGCAACATGCAGTACATGCCAAAATCAACTCCACACCTCCACGCCAAGGATTATACAATCTTTTCAAGAAGTGCTGCCCTTTTTTTTTAATTAATTTATTTTTTTACAGCCCTGATGATGCTTAGGGCCAACAGCAGAGGTCAGAATTGCCTTCGTTTATACAAGGGCCAGACAAGCTGGAGCAGAGCCTGGGGCTGGCTGCTCTCAGGGTTCTGAGCAATAAGGTGAAGGAAAATTTTTGCAACTGCTTTTTTCCTGCGTAACTCCAGGGAAAGTCCTTCTGTTTTAGTGCACAGCTCTGCAGCTGGACCATCATAAGCACTAAATTACATCGCCTGGTTTCTTACCCGTGGTTCTATCTATGCACAGACATCTTCCCAACCTAATTGTGCATCATCTTCTTCGTGAATATAGGGAATAAAATCTTCTCTACAGGTGAAACCAAACCTTTCCAGGATGGGTTTAGATGGTGTTTACTTGGATGGGGGGAGCTCAATCAGGAAAGAGGAGGATGTTGTACTATTTGCAGGGAGTTGCCCAGTAAAAAGCATGGAGTGGTGACAAACATGCAAAAAACGAGTCTGAATTTGATAAAAGCTAAGCAAAGATGCTGCATTCAGAGATATGAGACTGAGTATTTCCCATCTGGGGCTATCCTTCCAGTCTTCACATTGATTGTGCAGCCCCAGTGTCGATTGGGAAGAGTGCTCCTGGCATGCAGAGCACTGAAGCACCCCAGGTGCCTTTGGTAGGAGCTGCCTGGCACCAAACAGCTGCAAATCTGATAAAACCTTGGACATGGAAGCCTCATATTATCTTCTCAAGCAATTGGGAGTATGCCCAGCGTACTCAGTTACCAGAGCTAGCACAGAGGCTAAGGTGGCAGAAAACATACTGGTATAAAACAAGCATCTCAATCCATCCAAAATTACAGCCTGATCTCCTCTTGGCACTGCAATGTCTACTCTCCAATTCACCATTCTCCCGTTTCCTCATTCCTTTTTCCCAGTTCAGACCTTTTCCTCCCATTTCAGATCCACACAGACCTTCCTCCACTGTTCAGCTCCAAACACTTCTCCCCACACATACCTTTCTCTCTTCCTTTCTGCCAAGCCACAGAGCCTGAGAGGCAGTCCAGGAGCCAGGTCTGACACATCCCATGGTGTCCCCTCCTGGCACACCTCCTCTCTTGGAGGAACCCACCCAGTCTCCTAAGCCCTTCTTCTCACTCAAGGCACCAAAACCTTTTTGTACACCCACTCCAACTGTCACTCTGGCTGTCTTATGGCACTCATGCCAGTTTTGCTTGTTAGGTAAAAATCTCTCCCTGCTCTCTGCCGGAGAAATCAGAAAGCACTCATGGACCATCTTAGTCACCGGTTTGCAAACACAAGCTGCTAAGGGCTAAAGCATGCATGGAGGGCTGCAAGCCCCAAGCAGGAAGGTTACCTGCAGGACACTGCATGTTGCTTCTTGTCCCTTGATGTGGCAGTGTTGAAGTTCACCAGGTGAGCTCTTGAGCTTCTTGTTGCAATGCTGCACTGCACCACGTTGGGCTGCTCCCGGACAGCTGTGAGATCAAACGGTGTCTGACACTGGAGAAGAGGGAAAAAAAAGGCAACTTTCAGTGCCTGTGCTTTATGTAACAGCAGTGTTCACATCCGGACCTGGAAAAGCTGCTGGTTCTCAAGGAGATAATCAGCAATTTCATAATATAGCATAGACATGTCCCAGCTAAGCCATCAGGTGTGGAGCTGCAAATGCCCCAGGACTTTGAACCCCTGCTTACTTACAAGTGGCCTGTAGAGGAGGTTACCCCACACAGCAACCTGTGCATCTCCTGCCTGGGAGAAACACAACTCACATCCAAGTTTGTTCTATGGGCCACAGCTGCTACAGCTGGGGTGGCACAAGGAGGTGGCGGCCTTTGGCCACAACAAACAGATGAACGTTGGAAAATATGTTTGTCACCTTCTGAAATGAAATACAAGTCATTTAGATGCTGCCTAAATAGATTAAAAAAATATAAATGGAAAATAAGTGAATGCTCAGGACAAAAGAGTAGAAGAAAAGCAAATAAAAGAAGTCCCAACACTCAGTAGATTGCTATTAATCAAAACAAATAAACAAGATGTAGAGGGCAGATCTCCTTGCATGCTTAAGATTATTCCAGTTTATAATTCAGTAAACAACAAACTGCATTAAACCTGCAGCCCCTGTAGAAAGAGATGCAAATTGTGTTTGTATTGGGAGTTAAAATTTCAGATGAGTATTTGATAAACAGGCTAAGAGCTTTAACATGCCACCTATTCCTCCCTCCTCTAGCTTTGGAGGTGACTTTGAGCATGGTGCTTCTCTTCTGGTGGACTCTGTTCTCCTATTCCATAAAATGGGGATAACATCTTATCCCTTCTGTGAAGTGCTTTGCCATCTGCAGAGGAAGCCAGCAGAAGCTCTGTGTTAGGTGGTACTCCCTCCATGGAGCAGCAGTGCACGACTTCAGGGGAGTTTGTTCTTGTATCTCTTTCCCAAACTGAAATTTGATATAAATCTAAGTTCCTTGATGAGTTTGGCTGCCATTAAGCCTTCAAAGCAACAAGACCTAGCTCTTGCTCAGCAGGCTCTTGAAGAACAATATTTCCCAGCCCCTGCTTTTACGCCTGTTATCAATTTTCCTGGGTTTTCTTTCTGCTTTCGGAGGACAGATTTCTAAGAAATCGCTGAGGAGAAGGCAAAGTTGAGTCTGCACCTCCAGGCCTTGCTGTCGAATCCACGTAGGGACCCATCTACTGGAGCCCTCCCCACAGCACCCCTGTGCCTTTGGGTTGGGGCAGTAGTAGGAGATCTGGCATTCTCTTAACACAGCTGAGTGAAAACTGCAGCATGAGCCCAGCAGATCAGGAGAAGGTTCTGTAACTCAGACCTAATTTATCCCTTTGTAGGGAAAGTTCAGTGCATTAGAGTCCCAGGGAAGCTGGGCAAATGAATCAAAACTCTGCTCATCCCCCAAACAGCCCTTCAGGGATCAAACAGCCTCTGATTGCTTTTTGGAACCTATAGTTATATCTGAAAACAATGAAAAAACTCTTTTCAGTGTTTAATTAAAAGCTGGGAATGGGAGCTCAAAGCAGCCAGTGTCAAACCAATCCCTGCGCTCCCGCTCCCATCTCCCTCTCATAAGAGCAGGTCAGAGCCCCAGAGTCTCCATGCAAAAAGAAAGAAGTTCCTTAACAGCACTGAAGATCACAGAATTTGCTTTCATAAGATCAAATTTGCTGTAGGGCATCATGTTAGGTATTAATCTACAGTCTCCCATTGTACTCCTCCGGCATTATAAAACTAGCTGATTATACAACCCCATCCCAGAGCCTGCACGTGTCTTCAGATGCTCCTCACACTCCTAACTCACGTCTCAGATTAGATAATCTTGGTTTTGTAATTGCTCTCCGTGCCACCTCCCCTTCCAACATCTGGTCACCTGGAGACTTTAAAAAGCACCTCAAAGTCACCAAGCTACGTGAGATCTCTTAGCAGAGGTTTGACTTTCCTAGAAACATGCCAGTGTCAGAAGAGGGTTTTGTGCCGATGGCAGCGGCTGCAGCGCCCGAGGAGCCCCAGCAGACAGACTTCCAACTGGTGCGAGTCAAGAGCACGTGGTGCCGGGTCAAGAAAGGAGAAACCCTTTCTGATCTCGAGGACAAGATCATTCTTTCCGAAGCAAAAATGTAAGTATAGGAGCTCACGTTGCTCCCAGTACATTGGTGATAGGGCTGGACAGCTCTGGCTGTGCAAAGTGTGCTGTGTCCCCAGTGGGATGCACCTCAGCTGAGCTCTCTTTCAACAAGGGAATGGTCAGCTGCAAATTCTCTGCTGTTTTCATACAGCTGAGGGGCTGTGATTGGTGTTGGTTGTGCCATCCAAAGCCAATTCCACCAAGTAACATCCAAAATTGCCATGTCTCTTAAGGGTCACATGCTGGAGATGAATGCAGGTGAAGCAAAACTACAAACTGAAGGCATAAGTTTGTGCATTAAAATGTGCACAGTAATACTTTCAGTAATATTGTGTTTTAAAAGGTCAGAAGAATTTTTTGGAAGGTATAAATCCACACTGCTTTTCTTTAACACTTAAAAGAGTTAGAGTCAGATTCAGAGGGAGTTTGGTATCAAAGAAAGCAAAGTGCCCCCAAGACACCATCCAAGAGGATGCTCAGGCATGTGGAAAGAAATCAGGCATGTGGAGAAACCTGATTATCCAATGAGCCATCCATTCAGAAAACAAACTGAAGTTTCACAGAAACTTTCAATTTTTCTCCATCTGCAGACGAAGAGTCTCATAAAATACACTTCACAGTTTCATTTTGTCCTTTCTTGCTATTATTAAGTAACTCTCAAATCTTCCCTGCTTTCTTTCCCTGTCTAGCAGCACTTCCTTTTTCTATCATGTTTGTTTTGAGAAGCATCAATTCACTTTTACCAATATTTGGTAGAGAACATTCTGTGGAGGTTTGTGTGTGGGTGCGAGAAGGTAGATGGGAGTAAGTCAATTCTTACCATCAAAATCTACCAGGAAGACAAGGTTTCCTTGATAAAATCTTTGAAAATTGTTGAAAATCACTTCTCCTTTCCCTTCTGGGAAGCTGAAATTATTGGTCTGGGGTTTTCTGCTGTTTTGCTGACAGACGAGAACTGGAAGGGAAATTTCTTATTTCTTCAACCCTTATGGTTCCTTTCTGTCGTTGTCACATGGAATTTCATCCATCTGACTTTTCACTTAGATGTGATGAGGTTTATCCATCTTGCGGCCCCACGATTCTGCAGTGCACAGGCAGAGATGCCACGCGTTCCCCACCTTTGGTTACCTCCTTAAACCAGTTCAGACATGCAGGGTATAAAAGAGAAATATAATGATTGCAAGCTATGTTTTCTCATCCTTGCTAGAGGTGAATGTGTCTCTGAAGGTGGGATTTCCTGGACAGTTGAAGCTCCCATCTATTTCTGCTACAAAGTGGTAGAAACAAACAACATTCTGGATCCCTCTAACACTACTCTTCTCTGGGGTCACACCACTGACACCCAGCAACTCGAGCTAACCACTGGTGGCAAAAGGAGGCTGAGGCGCTTTATCGTCATAGATGAAGTCGTGGATGAACTTTATGGCACCAAAGTCCGGCATTACTTTGAAGAGAACAACGTGCAGCACAAAATCCTCGCCCTGCCTACCACAGAAGAGACGAAATCCATGGACCTGGTCTTGAACATCCTGCAAGAAGTTCAGAACTTCAGCATTGACAGGCGAACAGAGCCCATCATTGCCATCGGAGGAGGTGTTTGCCTGGACATTGTGGGGTTAGCTGCTTCCCTCTATAGAAGACGCACCCCTTACATCCGCGTCCCAACCACCCTCCTCTCCTACGTTGATGCCAGTGTGGGAGCAAAGAATGGAGTGAACTTCCTCCAGTGCAAGAACAAGCTTGGGGGCTATACCCCCCCAGTAGCTAGCTTTCTGGATAGATCCTTCATTCAGAGCATTCCCCGGCGACACATCTCCAATGGCCTTGGGGAAATCTTAAAGGTATGAACTCCTGCAACTGCAGCTTTTAAACCTGAAATAATGGTAAGATATTTGTCAGCATCTACAGCATTGTTTAGGCAGCCTCGTGGACTCCAAGGTGGGCCACCAAGTCTGCAATGGTACTTGTAACTCTCTCTATATATCCATATAGTATATTTATATATACATATAGCCATATATCTACATAGCTATATGTGCCTACACAGTTACAGCCACTAAATTTGCTAAATTTTTCCTTTATACACAATGTAAACAAACTCCCAAACTCAAAACCCGACAGACAAAAGGCACAACCAGGTAAGAAGGAGACTGATCCATAGCACATTTAAATGAACTGCTCGCAAACGATTTGAGGCTCATTATTCTGGGGATTAATAATCTGCAAGATCATTCGCACCTACCTCGAGGGGTATGATGATTGGGGTCAATCAATCTCCGACGAGACAAATTCTACTTCTAAAATTACCTGGGAAGTGCACTGTAAATGACTTTATGCCTGAAGAGCTTGGAAAACTTTTGATAAAGCAGAGTTCAAGCTGTTCAAGTGTATTAGAATAAAAGCTCATCAGTAGCATTTTTCTGTGTTTGCACTGTGGGAACTCCCTGAGGATGTCTGGAAACTTTTGGCAGGCATTGGGAAACCCAGTTTCCAATGCGGGAGAGCTGTAATGGCAGAGTCAGAAAGGGAGGAAAAAAATCCTTTCTGAACCCTCATATTCTGTACGTAGCAGTACTTTCCCAACTTTTATTCCCTAAAGAGTAGAATTTGCCCTTGTGCCAAATGCACAGGTATTTCTTTGCTAACATGTAATTACATACAACTGTACTTCACTCTATTGAAACACTCTGTTGTCAGCAGCACATACAAGTAGTTGTTTATGATTACCTCTTCTTTTCTTTAATCTAGATGGCACTCATGAAGCACAAAGGGCTGTTTGACCTGCTCAAGAGCCATGGCAAATACCTGCTGGACACCAAGTTCCAGTCTTACAGTGGCTCTGCCAACCGTGCGGACGCTGCACTGCAGACCACCAGGATTGCCATTGAAACCATGCTGGAGGAGCTGGCTCCCAACCTTTGGGAAGATGACCTGGACAGACTGGTGGATTTTGGTCACCTTATAAGCCCAGAGCTGGAAATGGTGAGTGACAGGCTTCATGCTGCATTACTTCATTTAAAGAAAAAAAAAAAAAAGTCATATCCAAACAGCAACATGAAAACTTGGTGTAAATGTAGCTCAGCCAAACACAATAACTGAACAAACAATGGAAGAGCACCCAATGCAACCAGCCTGGTCCTGCTGGCTCAGGGAATGCATTTTGCTTCCCCATTTCCCTCACAGCCCAGCTGTGTTTTCTATTCACGAAGTTGCTATTGCTTTCTTGCCAAGCACTTACCAAGGCACAGAGGTGACCAGGTTTCAGAGGATCCATTAGAAACCACCTACTAACTATAGGAGTGCAAAGGCACAGAGACCACAGCCCATATTGCTGGGGGGGAAATCGCCACTGAGAAATGAGTGGGGAGATCCAGAGCTTATGCAAAATTCAGAGCTCTTCCCTCCATCCTACTGTGCACTTCATCAGTAATTTGAACAGGAGGAGAATTGGATCCCTGTGGGAGATATAATATGCCATTAATCACATGTAAAAGAGACCATCCTTTGCAAACCATAAATCACAAAGTACTGACCCTCAGAGTACACATGCTACTGCAGCTCAGAGCTGAACGTTAATTTTCATGGGTTCTTCAGGAAATAAGTAGTTATTCAGATACTTGGCAACCCAACCCTTTTCTCCCACCTCCCCTTTGCTCCATTTCCAGAGGGTTTTGCCATCGCTGATGCACGGAGAAGCCGTGACCATTGATATGGCCTTCATGACGTACGTGGCCCACGTGCGGGGGCTGATCACGGCCGATGAGAAGGAGCAGATCATCCAGTGCATGAAGGGCCTGGAGCTGCCCGTGTGGCACGGCGCCTGCAGCTGGGCCCTCATCCAGACGGCGCTGAGGGAGCGCCTGCGGCACGGAGGGGGGCAGCCCCGCATGCCGCTGCCCACCGGCCTCGGCGTGGCAGGTACGAAGCATGGGGATGTGCTGAAGAGCGCGATGGAGGCGTCTGTGATGCTTCCTTGGCATCTCAGCAATCCTGCTGGAAGGCTGAGTCCTCCTGCTTGAGTCCTAGGAATGGACCAAGACCCAGTGGGTCACGTCTGAGGGGAGGCATTCCGGCAGCCCACAGGTCCCTCATAAAGGCAGGCACTGATCTCTGCTCTCTCTGGTTGGGTGTTACGGAAAGGTGGGCACGGCCCCAAGCTGCCGGAGCTCTGGGAGTGCTGGGACATCTCTCTCAGCCCTAGGGTTTGAGTATGGAACCAGGAATTGGATGCATACTGACCTGTTTTGCTTTGCAAACCAACAGCCTAAACACAGTGCTGGGACAGACAAACCATCATACAAGGAAAAAGACCCTTCATTACATTTGAAAATAGTTGTTAAGTTGTCCTTGCTGAAAGGAATTTAATGTCTATAACTAATTCTGGAAAGAAAAACATCTGTTCAGCATCTCAGGTGAGATATTCTTGCCTATAAGACATTAAAAAATCTTAATGCAGAAGCAATGCATAGGACCAGGCTGCAGCCTTACACCCGTACCCAGAATATTTCCACCAACCTGTGCACTCACAAGAAACCAGGCTTTTATAAACTGCTCAGAGGAGCTGCCCTCCTCCTAGCAAACTATCATGAACAAGCAGGAGAAGCTTCCCTGGTTACCCAGCTAACTCCAAGCTTTGTTTTACAGAGATATTCAATGACACCAGCGAGGAGACACTGAAAGGTGCCTACAAGCTGTGGGTTAAGGACTGCAGGACGGTGCTGGAGGAGGAGACAGCCACCCTGTGAGTGCTGCACAGTTTTGCCCAGCATCCTGCCTGCTCCCGGAGCTGCTCAGCTCCACGAGTGGGTGGGCAGGGCTGAATTTAAGGCAGAATGAATACAGCAGCATGAATTTGTGCAGAATTATGAAAGCCTCTGAGCTCTCTGAAGCAAGTATATCAGCCTAGTTTGCCTACTGTGATTGCTGTAGTTGGAAAGGAACTTGTTAGAGTTGTGTTGTGCTCCCAGAGGGATCTCTCACAGTCAAAACAATGCCCATTCTGTAGTTCTTAGTAGCTTTGTGTCTCCTTTGGTAGGAAGTGGGACTTGGTCCCTCCATTGGTTGATCCATGGCCTTGTCCAGCGCTGTCACACTGCTGCCCGTTAGGGCCCTACAGTCAATAGGTGTAGCAGTGGGCTTTTCCCACTGCAGGTGGGAAGGATCACCTGGGGCAGCCAAGAGAAGTCAGGGGACACCCAGTCAGTTTGTCACTTCCGTCTTTGTCACAGCCTCAGTACCACATCAAGGGTCCTGGCAGGCACTGGACAAGCAATGTATCACATGCTGATTGTGGAAAATGTAAAGGCAATGTCATCCTCCTCTCTGGAGGTTGAATCAAAAGAATCACAATCTACAAACAGCCTCTAAATTATTTACAGCGTTATTGTTTGTTTCTTTCTTTCTATCTTATCAGTTTGTGCTGATGTACTGGATTCTGTTTTGCTGAAGCAATAAAAGCTATTAATACTGGACAACTTTTAGAATAATGATTCCATTGCTGCATGCAACACTTGTTGTATATGTGCACATGCTCAAGAGACAGATTGATGAACATCCACTTCATCACTCATTGTGAACACTTAGAGACCTGAAGGCACTTCGGCCCCATGGGAGGCCAACTCTGCACAGCCCAACAGGAAGGAACCCAAAGAGCCACAACTTACATTCCTACCAGAAGCCCAACATCTAAGAGCCATTTGATGCTGGTGATGGGGACACAGCTGTGGGTCACTGCCAGCTGTCCCCATACACAGCTGTAACAACACATCACAGGAGCCAGAGCTCAATTAAGACTGAAAAAAACAACACCAATTATTATTTTATCATCCTCCTCCTGCAGGTGACAGAATACAATCAACCTCTGACACGCTTGGTTGCTTAGCAGCAGACAGCCATGTTTTTAATTACATACTAAAATATGCTAAGAAACATAAAAAGGCTGTGTGACTAATATGTGTATATCTAGAAAGGCATGTGACAGCAACTAAATTGCTTCAGCATCTGATAAAGAGTGCCTCTGCCAGGCTTGTCACTGAAAGATCAGGGAAAGGAGGCAGAAAATATTATTAATAAAGCAGGAGCTTTTTAAAATACACCTCATTGCATGGAATGCATTTGTGTGCGCTCACGTCTAGTATGAATTTATTTGTTTTCATTTATTCAGCTTTAATTCCTGCTTTTCAATTTGAACTATCATCACTATGCCTAGAAATGTCTTATTTTCCCATTACCTTCCATGGTGCATTGCTCCAAGATACAGAAAGTCATGCGGGACCCAGCTGCACTCTGCCCAATGCAAGTTCTTCATAGAGCTGTTTGCACGATATTGCATTGGTGGTGAGAGAGCCTTTGGGGATCCTTTACTACCTGCATGTTCCGAAGCCACTTCTGCTCCGTCTGTTTGCTCTGCAAACTGCTTCTCAGCTGTTCTCCGGGCTCTGGTACATGTTAATGACCAACTGTACAACAGTTATTGCGACTATCAATAGCAGTACTCAATGTACCCTATGTAGAACAGGGTTCAGGCCAGGGATCTGGAACAGATGCAGAAAGAATCTGGCTAAATGTATTTAAATTGGCTGAGCAAACATCTCCGAGCACAGCAGCTGTGGGTCTGCAGGCACTGAGGTGCAGCCAGCATCGTTACTGAGCTCTGAGCCCACTGAAGGAAGCTGCCCCTATTAAAACTGCACACCCACTATTCCCTCTGCTTTAATCAATGTCCAATGTTCCATCCAGATAGGACAGGGGGACACCAGGCAGTCCCTTGGGAGGAAAGTATGACATGGGGATGCAGCACTGCATGGTCCAGCCCTGCAGTTCAGAATCCCAATGCCCACACAGTTGGGCTTCCTTGCTAGCCAGAACCTACCTGTGCTGGCAACTTCATCCATCGTCATCTCCTGTACAGAATTTTTCAGGCTTGTCCAAAGGAAATAAAAGGCTCCTAAGGAGCACTGATGCCATCTTCCACTGGAATAGACTGACCAGCTTCTTACAGCTATTAACCCAGCCAAGTTTTCTTCCTACTCATCTCGCGGCTCTGCAATCCAGCCACAATGCATGAAGATAGCAGAGCTGGTCCCACCACCACCAGCAAGAAATGAACTCCCAAAATACTGACAGAGTTGATTCCATGCAAGCTAAAATACACCAAACTACTCCAACTTAACTCAGAAAAAGCCATCCTGTGTTTGACACCCAAACTGACCATTGCAGAACTACATCACCACATCCTAACAGCGAACTGAACCTCTAAAGGGGCAGCCCTACAAAGCCTGTTGGAAGCACTCGCATCATCTAACTCAAATATCCTCTGCAAAGACTGTGCAGCACTTTTCTGCTTCTTCCTAGCAAAGTCAGGTGGATCGATTTGTTTGCAGATTAAATTAACTTGAGTTAACAAGCATTTTGCGTACCTCAATAGACAACGGATTTTCATGGGGCCAATTTCAAAAGTTCTGTTCATTCTGTTGTAATTATTTCAGGCTCGAAAGCCCTGAGATGACACATTAACTACACCTGCTGCTACAGCAACGTCCACAGAGAAGGCAAGGACTGCACGGTATGAGCACAGCCTGCGGAGGAACAGGACTGGGATGGATGAGAGCAACATCTGCGACAGGAAAGCCACGAGGGTGGAAGACAAAACAAATATTGTCTCCTCATCAGCGCTGGCTGTAGCTCCAGGCGTGACCCAGGAGGCTTTGGGAGTGAGCAGCAGGAAGGCTGTGCAGGGGATGTGGCCCAGCAGCAGTGACAGTGCTGCTGACCCACAGATGTGGGTGTCCCAAGGCATTGCCAAGCCCATGCCTGGCATGTGGGAGCTGGTGGTGGTGGTCTGGGCAGATGGTCCCTTGGGGTAGGAGGCCAAAGAGCCCAGTGAAGGGGACAGACAGAATGACACATGTCCACATTTTGTTCTTTACACTGGGCCACAATTTTGGGTCAATCTGGTAGACAGGTTTTAGAGTTAAACATTGCTTTTAGCATGTATTTCCCAAGCGGGATCTTTTCCATGGCTCCAGCCCCTGGTGCTACAGCAATACACACACAATTGGACAGCCCTGGTGCAGCCAGATCTGCGGGGTGACACCAGGCACATGGAGACTCTCACTGCCAGGCCATGGACACAGGAGCACGGCTGGGACTTCGAACGCACGAAGAAATCAACAAGGTTCACTTACACAGAAAACGAGTGGCTTACACACACGTATGTGAAAAACCAAATGCTTTAATCCATCTATCAAGAACAACAGTTCAAATTATTTCATTGGATACATTAATATTGATCCATAATTTACAGTGCTATGGACCATACACAAATTATTGCTGCAGTCAACAGCAGATGAATATCAACATTACAGTACCAAGCATTATAGCAAGAGGCAGTAATTAATGTCACTTCTTCAAGAAATATAGGTATTTATACTATTATCAACATCAGCTTCCCCCCCAGTGCATTTTATGTCAAACAAATATAAACGTAAGTGCATTATTTTGTGCTTTGTGCTTTCCTTGCGTACCTTTTTTGCTTTTACAGATTGTAAGAGTTAAATATTGCTTTCTAGGCCAAAAGCAGAAAGGAAGAACTCCACGGTGCTCTGCACGTTCCTGGTGGTAGCATAGCTTTGGCAAAGTGAGAACTGGTCAGCACCCCAGCCCCTGGGGCCCAGTGTCACACACAACAATGGCATCAGAGAGGCAGAGGGGCAACAACTGTCCATCTTGCTCCATCTCTGCCTCTAATTGCTGTCTCTGCCCTCTGTTCGGGATCCCCTGTAAAATATCACAGTCACACACATCCCACAATGCACAAAAGGGGAATAACATCACCAAGTACCCGAGAGGTCTGCATCTCCTGGAGATGTCCCCACTGCACAAGGAACGTCGTCTCCACTCAAAAATGAGAAAACTCAGAGGGCTGTGGCCTACAGGAACGGGTGGGGGAACAACAAACTGTCACAGCTGAGTTGTGTGTTACCCCAGAGCAACACAGCACACAGAACACATGGTCCCACTGCTGCTGTCACTGTCACTTTTAGCAAGAAACACAGCTCTCGATACAACAGCGTGGAGTCCTAACTCACCTCCACACAGCACAGAGTCGAAAATTCAGAAGTCAGGGCTGCCACTGAGTACCAGTGGCTTCATGTAAGCATGAAGGGTATTTATATATCACAGTTTAGACTTCAGTTTCTGAATGACCAGCATAGACATCAAACTAAAAGCCTTAATATACTCAGTGGTTTTCAGTTTCTACACCCATGGGAGCACACCCTGATTTCACTGCATAACGCTACAGAACTGCTCCATTTTAAGGTACCGTTTACCATCAGGAAAGGCAACGCAGCCCTGTGTTACAGCCACAATCGTGTCATGTCACAGCCCTGATCTTCACCTGCCACCATTAGAAAACAGCAACACCAGAAGCTCATACCTGTACACTCACCCTGGAGCAGCAAAAACAGAGCACCTCCTGCCCTGAGTACCCAGATGAATGTAGCACATCCTCCCCGGGTCAGAGCTTCACCCACCAAAGGAAAGACACAGTTCCAAAATCTATCTGGGGTGAGGCATCGTTATCACATAACTCCAGATCCTCCTTCAAAAAAGCCACAACCCAGCAGCTGCATCCAGGCTAAGGCAGGGACAGAGCAACCCCCAAAGCACTACCACAGAAAGCTGCAACCCTGCCGAGCCCCGCAACCACTGCTGCCAGCACCAGGGGTCATGGGGCCCGGCACTCCAAGGATGCCTTCGTAGGAAAAATGCTCACCTGAGAGCTCAGCGAGTCCCAGCACAGCTACAGAACTCCCCAGCTACAGTGCTGCCCCATCCCTGTCAATTCACATTGAAGTTCTGAACACCGCAACCGTTGTGACCATGGTTTCCTACAGAGCCTGCCAAACTGGCGCTCAAGTCATTAACTGTTCTGCTATGTTATTTTAGTTTTTTTTTTGTTTGTTTTTTATTCTCTATCATTTCCAGTGTAGCACAAAGGAGAATGGGAAGCTCTTGTTTTCTACACGTAGGCACCACGCCGTACTTCAACCTCCTACAAACAACACCCTTTGCTCTCTCCTCTGTCACACTTCAGTCAGTGCTAGTCGGGGAAGACTACAACTAGAGTTTAAGGCACTTCATTCTGAATGAGATATGCTTGCCTGCCACTTGCAAGTCATTTGTAGGCTGCTATTGAGAAATCCGTTCAACCAGTCTAGCTCCTAACACCATATGTCATCTCTGTAAAACATCTAGGCTTGATATAATACAAGTATAACTACTGTTATTGCATAGGACTACACTTGAGTAGATAATGCACCAAACTACTTTTACAACATTGTTGCATGTTAAAAATTAATAACATTGTTATCAAGTAACAGTTATTTGCAGATACAGTAATTTACTCTTTTTTTTTTCTTTTTTTTTTTCTTTTTTGTCAGCGCCAGTGCTGAAATAAAACACAAATTACTATGACGGGTATATCTACTACATAGTTATGTTTCCAAGCATGTTACTACTTCTTCTGTATCACTAAAAATAAATACGTAAGTTCAGTTTCTCTACAAGTTTTGTTTATTACCTAATCTACATTTGAACTCTACCTTAAACGTGTTTAAAAACATTTTCAAAGTGAGACTGTAATATACAAAATATTCTCAAAATCTCTCTTAAAACACAGAACCCTGCATAAAAGCTTCCTTTCAAGTGTTTACAAAGAACGCAGAAAACTTCCAATGAGTTTTTAAAATGTCAAAAAAGAAATGTTGCAATATTAAGAGGCAAATTCTTACAAAGGAAATACAAACATATTTAAAACGAAAGGCTGAAGGTAACTGAGGAACCCATGCAAATCAGAATAAACTGTACAACGCAATTTAAAAAAAATAAAGCCAATTAGATATGTACAACGTAATGTGCCCAGCTGTTAAAACCTATCAATTATTATCGTCCAAAGAGTGCATACCAACCCATAGTGCTCCTTCCTTGGTTTACTGGTGGCAAGTCATCAATGCCTGTTACAAAACAGAACTAAAATCTAAAAGAAAGTCGTACCGTGATCAAAAGGAAAACCCAAATCAGCTCAGAGCACTCTGAGGAAGAGTCTCACATCTCCCTGCAATTTCTATTTCATTTTCAGCAAGAGCTTTTTATATCACCATCGACACAACGAGGATTTCTTAACACTTTTGTTATTTCTTGTATTCCGAATGGAACAGAGTGGTTTGCTTTTTTTCTTCTCTGAACACTTGTCTATAAGGATCAAAGTTTGAGAGACACTGTATCTTTAAGGCAGCACTATTAAATCAATACAATTACAAAGTGGACTTTTTTGGTATCTTTACATTCTGTAACTTTACATTTTGTCTCCACGTAAATAGGTTGCATTTACAATTCTATGACTCCTCCTTCCCCCCGAATAGAAGCAGACTCGTCATTTGTAATTCTATTGCTTTGAGTAGATTTGACCAGTTCAAAAGTTCTTGTCGAATCCAGTTCACAGATACTGTACATATGCTGTACAATATGATCGGAGGCATTGGTAGTTTTAAAATAGAATATACAAGTTTCTTCACAAAAATTCTAAAAAAAATCCTATATATATAATATATACACACACGCACACACTGGGCTACTGATGAAGCACAAGAAAAAAAAAAATCAAAAAAATTCTACAAAAGGCAAAATATTTAATCTACTGATCAAGAACCAAAGCAGTTTATGAAAGGTGTGCCAAGCTTTTGCTAACAAGCATGATCAGTGTCCTCCATGCTCACGCTGCTCCGCCTGCTACTCGTTTTTGATGCACCAGGAGACACAGAAGAAAGCAGTGGGTCAGTTACTCCTACAGGGGAGAGGGTATCGTCCATCAAGATATCTTCCAGTTTGGATCCCATTTTTGGAGGAACACTGTAAGTGCCAGTTGGTTCAGTCACATTTCCGAGGTTGTCACTGAAGGTGATGGTACCATCAGTGAGATCAAGGGTGGTAGTGCAAGACAGGTCTGTGTGGTGCGGCATGAGGTCTTGGTTGCAGTTGTCCAGCACAGGTTCTTGTTTGATCACCCTGTTGACCATATCAGGGGAGCAAAGGCCTGTGGATGGAACAAGGGACAGTCCATGTGCCCGAGCTTGCATCTCAAGTTCCTGGGAAAGAGGATAAAAGGAGAAGTTAACAATCTGAAAGCAAAATCTGTCATCTGATGATCTTGTGTAACGTGACCTGCAGTTCTCTTTTGTTGGACACAAACTGCTGCCTCCTTTTCTGATAGTAGCAAACATTTGCACATTGTGTACTCCTACCCTGCAGATTTTCATCCAAATAATATTCTCCTGAAGAGGTGGATGAATATTACCAAATACAGGTCCCTCACAGTTCTCAGAACCTACCTCAACGCCCTGCAGAACAAATGCATCCTCCCTCAGGCCCCTTCTAAAACCAGCGTCATGCTTTAGAAGCTTGACACTGGAAGAGCTGAAAAAAAAACTGAAATAGCAGAAACAGAGGCTACGTGCTTTTTAAAAGTTGTATAGGAAAGCAGAGTTTGTCCATATGAGGTGGCTACTTCCTGCTGCAATGCTGCAATGCACGCTTCTCAACCTGAAGCTCTCATAAAGGGGAAAGTGAAGAGGTCAGTCAGAACTGAGCAATATTACTCCTGCACTAAAAATATACAGGAAAGTCATAGAAAGGCTTTGGAGTTCACACAAAGTTTCAAAGAGTCCCAGCTGTATAAGGCTTAAAGCCCACTCTCCCATTTCATCACAAATGCATTTGACTGAAGGCAGATAATGAAATAAGTGCCCTTTTTCAAATATGGCAGTAAGAGAGATGCTTTGCTTCTATTTATGCGTTACGTTAAGCAGTCACAGTCACTGTTGTGATTGCCCTGTTCTTATCACCGAGGCTGATTAACAGCTCTTTCCATTTCCACACTAAGACAACGAGCTCTTAATGGCATGCTGTAGAAACAGAGAAGGTAGAAGCAGCAGCAATTCCACCGGATAATGTGCCAAAATCAAAGTACACAGGAGCTCCCTATTCCACACTCCATCAAAATCAACACAGAAAGGGAAAATACAGACTTCAGGTTATTTGCTGGAAGATATATTTCCCATTATTCAAGGGTTAGTTGTCTTTTTTGTTGTTGTTGTTGTTGTTTTTTTAAACGTTATTTTGATTGAGGAGGGAACCAGAGCACATGGGTAAAGGAAAAGAAGATGAAAGATGCTTAAAAAGTGATCTGACTTAGCTTTGAAATACCACTGCTTGATGTTGCCCTGCAGAAGGGCCATGTTTCTTTATCTTCTCACTCGAGCAAACAGACTGCTCAGTGAAGTACAAAAGCTGTGTTGAAGCTCATGCCAGGCTGTTCTATTTTAAAGCTGTTTGCTGCCACACTTGACCCTCAGGTATTTCTAGCTTCGTTATCTGCTTTGTGGATTAGCTGTGGCTCAGGGCTCTCCTGTAGCCAGCCTGGCATACAGCAATCTGCCTGCAGAGGGCTTCAGCTTTTGTTTGGTGTTTGGTTTTTGTGTGCGTGATTTGTATTTTTTACTTTTGAAAACTAATGGATCCTGCTTTACTGCATAAAAATCCTGCAACCATCTCAGCACTGGTTACCATTAATCAGAATTATGGCTCCCCCAGCCCAAATTCCTACTAACAAGCTTCAGTCACAACTATTTGCAGCCACACACTACAACACCAAGAGAATTCGCACATTATTTATCAGCAAACCTGTATTCTGAGCAGCAGGTGCCTGTTGGCATGTTCCAACTTCTTCTGTCTGTTCTCAAGTTCCTTTGTGCGTTGCTGTTCTCTCTGCAGCTTACGGATGTAGTCCACTGATGCTTTTAGAATAGTTCCCTTATTCCATCGCATATCCCTTTGAAATCAACACAAAAGGAAAAGCTAAGACACTCAGGGAGACTTCATGTGGAAGTCAGTACCTTCATACCAGCAGCTAGGATTACATCCCTCGTTATATAATATTCCTGTCAAGCTGATGAATGCAGAAGGCTTTTGAAATGCGCTAGAGGGGGCCAGAGCACAGCTCTTGCAAGGCAAATCGCAGGGAGCACAGTCCCAGGTGAAGGACGCAGAGCCCAAGCACTGCAGGAGGTTTGGGCTTCCCACAGCCCATGCCCTGTGCTCTGGGAACAGCACTGCACAGAGGGATGAAGTCCTGAGCTCCTTCCCCTTTTCTCTGCACAATCACAGCCAAAAAAAAAAAAAAATAAACCCATAATAGTACTCAAGAAAATCATACTGCTTGCTCTATGGGTGATTGCCTGATTTCAGCTGGGTAATTAAAAGACTGCAAGGGTTCTGGCATTCATAAGAACCATTTATGAGCTGGTGCTCCTGTAGAAAGAGGCACGAGGTCCTCGAGCTTGCAGCAATCTTTCTGATGGCATTGTATCACAGCTGTGTTATAGCAGGAAGAAAAATGTCCAGCACAGCAGAGAATTTGAGAGTTTTAAACTTAACTAAAAACACCAATGTCAGGTTGCAACCTAGGTATGAAGCTCCTCCAGTGAGGGGCACATGGCTCCCATATTGCCTCTCCCACATATTCCCACCTCACACAGAGGTTGCCTGCATCACCTTTTTTCCCCACACTGACTTTTTAAAATAAAGTTTAGTATTGATTATCAGACCAAAGATCCACTTGTAGGATCTTTGTTCTGTAGGCTGATTATACATAATACTGTCTTGCCTAAGAGGAAGCTAAAGAGCCTCTAAGGAAGTAGCTATGAGTTATAAAATAATGGAAGTTCTCCCCCCAAGCCTCAGTGATTCAGATTCAAGTGCTGCTTTTTCAAGCTTTGGAGTGAGAAGGGCTCCTTGCTTTTGAACCAGCATTAGCTAAAAGTTAAGACAAGTCAGTAACACTGAAATTACCTAAAGGAACTACAACCTGCCTGTCTGGGAACTTACCGCAAACAATTATTTGGGTTCTCATGCTTTAAAACTTCTTCCTCTCTCCCCTAAGATTTCTTTTTTCTTTCAACACCTCCCTCCCACAGACCCCTGGGGCACATTATACTTACGGGTCATTTGACTTGGGTATCAAGGTGCCCAATTCTTTTATACGATCATTAATGTTAAATCTTCTTCTTCGTTCAACTTTAGGAAAAACAGCACAAATGTTACAAGCAATATTCACTTAAATACAAAGTAGAAAGCTTTCCATTAAAGAGTTCTTTAAACTCCTTTGCAACTGTTGCCTGAAGCTTAAAATCCAGTAGCGTTGTAATTTATTTTGCTCTCCTATGCATGGACACACTGAAGCAGAAGTTCTATCAGTACTTTAAAAGTGTGGGGCTTTTGAAGTGGCAAATCTAAAAGGAGACTGAAAATATGATGGTTGTTAGCATAGGACTCCAAGAAGGAGGAGAAGTGTACGTTTTCCAAGGGAAAAGTATAACAAAATCCAGAGACAGAAGTTTATACACTCAAGGAAATCCCTAATCCCAAAACTCAAAATATAGAGTTGCTTATATAGAATCAGAATCCTTAGAGTCGGAAGGCACCTCCGAAGGCCATCAAGCCCAACACCCCTGCAGTGAACAGGGACACCACAAAATGTACTCTGTGAGTACACACGTCAAATATCAGTGAGCATACTCAGTGTAACACTATAAACTGACCACATATCTTAAATTTCAGATATTTTTTTAGTCAAATTGTGCAAGATGAATTTGTTAAAAGTAATTGGATTAAATGTTGCTCTCCGTGTCTCTGCTGACAGCAACACCTTTGGGTGCATGCTTTGAAAAAGTCCAAATAAACAGAATCCTACTTCGAATGATACCACTTACTAAATTTTTCTCAAAAAAAAAAAAAAAAAAAAAAAAGTGGAAGTTGAATAATAGTTTTAAGCACATTATCCAAGAGGATTAAAGATATTTTATTAATGGGAATAACATAATGAACCACTACAACTTCACGGAGGACATCATTGGAATATATCAATCTAGCACTTCAATACTTAAAAAAGCCTGAAATATTTACTAAAATTTAAAAGTAAAAAATGAAGAATTCAACTTACTCAAGTTGTGATTGTCTTTCTTTTGCCTCTCCTTAGCCAGCGCTCTTGCTTCTGACTCTGTAGGAAAAATACATGCTGTGCATGTGAATGAAGTAATTAGAATTAAAGCACTTCAAAACACAACACTTCAGTTTGTGAAACATTAGAGAAAGAAGATGGATTGATAATTATCAAATGAATCACTACACCCTCCCCAAGAAGTGAGGAGGGCCTGTAACACAAGCTGTGCTTACTAAAACTCAGTGCTGGTATTCAGCTTAACCTGCAGAGCCTTCTGTTCCCACATTTCCTATGCTGACTTTCATGATGAGAACATTTCCCACGGAGGCCCTGATTCAGCAGGGTATTTGAAGACAACGTGTTGCTGGAATGCAACATACCTTTCTCCTACACTCTCTGTACACACGCAGACAACACACGCACACGCTGAACTAGAGGAACAACATGCTTATTGCATTGCTCCCAGCACAGGATGTGAAGCAGCCAGGAGTCAGAAGCTCTTCTCATTGGAATTGAGACTATGCCCTTTCATGGCAATATGTGCACGTCACCACAACACAGAAGGTGTAACTTAAGTGACTTACTAAAAATGCTGTATTTTCAGTTCTCATTTGATCTTACATTTCTCCAACAATTTCAACTACTTTAACATTTATTCTAATTCATTTTAAGTTTTTGAAAAAGATGACGTGAAATCCTTAAGACTTCATTCAAGTGAGATCCTTTCCTGTACTTTTTTTTTTTTTTTTTTTTTTTAAATGGAATATGAATTAGGTCTCACAATCCACAAAATCTGGTGGCATTTCCCTGGGAGTACTGAAAGTTGGCTACCCCAGCATTCCATGCATTGTAACAAGACATATGCTTCTCAATGAAACGCTCTCAAAGGATCCCAAAAAAGCTTGAAAGAGTAATGACATGTCTTAAAGAAATCTGGGCTTAATCTGACACTGCTACAGGAAAACAGACAAGAGGTTTGTAAGGACAAAACTGATTGAAACTGCACTTGAGGCTGAGCAGGATTCCCATTAAGTGCTTCAATAACTACAGCTGACAACTCACAACAACCACCAACATGAGATGCTGGGATAACAGAATTGATTTTTTCTTTATCATTTTGATGTTCACACACTAGGATGAAGAAAGATTTTTTACAAATGCTAGATTTAAATATTGCAAGCTAGCTCCAATTTAGTTCCTACGGCATTATCAAGAAATAAAGAATCAAAAACTATTCCACACTTCTAAGTGTACAGATTAAACTACAGTTTCTATAGAAAACTTCTGTGGTACATAAGAAGAAATCTCTTACCCAGATTTATGCCTGCAATACCATACAGATATTAAAGTCACTAGTTGTCAGAAAACACTACGAACAGTCAAAGGCTTGGCCAGATCAATGTCAAAGCAACTGCTGTTAAATTTGAGTTTAATTACTAAACTTCTTATAAGTTGAATGTAATCTGCCACCACTTGTTTTGGAAAAAAAAAGAACTCATCTAAACTGTTTCTGTTTACAGGTAAAGGCTGAATGTTGACATTTGACGTTCAGCTCTATTTTGATTAACTGAGGACCTTTCATAAAAACATTTTACCCATTGATTTCTTTTCTTCTTCAGCCTTCTTCACCCAAAGTATTACAGAATCATCTGCAGTGAATCCACCAGACTAGATATCTGGCAAGCTGGGCGCTTAGCTCACAGCCTACAGCTGCCTGGAACTTTTTATAACTGGAGCAATTAAGCTGTGCGTAACGTAGGACCTTAAGTAGATCTCACCACCCCACCCCACCCCCACCCTCCTCCTAACATAGTTTAATATGGTGACCAAGTTTTTCTAACTGCCACAAGTCATTGTGCAGTTAGTGTATCTTCCTTTGGTGCTGAACTCACATTCTGTGCAGTTACATAAACGCAAATATCCACCAGCTCAGAAATGTGGCATTTCCTCCTGAGAAGCTGACTCCTGGGTTATTAAAATGGCTCTATTAAACTAATTCCTGACCAGAACCTGCTTTGCAACTGAGTTAGCTTGTGAGTTTTCACATCAGCATACAGCACAACCTCAGCTGGGCTTAAGAACAACTATTTGTGGATATTAAGGTGATTTTGTAACTGTTTCTACAACAGATCTGTATTTATCTTTTGCAGGCAAGTTTGCTTTGTATATTGTATCCTATGTATGGTTACATCTTTTTATCTACAGGCAAAATAAAACAGTAAAAATAAAATAGGCTTGAGAACATGAAACTTCCCTTCTAATGCTTTAAACTACGTTAATAATGTCCCCATTTTCTCCTCTTAACTCCTGCAGCTTATTCAGATGAGATCAACTTCACTACTGGAAGAAATGACGTGACAAGAACTTCAGAGGACACTTCGTTTTCACCTCAATTTCAAATATTTTTACGTGCCACATTTCACATCACGTAGGACACTGACTGCCAGATTTCACAAGTTATTTGTTCATTGCTGACCCCTAGTAGAAGAAAGCCTCACCATGCTGTATTTCTCAGCATGAATCCCAGAGAGACTTCAGGTGTCAACTTGTTAATTTTTAACACTGAGCAAAGATATAGGCTCAGACTAGGAGTGAGCTCTGCAAGAGTTGCATGCAGGTTTCCTGTGACACGCTTCAAATGAGCAGACCTGACTGCAATAATGAAGAATTTTGTCTTAATTTGTCAAAGTGAACCCACACCGAACAAAAATATACATACACTGTATCACCAGGTAATACATGCTAAGGAACTGGCTGCAAAAGAAAACAGCTTTTCGTCCATATTTTCTTTATTTTAACAGAAATGATGTTCAGGATCACTTGAATTCGAAACAATTACACCATGCCTCCAAGGTGGTATTTGAGATGTATTTACCTGTGAGCTCCCTTTTTATATTAGGGAGATTAGCTGGACAGGAGTTGCTGATGTTAAGTCCTGGAGGAGGCATGCTTTGGTTGCCATAAAGGTCAATCAAATTCCCAGACACTGGTAACTGGAAAAGATAAACAAGGAGAATGATCATTTAGTTTGCCCTTATAAAAAGCTTTGCACGGAAGAAATGAGTTGACCTCTCCTAAGAAATCTGTGCAAACAGAGTTTGCAATAAGGTCAGTAACAGTTATACATAATGCACGGGCATGCGGAATAAACCACCTACATCGGGAGAGCTCTGTTCTCTCTTTCTTTTGAACGTGCAGACATCACTCCTTTTTTTCTTTTAAAGGAAGCACAGCTCAATTGAAGTTACAAAGTCTTAAAAAAGAAGAGGTAACACTGGCTGTCAGTAATGCAGTATTGTTCCCTCTTATCTTTCAGTGTACTTTGCCCTCATCACTTCTCTTGTGCAAAAAATTGGAAAGAGCTTGCAGAAAGCTCTCAGAAGATGCCTTCTTTTTTCCAGCACCATGTGAGTTGATGTGCTTAGCAAGTTGTTACTGCTTGACAGAAGACACTATTCATCAATCACATTCTTCATGAGACTTGAAAGCTCCTTGCACAGAAAACATTTTGTAAGTTTCAAGTCAATTTGCTTTTCACCTTGCTTAACAAAAACCAGCACCAGTTGGAAGAAGATGATTCTGACATTGCGTTTCTTCACTTACTCATTCATTCCGTTATTCGTATTTAGGAGTGTCTGAACAAAGATTTGTGAAGAAACACTAAGAAATCATTCCAATAAGGCTGATCAGAACTCCCCCTTTCCATTCAAATGTAAACCTAAAGAAATTTACATTTATCCTGAGTGGATTATTTTACCTGTCTACTCTTTGTTTTCAAACTAGCTTTTGAGAAGACAGGTGTAAAACATTTTCATATCTTATCTGAGTGGCAACACTTATCTATGCTGTAGAGAAAACCAGTCCCTCTGAGACACTGATCCTGCACTGATTAGACTATTAACTTTACACCCATGTAAATAACTCTGTGGAATACAATGGAGTGAGTCACACATAGACTATTAAACTCCTACTGACGGTCCTTGACAGACCGAGACATAAGAAAATTTATCTACCATTTAGAGCTGCCATAAGAAACAAAGCTGATACACCTTCATTAAAGTACCATTACCTAGAAGACACGCTGAGATTTGTCAAGACAAATCTAAGCAGACAGTGGCCAACTGCAAAAATGAAGTTCTCTGGTTGAACCCTTAGGCATCAGAGGGAAAACGTACCCAAATTCTCACCAAGAGCTATGCTACAAATCCATCAGCTCCCTTAGCTTCTGAATTCAAAACAGAATTGTGTATTAAAAACACAGCAAATAAATCTAAGGTCCCAGCTGTCCTTCATAATGGCCTTTTCTACTTGTGGCACATCTCCATTAATGCCACTGCAACCATAATCTCACTTGCTGCTCTACAAGGCTCACCCTCATATCTTTTGGGCCCTCAATACATCCGTGACAGAGGAGCAGCAACAGCGTCATACAGCCTTCTGACTTGGATATACTTTTTCTATTCATGCTTTTAAGTACAGTGAGAGCACAAAGGACTTGTTTATAGGCCCAGAACTTGACGTTCAGATCAAGACGTGAAATCTAATCAGGAATTTCAGGGGGCAAAAAAAATCCGCTGAAAAAAAAAATGGAAATTAGCATCTCAAACCCTGGGTGAAGCATTCAGATTATAGGGAAACATGGAGAACAATCAAGGTCACCAAGCTGTTTGACTTGATGCAAGATGGACTCTGCCTGCTACAAAAAGTTTGTGATTTCCCCATGCAAGCACCATATTTGTTAACACTGTTAGATTTTTGTGCAAGGTTCTGTAAAGTACTCACTGGAAGGACTCTGTTAGCCAGGATGTAGTGTGTTGTTCCCTTATTTACCTATTAGCACATGCCCAGTGACAGTTTCTGAAATATGACTGCTACTTTTGGGGCTCACCTTCCATTAGGAAGTCACATTTGGAAGTGGAGCAGCATGCACGTGCTAGAAATTATCAGCTGGATGAACAAGCTGCCATTTCAACTCAACGTACACAAGTACTTTATACATTACCTAATGTGACTTAGTAATTGAATTGCTAAGTAGAAAACCCCCTCAGCAAAACCAGTGACCACTCTGTGACACCTTTCAGCACAGAAGCAAAGCTGGTTAACCTGTGACCCAGTACTGAAGTTTACAAATAAATCCATAGGCAGTTTACTGCAATGAGCCCTCTTCAATTAAGAGGTACTTGGAAACGTCCCTCAGCTTGTTCTACACATAAACCCCTGATTTTGCTTATCAATTAAGTACTGTTACCAAATGTAACAAACCAGTCCTTTCATTCTTTGTTGGTTACAGAACAATAGCAGCCTTTGTTGCAGTCTCAGCACAGCTATTTATAGGTTGCATCTCTCTAGACCATTTCCTCTTGATTTTTTTCTACCTCTGCTTAGCTCAGTCTACAGACATCTATTCCTCATTAGTAAAATATTGTGTTTTAAGAGCTAAATCCTATTCCAAAAGAAAAGTGTTTGTTGCATCAGGTTTATTTTTTCCCCAAACCTATTTTCAGAAACATGGCTTTACTTCCACCACTTCAGGACTCGTACCAGGTTAATTCAGGACTGAAATATGATATATACATATATTTTTAATCCAGCAATTTAAGAGTATTAGTATATTTAGTCCCGCTATTACGTATCCTTTCTACACGTCGGCATCACATTAACAATTTCTGAAAGACTAACTAATTTAAGTGGAAAAAGCATAATGCTGCTGTTAGCTAATTCAAATAACTTGAGCACGTCAAGTTTAAAAGTCACTTCAACTTCTTTTAAATGGACCGGCACCTCTTCTAAAAGTGAAAAGGTTGGCAACAGAAAAGAGAAACAATCCGACAGCAAACTTGCATGTGGATTGGTAAAACACAAAGCAAACACGGATCAGGAAGTCTTTATGTTTGCTGTCATACGGCACGAAGGAAAGACGTAGGACTATCCGAAATACTGACTACATGGGCTCCTGGCACTGATTATTCTGTGTTATTCTGGAAGCAAAGAATCACTGCTGAAGTCCCTGTAAAATGAGAAGGGAAGAGAAGCACAAACAAGTTTGAGTTTCCTCTCATTTAATCGGTCCCAATCCAGTGGAACTTCAGAGAAAGAACTGCAGACGAATTCAAACCCTTAGAGAAAATAACGAGCATCTTGAAAATTTTTCCTTTTCATGGGTTTTTAAGTATTCCTCTCAAATGCCTGGACTTATGGTCTTTTGAAGTCATCCTAAATTATAGTATTTCTTTCCAGTAGGACACAGCAGTTATTTCTCAGTCCACTCAAAGAGCACTGTTTAATGAGGGAGGCTGGTGGGTCATTTCCTGTGGTATGTCCCATGCCTCCAAGAGGGCTGTGGGAATCTGTGGGAGCATGGCACTAGGCTACATGACATCAGACAAGTACTGTCAGCAAATGTAAACCTGTGCTGCTAAATTGATGCTATGTGGTGAGCTGTAAATTTTGGCACTAGATAAAAAAAAGAACCAGACGCCAGCACTGGCAGACATCTACTCAGCCAGATCTAACAGCACTTAAGCCGAAGGCAAAAAATTTACTAGAGCTCCCCCCTCCTCCAAAAGATCAAAATAAGATTATGCCAGAAGTACGATTATGTTAATGCTCGCAGCAATGTGAAACAGCAAACAGAAATGGCAACTTGGAGGTAGCATGCCAACCACCCTTGCTCACCAACCTGCACATCTCTGCACTTTTGCCTTTCATCCCAGGCTTCCTACACCCCTTCCTCCCCTGTTCAATTTTTAAGCTTTATTCCTTCACCTCTGACTTGTTTTGAGGAGGTTTTTCTTTGCCTTTTTTTTTTTGTGTGTATGTTAATTTGTTCTTTTCCTGTTTGAATTTTGTACCATGTTTGTCATCACCTAACTAGGGTCTTCACTTGGAATCAGGCTAAGCTAAGAATATGATCTTGAAGCTTCACAGTGGCATGACAACAGGTTTGGACAAGGACGCTAAAATATGCTTAAGTGTAGCATTCAATTTCTTACGTTCACACATGGGACACCAGAGGTTCCTTCCAGGTTTTCTGAAGTCAATTTTGATGTCCATTAACACATCCATTAACATCAGTGGATATAAGCTTATTTCTGTTAGTTCAATTCACTCCCCTGCTATAATCTTCTCACTGGCTAACTTGAATTCGAAATAAGGAAAATAAAATTGTCCTTTGTATTCCTTCTTCCTGACTCCAGCCTGCATTTTTAAACTCATGTTTTTCACTGCAACTGTGTATGTTAACATTCTCAAAGAGAACCTTGCTACAGGCCAGCACGATAACTACTACTAAATTGAGAAAAAGAAGTTGCACTTGTTTTGCGCATTCTCTTCAGGAGCAGCAGCTAGGCTTAACAGGCAAAGCAAAGGGAAAGGACCATTGTACCGTATTTGCCATTTGCAAGGCTGGGTCCATCAAGCCAAGAATTTCTTCATTGTAACTTGACTCCAGACTAATTATGTCATCGATCACATCGTCCATCTGCAGCAGGAAAGGGGAACAATGAAAAAATAAAAGTTACACACAAACAATAAAACTTACAAAATCGTTAACCACCAAGATACAAAGGTCTAACAGAGCACTTCAGCAACGTGCTGATTCTCTGCAGTCTGGGCCAAAGCAGAGGAGGTTTCTGCCACTCTGCTATACTCCAAATCCAATCCCACTATCCAGCCAGGGAGCCAGACCACGACAAAGCTTGAGGCTTCGTGATCGAACCCACCTCTCCAATCAGCAGTTACTAGATTATTATACAAGCTGTTCCTACCAGGAAAAGCACAGAATACTGAGGGCCGTGTGAGTCATACAGAGTGTGAAACACTCTTCCCTGATTTTGCACAAGTCCCAACACTTTCCCATCACCAAACACAGGCCTACGGCTCTGCCTGCCCACCTCTGGTCTCAGCCAAAGTGTGGGGTAAAAACCCATGTACAGACAGCAATGCTTGAGGCCCCAGTACCCTCAGGGGGAAGGAACTAAAACTGAGGCTTGCTGGTGAAAGGCTGCCCTTCTTCAACAGTGGAGTCTATTTGGCATAATATGCCCTCCCAGGAAGCACCATCCAAGAGCAGCTCAGTGATAATTCTATGTGATGCAAGCAATCTTCTGGAAGATTCTTCTGCAACATCCTGCACAGTGTGGAGAAACATCGTCTTCCAAGCACCCACTGAGATGCTCTGAGTTGTCTTACAGAATGCTTATTTCTTTTTTCTTTTTTTTTTTAATGTAGAAAAAGGAGATTAAATGACAGTAAAAAATAAAACAAGCAAAACTGATGATTGAAATAGTAGTTTAGGGGGCTTTCTAATCAGCTCAAGAAGGTATGACCAAGAATGAATAACATTGGCTGGAAGTGAGGGCAAGAAAAGAATCGATATGCACAGTCCATCTGAAGTCTTGCAACTAGAATAAAAAACATTCTGCTCAAAATAATAATTAGAAATAAGAAGTAAAATAAAAAAAGACAACTTATCTGTTGCTGTTAATTAAAGCTGTTTCTGTCTTCTCCCCCCATAAGTACATAAATTACAGAGAAATGGGGTCTTCCAAACTATCAAGGCAGCAACACATACATGCAATTTTAGGAAAATTGATTTAGAAAGACTTCCTGGAATGAGATCCTAAAGCATGCTTGATAGTGTTATTCTGCTGTAGCACTACAGTTCTAGAAAAGCATTAAGCTTTTTCAGGTTGTTGATGCTAATATGCAAGGATACAGCAGATTTGTAATTTAAGAATTTCTTTTTGTCGTTTTACATTCAACCTCTTAAAAACATTACTGGGCCAGCTTAGTATTTATCGTCACTTCAAATAAATATTCTCATCAGAAAGCGTTCAGTGCTCCAAGTCCTGTGTCATCCAGTACCTGCATGCATGATGCTCGTGAGTGGGTATTCAGAGCCGGGCACTCACTCTCGACCCTGCTTTGCTCTTCAAATTTATAAAATCCCTGCAGAAATAAAAAGGAAAAAAAGAAAAAAAAAAAAGAAAGAAAGAAAAAAAAAAAAGCAAAGCATGGATCTGAGTTCATGGCACAGTCTCAGTCCCCAAAAGAGCACAATTTAATTGTTGTCATGCACACACGGGCCTGATGACACAGTAAAGCAAAGCTGTGAATAACTTGAAGAAAAAATAAATATATTTGGGTACAACTGAGATGGAACTTTGATTTTCACTTCTTTTGAAGCCATGGAGCACAAGTACATTCTCTCGCATGTGTGAAAACAATTTTGCAATAAGTGTTTTTCTAAGCTGGATAACGTTTTCCTTTAGCACAGAGTGCATCTGTATTAAAACTCCAGCATAAAAGCTTGAGGACAAAGGCAACTCTACAGTTCTCTTGTTTGTCAAAATGCAAAATTATGAACATGATTCTTGTAACTGCTGTTATCTTTCATGTAATCTCCCTTCTGCACCTGAGCATATAAAACATCCACCTCAGTTTTTGTCAGCAAAGATTAAGATGGAGAATGACTTCTGCGCATAGGCTAGAGAAGTCTCATATTTGCAGCACTGAGCATCAAAACAGCAAATCAGTAACATCTAAGGACATGTTAGCTGAGATCATCTGGCATCCCAGCTAAGCAAGAGACTCGTTCAGGTTTTACTGCAAAATTTCCTAAAAACTCCTTAACAATCTCACCAAAAAAGATCTGAACTTTTCAGTTATTATTTGTTACGTTCTTTGCTCTCTCTATAGTGAATGAGCCATAAATAACATTATTCCAGAAAGAGACAGCTTACAAAACTGCTTTGTACTCTCCAAAGGTCAATTATTCATTGTGTGCATCAAGCAAGCGAGAAGAAAAAGTTTTAATAAGCATAAACTAGATAAAGTAGTTCACAGAAGATGAAGTTACAGATAGTTTTTCTGCCCAAACGTTGTATACAAATGTATTGACCAGGGAGACAGGGAAGTAGTGATAGCATTTTCAAGTGAAACAGTTCAGAAAATGAGCCAAACATAACCCAATGACGAGCAAGTATGGTTTGAAACAGAAAGAAGGCAGAATGAGATTCCGTTTCAGTGAAGAATATACACAGTGAGAGTGCGTTACCTCTTTTTCACAGTTGGAGTTGAGGGTGAGCATAGCCATTGGACTGTTGGGTGCGCTGCTTCCAGTTCCAGGCGGCATGACATGATCACCAGGCTGGTTTGGACATGGCAAGCTCAGGGCTTGGTTGGCATGTTTATTTGCTAGAGTGGTAGAGAGGTACTGCTTTACCTGCTGCCGCTGGGCTTGCTGAATATGGTACTTGGTTGGATTCTCAAGGTGAGTCTGCACCTATGACAGGAGTTAAGAGAGCTTTATTGTTTTACAGCGTAATAACATGTGGAACCAAGCTGGCCATATGTTTGTGACACACACCAGCCCAGCAGCATTTGATTCAAAGTACAAACCTGTGCCGCTCCAAGGAACTCAGCGCTTCGCTTATTCACATTCAGCGGCAAAGAATGAGTTTACGAGATAATGTTTCAATAACTGTCTTAATGGTAAACCAACAAGTTCCAATTGCTCTTCTACATAACAAGATTTATCACTTAAAATCCATGCTTGGGCTTCCCAGTTTACACAGATACTCCAGGAATGGCACTTCTCTGTTTAGACCTTCAGATACACAACACTTATTTTTACACAAATGTGGAGAAATAAGCAGCACGGAAGGACTCGTTTTGCTCGTTGACAGCCACCAACTAAAACCAAATTGGATGAACTGCTATCTGTTACCAAATTTGAACTGAAGAACAAATTACATTATTTAGCTTACGTTCCTTTTTCTTTTTTTTTTTAAATATCAAATGCATTAATTGGAAAAAAAAAAAAAAAAAAAAAAAAAGAATTTTTGCCTCCAGATTATTCATCTCTCAGATATATGGCCTAAATCATATACAGTCATTAAGACAACACATTATACAAATACAATGCAAGACAAGAAGTGTCTCAGGTCAAATCAAGCATAACATAGAATATTCCATATTTTATATCTGTAAATGTAACTATCACACTGAACTATTCTCGTTCACCTTAAGTAAGCAAGAGAAGAAAGATCTTTTATTTTTCATGCAAAAAAATTCACCTATATCTTGGAAACGTTATCATGTCTCTTTTATCATTAACAGCTATATCAAAAGTTAGAGAAACTGAGATAGAATAATACTCTGAAATGCTTTTTGTATTGAAGAGTTCTATTAAAGCGACTTTGATTGCCATTACAACCGACCATGCATGTCCCCCATTCATTTTTGTGGAAGAAATTCAATAAAGCATACTAGACATCAGAGGAAAAGGATTTCCTGTATATTTAAGCCTTCTTAGCAATAGATTTTAAAGTAAGTCTGCAAGTAACAACTCACCTGATAATGATTATACTCAAGCATTTCCAGCATAATACTTAGACAATTGTGAGAGAAGGACTGCAGTATCCTTTGCTTTATGCTACTCCAGTCAGAGACTCATGCACGGAAGCACCATGAAAAAGCTGCCCCAAACCAGAAGCACTTGAATGCCACTGCCCAGACTTATAGTAACCTACGCTAATTAGCCACGCATGTAGAGAAACAAACAGTTCACAAGAGCTCTTCTTGGAGCCATGCAAGTTTAGCCCTAAGAATTGGTATTTTTTCCCCTGGCTTTGACGTCATGCTTTTTCATAAACATAAAAGGACCTTTTAAGTGATGGGCTATCAAAGTCAGATTGACAGTTCGCTCAAGGCTAACTCGCAATTCATCTTTCGTTCCAGTCATACTAATAGACAATGGTATTTTTCTTTAGCACTAAGGTTAAAAGTTTTTAAGTACAGAGTAGGAACCAACTGAACAAACCCCACGAGCCAACCACAAACCCACCGGCCATGGGGCACACTGGGAAAAGCTGCAGGGCTGCACAGGCCTGTCCTCAGCCCGGAGCCACAGCCACCCATCACCCGGCTTCACACAGGACCTGCAGCTCAGCAGGAGGATTTCAAGGTGCTGAGCCACTTCTTCAGCCTCCCTCATCCTCCACATTAACTCTATCTTACCATACAGCTGGAAGAGGATTCCCAGTTTAAGAACAGCTGACAATAGGCTAAACCACGTCCTGCACACACCTTCATCCACACTGCCCCATTACTGCCCCCAGTCACAAAACATCCGAAGTTGGAAGGGACCCACAAGGATCACTAAGCCCAGTCCCAGACCTTTCAGCCCTTCCTTATCCCAACAGAAAGTACTGTGCCAAAGCACAGCGTCACTCCACTTGAGTTATTTTCCAAAGTCTGCTGCACAGCAAAGCATATTCAAGATAGCATTTCTGGAGAGCTTAATCTGATCGCTAAATCGCTACACTACTCAACACACAAGTCTGCTGTGATAAGAACAGCACTCGCTTTGTTGATCCCCAGCTATAGAATCAATTTTCCTATCACCACCAGTAAGAGTTATGCTACCCAGATAAATCTATTTTTCACTTTATTGACTCCGAAGATGAAAAATTAAGCTCCAGTAGATGAGTTAATTTCTGTAACTCCTATCTTAGAATGTATTACTTTGACAATAGACCCTGCTCATTTGACAGCATTTGCACAGTCCTTTTCCTCTATCAGGATCAGACATCACTTGTCACCTAGGCAGGGTGAGAGCACAACACAGAACAAAACCTGCATCGCTCACACTCCCAGGAGAAGGACCAGAAAAATTCCAAGATCTAGATGTCCACCAACAGAAAACACCAACTGCATGTTGTGTGGGTTTTTTGGGTTTTTTTTTTTTTGCCTTTTTTTTTTTTTTTTTGTAGCAGGCTGTGCCCTAGGCCTTCCTCTGTCACCTCTTTTCTCCTCCTTTAATCTCCCACATTCTGCTGGCAGATAACACAACCCTCAGTTGCACTCAGTCCCTGTGCCAAAAAGCGCCTGGTCGGGTTTACACTGAGACCCAGTGCACGACATTTGGGCAAAGCTCATCCAGCAGAAGTGTTTCAAGAGAGTTCAGGCCATGCCGATTCGAACTAGGACACAACACCCATTCTAAAGAGCAGACGGTAAAAATCCAAAACAGAAATTAAGCAGCAAAGCTGTGGATTCCCAGCTCTCAACTGGTGAGATACGGCTGCAAGAGACTGCCAGTAATCTGCCGGGATGCCCTACATCTCCCTGGTACCCCACAAGCAAGGAAGGAACACATCTGAGAGCTGCCTGAATCACATACATAAGAAGATCCTTCATCAAAAACACCACTAAACCTTTCTGTGAGAGCAAAGCCAAACAACTGAATGCTTCATTTACGTAGAGACAAGCTCGGGCACAGGAACATTGCAGAGATTTAGAGGAGACAGATAACCAAATGAGAGGAAGAATTTTTCCCCTCATCCCCACATTTCTTTATTTTACTTTATTTTATTAAAAGACCATTTGTTTCAAGTAAATTGCCTTAGGACTTTTAGTTAATAATCACAAATAAAATACCTTTTGAACAATTTTCTCCCTTCAATAGAACTTTTTGTTGCTTAGACAGCTAAATGTCACGGGATTTTTAAAAAAAGGTTAAAAATCTGCGTTAACAATCAATGATACACAAAGAAAAATTATCTAAACCCACATCCAGCAGCATGTTTTGTAAGGCTTCAGCTAGGCGCACTGCACCAGAAAGCCAGCTCAACATGTGGGCCAGTCCTTCAAAGTTACTTTTTAAAGCTGCTTTGATCCATCACGTTTGGAGGTGACAAAAACTAACAGCAGCAAACCCTTTTCAAGCACCATGAATAGAAACTGAAAGCTGTCCTAACAGGTGCCTCTCATTTCACAAGAAGAAGACTGAGAACAACACAAGAATCAGTGCCTCTTGCATTCAGATTCGAAGCATGTATACCTGGTTAACTCAATTTTGAGCAGCTGGCAAATCAGTCTTAAACATATATAACCATTCCTATGGGTTTTCTTGTAGCACTTAAGTTAGCTTTTCCTTAAGGCCTCTAATCCAAGTTCAATATTCTGCAAGTAATATCCACCACTGATTGATCTGCTGAAATCTTCAATACCATATACAACCTCAATTATTTCATTAAAATACCAATCATGGGTTTCACTGAAATACCAGGAAGAACACTATCTGGCTCCAAAACTCAACTAGCAAGACAAGCCTCAAAGACGTCTTCCCACATACAGCATTCAAATTCTAAGCAACAGCTACACTTCTTCCCCTATAAGGACATCAGTGTTCTAAGCGGCTTCACATTAGAAGTTCAGTCCACTGGCCTTTGGAAACCTTATCACTCGTCCAAGATGGAACAGCTACTTCACTTGAAATATAATCAAAACACAGTTGATAGTATCGCAGTACACATTATTGCCCATAGAGTTGCTGAGAATTCAGAAACAGATACATCTATTAAATAACTTCTCTGGCTGCTGTTCTACCATTCCCCCCATCTTTTTAGAGGATATTTGTTCCCTTTTGTTCAGTCTATAATGCAGGTATAGTGACTAGAAGAACACAGACCAGAAAGCCCAAGAAGAAAAGAAACCTGATAAGCTACTTTTATTAACAGGTAAAAAGATTATTTTATCTTAGGACATAGTCAGTGCAAAGAAATGACATCAATTAATGCTTAATAAAACCCCTCTGAACATGAAAACTCAAGGCAGGTACAAAAAGACTATTTAAGATCCAGCAGTATGATTGCAATCTAAGTACATCCAATAGACATCTTCCAACACACAGTTATAAAAATGAAAAGGCACATTGTCCAGAATGAACTGGGAGTTGTTTTGCCCATCACCAAAAATTCCTCTGTGTAATTTGACATTTTCCTCCAAGGGAAAGACATGGAAGCAGATGAAAAGAACAAAGTATTTTGTGAATTAGTATTTAAAAACTGTGCTTTAGATATAGAAGCACATGACAACATTATCTAAAGAAATTAAAGAGAGGTTAACCAATCTGCCTAAGACAACTGGAATTGATGTAATTTGCAGGTTAGTGACATGCTAGCTGCCATTTCACAAGTGTGGTCTTCAGACAGAACCTCATCCTTTGAACAGCAACAGTTTTCTGATAGGAAACAAACATTTCTGCTACTTACTTCTGGATGTATGTGCTACATATTTTTATTTTATATACTTTCTAATAGAGAATCAGGAACTATTTTACACTTCAAGACAAACAAATAATTGATTCCATCAAATGCCAGACACCAATAGGTTTCACATACACCACATGCTTTGGAGTGTAAGTGCTTTATGACTAACAGAAAACAGTATCAGTGGCAAGACTGCATCTGAAAAGCAAGCTTGAATTACTGCCAAGGTAAAGAAAAAAAATAACATGATTCGAGCACTTCAGATCTACATCCATTTCTGCCCTCCTCCTTCTCACCTGCACTAGAATCTTTGAGATTGCTTGCTGCACACATTAGGGTGTGAAAGCCTCCCCTATACAAAAGGATAGAAACAAAGCTGTTTCATAAGCTCTCTTGCAAGACCTGCAGGACATTAGCTTACAAGGAAGCAGAACCATAGGACTAGACGTTTCAGTTGCCCGTAAGCCAGTACAGATGGTCTGAAACCACCTCTGTTCTTTATCTTGGAAAGGCTTTCATAGCCAAAGCAATATCATCCACCCTTCAAACAGCAGGACCAACACAAGATTTATCTGGACCACTAACGTAGTTTGCTATTGACTTGAAAGAGTCACTTCAGAGAGGTTAAAATGTTTGTCTAACTTTATCTTCCTCCTAAGGTTGCCAAGCACAGTGCCAGCTTTGACCTGCAGTCACATATTTAGAACCTGAACAAGACTATCAAGTTACATGGCACTGCAGTTACTGACTCCATCCCCCCAGCCCCCAGTAATCCCTGCTAGACCTACACACCCCAGCACTCCCAGGTTTCTGGTTCACTGCACGTCTTTAAACTGCTTAACTCTACTGCGCTTCCCAGGGCAGGGAAGAAACACAGAATCGTGACCCTTCTCCTTAGAAGTGTGTTGACAAACTAGAACATAACTTAAAGCAATGAACATTTGTATGTACAAGCAATTCAGAGATCATCCTGGATGGAAGTATAAAACCCACAGATGAGACAGCACGTATTTAAGGTATACAGAAGGAAGAACATCACTCTCAAATCCCAGAATGCTGTGAGGAGACATTCTGTTCAGGTGAGAAGCACACTGCCCTATCGGCTCTGTTCTTCTAAGGTTGATCAGCTGTAAAGATGACAAATTTTAACCCAGTGAACCTACTTAGTCTTTGCAAGGACTTAACATGTATCGTGCAACACTGACTGCTCAGAAAGCAGATGATATGTATCCTGGGCTCCATCAAAAGAGGGGTAGCCAGCAGGGACAAAAAAGTGATTGTCCCCCTCTACTTTGCTCTTGTGAGGCTCCATCTGGAGTACTGTGTCCAGGTCTGGAGCCCCAAGTACATGACAGACAGGAAGCTGTTAGAGAGGGTCCAGAGGAAACCACGAAGATGAGCAGTGGGCTGGAGCAGCTCCCCTACGAAGACAGGCTAAGGGAGCTGGGCTTGTTCAGCCTGGAGAAAAGAAGGCTGCAGGGTGACCTCATTGCAGCCTTTCAATACCTAAAGGGAGCCTACGAACAGGAGGGGAATCAACTCTTTGAAAGGGTAGATAACAGCAGGACAAAGGGAAATGGTTTGAAGTTGAGGGAGGGAAGATTCAGGTTGGACGTCAGGGGGAAGTTCTGTGCTATGAGAGTGGTGAGGATGGTGAGGTGTTGAACAGCTGCCCAGCGAGGTTGTGGATGCTCCATCCCTAGAGGTGTTCAAGGCCAGATGGGGCCCTGGGCAGCCTGGTGGCCCTGCCTGTGGCAGGGAGTTGGAGATTCATATCCTCAAGGTACCTTCAAACCCTGCCATTCTGTGACTTCACACAGATGAAACTAAAGGTAAAACAGGAAATTTTGCTCAAACCGTATATGATAGCAAAAAAAAAAAAAAAAAAAAACAACAAAAAAAAACACCACACTAAACAAAAATTGCTTTCTAAAAATTTCATATCCTCAACACTGATCTTATGAGTTCGCTACAAGGTTTGTGAGAAGTTGCTCTGTTTAATAGCCTACAAGATGCAGTTTCAAGCCAAGACAGCTTTACAGTTTGAGGAATATTATCTTCAGCTCTTTGAAGTTAAAGAAGGAGAGTGCTTGATTTACAGGTCTTACAAATCCACAAATCTAGCATATAAGAATGAAGTTCAGAATACTGCCCACAGGCTACTGAAGTATTTACTTGCAGAATTTCAACATTCAGCGAAGGAATGCAAGATAGAGAGATGTAAAGATGGCACTGGATGAAAACTCATTTAATAGCCAAAAGCAACAAGGAAAATCATACTTGTATCTTCCTCTTTTTTTGAATAGAAGTTACTTGTAAACTCAGACACAATTCTTGGTTTATTATATTCAAGAAGAAAAACCTGCTCTGTAGACACGTTGCACATCAGGAGATCTCCACTTGTTGCGCACAGCTAAAAATGATCTAGGTGAAGCTACACTCATTGCTGACACAATTTCAGGGCTGGCAGCATGCTCTCAAGGTCACTTACAAAGCAAATGTCAAGAGCACGTCACTAATCACGATCAACATTTGAAAGCAAAACACTGAAGGTAACAAACACTGCACAGTGCATGCAGTGTCTGGCCTACACCATTAACTGAAAAACCTTCCTTCTGAAACTTGCATGATTCTGAAAGGACCACTTCTTTTAACAAATTGCTTCGTACCACACTGCTACACAGCACAAAGAACACTTGTTTTAGAAGGCACTTGTTTAGAGGCTATCTGCTTTATGACAGTGCCATGAGAAAAACTTAGCAAGAGAATGAAGATTCTGTTAATTCAAAACGGTTTTAAGTGATAAACTGCCCTGAGATTCTACATGTCACAGTTAATAAAGAATTAGAAAGACTCTACTGGGCTCTATAAAACTTTGCCTACAGCCTACAATGTCTCATGGCAGCCCAGAATGGAAGACTTGAATAAGCCAAAGAATAAAGCAGTCTAAATGCATCCATTTTATTCACACTACTAATATGATCACTGGAAATAGTCTAAAATTATTTATAAAAAAAAATAGCTGACTTCATTTAAGTGAAGGAAATGCAAGCTGGCTTACCACTAAACTGCTTGATTTTTATCCTTCTGTTCAACGAGGTGCAATGTTATTTATGGCTGTATTAAAATCGACTGGGTTGTAATAAAACAGTTTCAGTAGCTCAGAGTGCTCAATCATCACACTCAGTAATGTAAGACAATCCAAGTCACCTTCATGCAAACTCAGCTGTCTGCAATCTGAAGCATTCTGCTAAATACCAGAATTGGCATTTTTCTGCTACTTTGGCAAGACACACAAAGATGAGTGCAGGCCTAACCGAGAGGCAAGGCACTGCTCCAAAGGAGAAAATTAACCCAATCAGCCAAGTTGATGCCATAGAGCATCAAAACTGAAAACCTGCTCTGTAGGCATTACTTTTCCAAGGGAGCAGAGTGCTCATGTCCCTGGTAGTTCCATTAAGCAATATTACACTTCCTATTTCCTGACATCTCACTCACAGAGAAGGTGCACCTACTGTGATGTCAGCTCTAAAAAGAGACTAAAGGTAACAAAAAGAAGAAATCGCGTTGTTATTGCACTCTAATTTTAAGCCACAGAGAAATGGGGGAGGGGGGGGTTCAATCTGAGCTAAAAGAATACTGCCATAATACTTCTGTATCACAAAGATGTATTTATGGCACATAGCTATTACATTGCATGAGCTCACCTCCATACTCCATGAACTTATTCTCGTAACAGCTAGATGGTAGTTATTTCCTAGCTCCCAGGAAAAGACAGACTAGCAGAGGCTCATTCAATAAAGGACAGCAACATTTCACCCTTTGAAGATCTCAAGCCTGGCATATGTAAGAGATATAACATCATGATCTATTTTATAATGACAAAAACAACATCCAGCCACTCAGCCACTTTTGTTACCTTCCCCACACCTGCCTTCCCATGTCTTGCAGACATGAGCTGTTGAAAACTCTTCTCCTTGTGTTATTTCACATATGGTAGATAAATAATTCATTACACAGTGGAATGAGAAGCTCTTGTCCACAGAAGTGACCCTTGCTCAGGCCAAAGGAAGGAGAACTTGCAGCACAAGCAGCTGAACTGGTGAAATCTTTTGACAAAAATTCAGCTAGCTGTCATTAGCCTTGTTTAGCCAACCATAAAAAGAAACTGCAGTCGGAAGCATTACTTCAACAGATATTAGACAAGAACATTCCCTGTAGGAATACTTAAAGACTGTGAAAATAATGTTATATAAAAAAAAGATGTCCAAAACTTCTGCATTTCCAGCACATAGACATGCCCTACAAGAACAGCAGCCTTTGCAGCCTTGCAAGGGCCTGTGAGGTCTCAATGCCCTGCTGCAGAGTACTGCTGGTGCCAACTTTCTTTACAGGACATGAATCTGAATTTTATAACAGCGCCACAAATTCCATCTTCCCAAGCACTTTACAGAAAACTCTTTTAAATGGTTTCATCTGAACTTCAAGAAAAAAAGCTCAAGTCAACATCTCACCAGGAGAGACACATTCATGATACAAAGCTGGGTGTGTGCTATCAGCCCAGATCTCCAAAGGTTAGCTGCAGGAGGACTGCCAAGAAATTCAGAAGTATTGGTTTTGTCAGAAGATCAAAATGTCTCTTGAGACATCCAGGGCCTCCAGGCTTGGTCTCAAAAGAATCCTGTTTTAAATCACACTTGACCCATGCTAATTTAACCCTTGAAATGCTATCACAGGAACAGAACCATGTTCTCAAAGGGAAACAGACAGTATCTTCTAGTCAAACCTCATTTATGTGAAAAATACACTTTTTGCCACTGGAAAAATACAGGTAATACTGCATGTACATCACGAAATACCTTTCACTACAGATGGATAAGAAGAAGTTTTAGCTACCCAAGAGACAGGATGGAAACACAGCCCAACAGAAGGCAAGCAGGCCCTGGACAATTAGATGGATGTAATTAGAGATTAGATGTGGACTAACTAGATGCTAACTCTCTCTCTCCCCCCACTTTCCTTATCTTATTTATATTTCAAGTATAAACCCATTTAAGTATGTCACTACTTTGTAAGATACAATAGTTTTTAGAGATCTTAATGCTTTAAAAATGCAAATAAGCTCACACTGAACTGAGTTTCTTTTACATGAAAGTTTGAACACAGGAAAACTAAAGGGCACTAGGAACCAGAGCAGATGCCAGCACATCCATAACAGCCAACAGGGGCTAGGGGCTGTACACCAGCAGATCTACTCACAGCCGATACCCAGGACCCCATAGCTTGATGTACATTTGTAACACAATGCAATACACAGAGCTGTGCAGGGAAATGGCTGAGGATACCACGTGCATTGCAAAGATGTTCACATCAGGCTGGCTCCAGACTGGTCTCACGGGCTGGACTCCTAGTCCTGACTGGAGAGAAGGAGGGCTCCTTGCTTAGTGTCCTCTGACACAAACATAACCAGTATTCATCAATAAGAATTAACAAACTTCTAGTAAGCAGGGACAACGGGAAATTTACTGCAAAAGCAGGTTGCAAAAGCCCTTCATGCTAAGGGCTGCCAATTCTGCTTCTACCTTACTCCAGCTGATGCCTAATGCTTATAGACAACTGGAAGCAATAGTTAGCTGAGACACGTTGTCTGGAATTACAGCCACTAGAGAGAGAAGTGCAATGCTAGAATAGCTGTGGTTCTCAAACAGTTATCTGCCCCTACTCCCTTGTACACACTGCATCCAAAGCAGAGAATCTAGATGATCTGCTTGCATCACACTAAGCGATCAGGATGGGTTCATTCATGGCAGTCTGCTAAACTTGTCCTACCAGCTTCAGTCAACGCAGATAAGAGGAATTAATAGCAATTGCTGGAGAAGGTGGAAGCTCAGAGATAAAGGCTTTCTAAAGGCAAGTGCTGCGAGCAACTCGAGCTCAGGCAGAGGCCTTGTCTGGAAGCATTTCTCTCTTTGCTTACATCAAACACTCCTGGGAAAAGCAGAAAGCCAATTCTGAGCAGCAATCCCATAGGAAATGGCACTTAGCACAGAGCAACCACTTGTTTAGTGAGAAGCACTCTAGAGCAGATGGCACCACTCTTCTACCCTCCAAAAGCCAACGTAGATCAGAAAAGCACAAACTCTTTTGAAAAGCCACAGTAGCGTGATTAAATACTATTTTTCCTTTTACACAACAAACCATACAGGGCTGAACCCTTAAGGAATACATGAACTTTCATGTGAAAGGAGCCCATTAACTGCTGCACAACAAATGGTGCTTGTGGGCCACGACTCATTTCGTTTTAGAAAGCTTACAATTGCTGCACATAACTGCTGACTCATTCAAGGTCATTTTACTCCTTCCCTGAACAAACTGTTTCTTTGAGTCCCAGCCTACCGTGGTATTTCAGAAGACTGTTATTTCAGTAGGAGCAAGGAAGCAGAATTTTGTTAGCTTGTGCTACACTTCAAGGATTCAAAATTACTTCAAACTTCAGCCAGAAATATTTTTTTCTGAAAGTACTATTTATTGTGAAAATACCAGGTTGCAGAAAAGATATTATTACATTTCACTGGGTCATTTTAAACAAGCCTACAAAGTCTTTTTAAAGTGCTTTTTACCGACATAACAAATCTTTATATGGATATCAAGTGTATTCCAAGAAGCCTAATCTTCATACAATAATCAGTTAAATAGTAAACTAGCATTAGACTGCTCAACATGAAGATTTCTCAATTAACAAGTTATGATCATAAAGATGATTGCTGCATTGCTTTTAAACTTAGGTCTCACTTCTAAGAATTTCTCTCGATGGGAGAAGAACCAACTTTGTGCAACAACAGCAGAGCACTGCACAGCATCAATAAAACAGCCCCAGTCTGCATAAGGCTGCAGCAGCAGCAGCAAGAGAAGCTCTGCTCCACCAGTTTTGAAAAACAGGGCTTCCAGTCGTTGCCTGTTTATCTCTTTCTCTGAAAACAAATGGAAATTTGCTTCCTAATCATCTGTGAAGTCCACAATGCTTTGGTTGTTTCAACCAGGAATTTCCAGGTGATTTTCAGGAAGAAAGTCTGAAATAAAAGCTTTCATTCACTCAATATACAAACTTCCTTTCACATTCACAGTTCATTTCTGATTTGAATTAAGAGCAGAAATGATTCTAATATCACTGCAAGTGTAGCTTAATACAGTAATTCAGTGGAAGGCCTTTCATCATAACTAGGAAGAAAAAAAAGAAAAGAACTCAGTGTCAGAGAAGGAAAAATACTCTGAATTTGATGTGAGGATTTTCTAGAGGCTACAGCAAGGAACTTGACTCTTTTAAAGAAGCTCAGGTGCTCAGCAGCTTCTGAGATCCAAAGCCCCATCCAGCTACAGCCACGCAGCTGCTTCCCAAGCCGCTGCAGCTCAGCAGTCTGTCACACTCCTGTGTCCTATGGTGAGCAGATATGCCTATGTCATTGTTGAAAAGGAGAGGACAGATGGATAGATACAAGACTTACATTGCCTCAAGACAGAAAAATTGCTCTTTGAAACTTAGTGGGTTTTTGATCACAGAAGACATATTCCTGCTGATGTCAATGTGTTCATTTTAAGATGATGCTGATTCCAATCAAGTCAAGAACAAGAATTCTGTTGTCAGAAGCCAGAGCTTTCAGTAAACGAGCTGCCTGAAGATGTCTAGTGGCTTTTGGGTTGTATAAGCTACATTAATTGTTGAACACAGAAATATTTGCTCATTTTTTTTTCCAGAAAGTTATGTTATTATAAATTCTTTTAAATGATTTTCTATTCACCTTGCAAAAGGGATGGTGTGCGTAGAAAGAATGGAAAGCAAACAGCAACGCAAAAGCACAGGCTAGCATAACATGTTTGTTTTACCTGGCCTCGGTCCTTAGTCCTAAATGCAACTAGAAATGAAAAGCACACATCCAGTACCGAGGAAAAAGTAGAAAGAAGAAATCTGACACCACCAAAAGCTGGAAGTTACTGGGTAGGTGGGAAAAAAAGGTGTCAGCAGTGTCAGAAACAAGCAATGAAAATTATTACATGCACTGGAAGTCAGATCAGAGACAAGTACAACATGCTACCATTAAGGATACACAGTCCAACATATAAGCTCCAAACTAGCTAAAAAGAAACTTAACACTAACATTGTCTATAAAAAAACAAACAAACAAACACCCAACAAAACACGATTTGTAGCACAAAGCAGGAAAGAGAATAATTCAATGCAATACAATCATGTCATACACAGCTCTGAGGACAGGAAATGTTCAGTGGAAAATGCACTCCTGCTTTATCATTTTTGCTTTTTCTTCCCTTTAAGCATTCAAGTTGCACTTGCTGAACAGGTTTTCTGCTTCAATGGGATGCCAACAGCAGAAATTCACAGACTTTCCACATTCAATCAGTTAACAGCTTAAAGACACCTCTGAGACATTAGTTGGTGGAAACAAAACACAGTAACACAAACATCATGATCAGAATATCGTGTGAAGGCCAGCTGCTGTCACTTCACTATTAGCCTTCGCCAGAGAAAGGAACAGTCTAGAAAGGCAACTTCACAACCATCTGAAAGCTTTCCCAATAGACGCTCTTGGAAACAGCAATGCCATCTGCTGAGAGATTATGAAAGTGCAATGCAACGAATGACTCCTGGAAGTGTTCTGCAGTGCTTAGAGCTTTTTGTGTACTAGTTTAATTGCTGTAATACCAATGCTGAAACACATGCTGTTTGGGGTCAAGTTCAAAAGGAAAAATTGCTTAAATTGGAAAAATTATCCTAGAGTTTTCAAAGAACTGAAACATCACAGCCTACTGATAATTAAACAAGGCAAAGACACTAAATAACCGAGGTCCACAATACAAATATTGTTCCAAAATGCTGAAAGGATAAGGGTACGATGTGGGACGCCCAAATTATTAATTTGGCCTATACATTCTAAAACACTGGTATTAAATAAAAAATAAAATCTAAGATACTCTATTTTGAGCTCTACCTCATTACAAACTTGAAAAACTGGATTTGGGTCGGGGCTGATTATACAACAGATGTACATTAACAGTCTAAAAAAATTGGTTAGTGTGGAACTGGCACCCAATGGAAGTGCTTCTAGGGACAGCCTGCAGGGCTGAGCTGTTATCCCAACAAGCCAACTCTCCCCATGTGTTCAAAAGCAACAAAATAACCTTGTAGTTGGCAATGAAAGAATTGCTGAGAATCAAGGAAATGTATGGTAATGATTCTACAAAGGCCACCATATTATTTAATTTAACAATCTGCCAAGTATGTAAAAATCAGGCGTTTTGTTTTGCTGGGTCGAAACAAAAAGTTGTGGAAGCTCCCCAGGAGCAAGCACCAGCCCAGGGCATGCATGGCAGATGAGCAAAGAAGGTGTTGTTCCATAGTTGTACTAAAACAGTATATCCAATTCTGCCCCCAAAGGTACTATGATAAAAGGTGCAAAGGTCTTCTAACTCCTTAACTTCATCTTAACTCCTTCTTCTGATCTGCCAAGTCTAAGATTCAACATCCAAGCAGAATGCTAGCACAGTCTGCTTTTCCACAAGCCCACAACAGTTTCAGGAGTGTTGCAATCCTGGTCTGCCATTAATTATTAACTGAAGATTTACAGTAACAATGGTTTAATTCTTGAAGGCAGACAGACAGACCGACCTAACCAGACTCACTGGCTAGCAACTGACCTTTTGGTTTAAGAACAAGTCATGAACCTGGCCTCTATCTCAGGGGCATAAAGGGTTAAAGCAACTACTAATTTCCTCAGCTGGCCTACTACTATTGTAAAGTCAATCTTCAGCCGAATTCCATCAGGCCATGCTTGCTTAACACAAGCTGACATATTCCTCTTCACGATCTTGGAATGTTTTTCTCCTCTCTGTCTCTCAATAGTAGACATTAGAAACAAATACACCCTAAAAGCCAAATGGTAATCCAAACGCAAAGTAATATTTAATAATCTGGGGAAGGAAGGGGAGGGGGGGGGAAGGAATGGAATTATTTTGTTTTCAAAAAGCAAAATACACTTGCCAGGTCCTTTATAGACAACACAATGCTGGGTTTTGTTTCAAGTTCATAACTCGGTTCTTAAAGTAGTTATAATGAACCAGCAGGCATTATTTTAAATCAACTAGTTTTATTAAATGAGCCAGAAAGGAAAGAGGCAGGGCTAATTACCAACATTCCTTGATGAATTACCTAGCGGTGTGTGGTAAATCTCTGGACGTCTTTGTCTTTATCCCCAAATTTATCCCTTACTTATTTCTCAAGAGGTTAAAGGACATGGGGCTAATTAAGGAACCAATCCAATGACAGACAGAATCATTCAAGGTAAGGCTGGTTTTCTGCTCTTTCAAGCTTTTGCATCTCTGCCTGGTACTTCTTAATCTATTTTTTTTTTTCCTTAATATTACTGCCAGGGAGGGGGAGGAAAAGTGCTAATCTTGTCACGGTCAGGCAGGTTGAAATTGCCATGCAGTGCTGGGCAAAATGCTACATATTTGTAATTTAGCCAATAAGAAATTCCTTAAGCCTCTCTTGAATGGCAGGAATGTCTCTAGCTTGTCACTTTGAATTCATTCACTATACAGGTTCAGCGTCTCGGAGAATAATGCTGCCAAACTAGCTGAAGAACTGAAATATTTGTGCGTATACATAATGCCTAAAGATTACTTTAAGCAGATCTAAGTTTTCACATTTTAACATTTAATGTCTATCAAAGCTGTCAACAGAGGCCTCCCCAGACCTCCACATGACTCTGCCCGTTCTCCAGCTCCCTGGGGGCTCTGGGCACAGCTTTCTGCCCAAGGAAACCATGGAGGCAAAAAGCACAACTGCACTGAGCAGCACTGCCCCTTTCCACGATCTGGGTTCAACCAGTACAGTGCAGTAAGATGGGTTTTTTAATTAACTTTGGCTGAAAAAGTACAGCCTGCTACAACCTGCTGGTGGGCTGCAGAAACTCCTCTGTGCTTCCAGCAGCCACAGCTTTGAGCTCCTACAAAACTTTGAGAAGACTCATTCAGAACTCATCTGCAGTTCCGAAGCAGCCCCTGACACATAATGAGCCTCAGTTTTCCCAAAGCCTGGTAACTCAGACATCAGAAAATATGGCAGAAAGAAAACTTTGAAGAAGTAATAGAACCAACTTGGCAAGTTTCCCTTACCTTTGGAGAGGTTATCATGCTTCATCTTTGTCAGGAGCGTTATTTCAAGCTACCAAGTACCAAGTAGATCTGGTCCTTCAGCACACCCATGCAGAGTGCCAATTAAATCCTCACAGCAGCATACTGCCTTGTTGGAACACGCTGCCTGTGTGCAAGGCACCAGCCCTATGAGGAGCAGCAGCTTTACAGCTCCTGCTCTGTTCACTGTGCTATTTTCCCAGAAAACACCCAGACCTGCACATCTGGTAACCTCTGTATTAGGAAAGATTCTACATTTCATGTCTTGTCCAAACTACAGACATTATCATTAGTTCTTATTCTGGAATAGCTTACAACGCACTAAGCAAGCCCAAGAGATGCTTCTACTTACATAAAGGTTTAGAAGGCAAGGCAGACTTCAGAGGTTCTGTAGTTAAAAGCTGGTTTTTCCTAACAAAGAATTTGTTGTAGGCTTCAGCTATGCTCACTGGCTCTGCAATGCTGTCTCTGTAGTTCACCAAGGCTTGTTCTGGCAAATCACTTCTCTAAGTTACAACTGCAAATACAAGCCATACTTATTTAACATACTGGCACACACCACTATCTCCTATTGTCAGGTTCGATTAAATTAACTTGGAATCAGATAAGCATTCCCACAAACACACACTTACTGTAGCAGATGCTACCATGCACTTATCTTGACATCCCATTGTTCCTGTTCTTCAGAACTGTAAGATAGGTCTGCTATACAATGGAGTTTCATGGTACTTACTATACAAGGAGCACTATTTCTAACTGCTCAGCCTTCTCTGGTAACAGAAGGACAATATCAACACCATGGGTCACTGTTTGCAATAGAGCATACTACAAAAAAGATGAGGAGGTGGTATTTTTTGATATACATCCATGATCATTATCACCACTCAGAAGGCATGCTTGGCATTTCAAATACGAAGGAATACAGGGTGTCTGATGCAAAGAGCTTTTCATGATGGTGCATTTAAAATCTGAATGCAAAATGCCACGAGGGTTAAGCAAGAGGCCAGAGTGGGCTCCTGCACCACTGGGCTCCTGCTGGCTCTGGAAAAGCTGCTGCAAGAGCAAAAGAGAAAATGAACTACAGTGATTGCAGGGATGGCACTAGGAAAGATGAATAGACTTGTGTTGGTCAGCTCACAAACACTGCCCTACAATGGGCAAACACTCTTGGAATGATGAAGGAAGGACAAAAACACAACAAAGAGCGTCTGGGTCCAGTATTTGAAAAGATGTTTAAGGAAAACAAGCCACAATGACAACACACAGCAGTCAAGAGCTGTATTTTTAGCACCAAAGGAGCAGTTAACATCCACCATGAGGAAACCCACCTATGCTGCAAGGCAGAACGAATCCTAAGTGAGGTCCTCTGTGACAGATAAACGTTTAAAGTACCTAGCATATTACAAGCATTATTGTATGCCACCAGTGACTCAGCAGGCAGATCACTAATTTTAGAATAAGCTGCTCATAGAGAAAGGAGATGGGGAATGGGTGAGAAGGGAGCATTAAAGCTATCATCAGCAAAAAGCAGCAACGGTAGATGCTCCCCACATGTAAGTGTCAGCTGCCAGGACTACAGGTGAAAAAACAGTTCTGTGATAGCAAAAAGGAAGTCCAGAAGCAGAGGAGAAACAAAGAACCCCTTGTGACATCCTTCTGCGGCATCACTCCTCAACCACTAGGATATGGATGAGGAAGCTGCTTAGTGATAAATTAGCCTTTATGCCTGTGAAACTAACATCAGTAGTGAAGAAGGACAACTGAAAGCCCTAACAAACCCTCCTCCTGCTATCAGAAGTGATGTTATTTCAGATGAAATAGACCTGCTCCTAGTCCATCTCATAATTACATTTTACAAAGCAACACAAAATTTAAATTCCAACGGGTTATTTCCTACCTTGCCAAGCTACATTACTTAGCAGAGAAATGATGCAATAAGAAGTCATTACTCAATAAAATAAAATCCTATTTATTCACATACCCTTGAACGTAATGACCACATTACGTAATGTACAGATTCCTATGCAATGTGACATAGGTTTATATGAATTACTCTTTCTGTGCTGTTTTAGATGACATCATAACCATCATGGAAATACAAAATGCAAGCTCATCAACAGTTTCAGCTTCTTTTTATGCTAGTCATCCCAAACTACCATCTTCAGATGTGCAAGTACTCTTCCCCTAATACTGGGAAACATAGGAGACAGAGCAAGTCACACTGTGTAATTACAGAATACAAACAGGAAATTTACCAAGTGATTTTTCTGATTGCTTAGGGCTTTTAATGTGATTTTAAGTTCTACAAAAATCAACCAAAGCCAACTACATAAAACAGCTGCTACTTTTGGCGGTATTGGCCTGTGAAGTAACATTGGAAAAGCTCTCTCAAAGGAAACTGCCTCACAGATTAACATTTCTGAAAGACAAAAAGGGCATTTTTTACACTATCTCATTCTTTAAAGGTCACTAAATCCAGACCATCTGGATATTAGAACTACCACATGTAGTTCCCTATTCATTTAATTAAAAACGCTGTTTAGGCTCATAGGGACAATTTGTCTACAGCTAAAAACAACTGAAGTGTAAGAAGCAGCTCCAGGGAAGTGATGTCACCAGCACAGCATACTTCAGGCACAGCTGGCTGGCAGCCTATCGGCACCAGGGAGATCCCCATTTACTGTTAGGCACAACTTCTGAGCCAAGCAGCAAAGCAGCCTCTTGCCTTGTGCAAGAGATGACAGTGATGTGGTTTCACTCTTGTTGCCTGTTAGCTATGTAAATGCAGGTGACAGGCAGTCAGAGGCTGTTTTATTCCATCAGGTAGCTCACATTTCCCCAACCACTACTTCAGTGCACAGTTCTGTTTCCGAAAGGCATTTGTTGCAAGGCATTGTTTTCAATTTACAAACCAGGTAAGCATATATTTGCTAGTTTTTCCCTCTGAGGTCAAGCACATCGCCTTTGGGGCACAAGGAGAGTGCCAAGGAGGTGCCCTCTCTCCTGCCAAGTGGTAGAAGTGGGGACAGATGCTTCCTCTAGGACCCCAAAAGATAAAGATTCAAGTCTGAATCCTTTGCATCCTTCCCTTCTCTCTCATGTGAAGAGGTAGCAGTAAAATGGACAATGTAAACGACTGCTAAAACTTCAAGCTACTGCACACCTAGCATCAGGAAGCACACATGTTCCTATAAGCTTTCAGAGAGATTTAGAGTAGGAAAAAAAAAAAAAAAAAAAAAAAAACAACTACATTTTGTGTTATGATAAATTAGGATGAAATTATCAAAAAATACAATTATTTAACCAAAAATATTGTGAACAGAACTAACTGATATCACCTACATACCTGCTAGATTCTCACACTGTAACTGGGATCATAACCAAGAAAGAAATTTAGCAACTTCAGGATGCACAAACATTAAAACAAAATAGCTTCTCCCAGTCAGTTTCAGACTCTTTGATATGTGCACATATGCACAAAGTACAGGCACTTCCTTCAAAAATTAAATACATAATTGATAATCAGTTTAACTCCTACACTGTGGGTTGTGCTGGAGTATATTCTGATATTCCTGCAAGTATTGCTAACAGCACTGTCAACACAACACCACAATGCGGATTCAGTAAATGAGAACAACTTGCAGCTCCTCCATAAAACAGTCACACTGAGACTGCCTTGAAATACTGAGCCTGCAACTCTGTTTTAAGCTTAAATCTTCGAATATGTATCGCTAATATAGAACAGTGATGGGCAAAACAAAAGAACGTACTGCAACCCAGTTAACTTATCTGGTAAAAGTATGCTTATTGGCTGAAAAAATTACTAAATATAAAACTGCAATAAAAAGATACTGGAAAAGAGATATTTGCATTTGCATATTTGCAATAATGCAAAGCAAATAGATAACTTTGGAAAATAAATGAAAATTTCACTCTTACAAAATCTATCATCATATTTTCCCTTTACTTTTTATGCTCTTTTACTAACATGTTTCCACATTGCTTTAGTCAAAATGAACTTACTCTGAGCAAGAAGTTATCTCTTTTCTTCTAATTGTTCAAGATTTCCCTTTGAGTAATTAGCAAGCTACATCCCCTTTGACAGAGAGATACTAACAAGCTCCTACAGCTTCCAGTAGGACAAGGAACCCACAGCTACTAACAGCAAACAAGTCATTTAAGCAAAAAAGGATTACCAAGGCTTGTTGCAAGGGGCTGGAAACTCACCATATTTCAGATTAAGGCTTTCTGGGAAACCTCTTTTTGCAAGGTTTTTTTTTCCAATTTTTAAAAGCATACGTATATATTTTTCATTATTTGTAAAATGAAATATTGACTTGAGTATTTATTAATAATTTCTTCCTTTTGAAAACCACTGAGCGTCAGAAAGAACGGACAATGGCTTCCAATGGGAAAACAACAGAAACAGGAGTTTTGTAACAAAACCTCTTTCCCAAGATCTTGAAGTTTAAAGAAAAGAAAAAGGCCACAAGCTAACAAGATTTTCAATCTTGAATACTGGGACACCAAACCAATGTGCAAATCAAGCCGAAGCGAAACTTATTTGCAAGATTTTGGTGCTGGAAATATTTCTCCCACATCCCTATTGCATAAAGCCCATTTCGGAGAGAGTGAGTGTGGAGTGCGGGGACCCGACGTACCTTGAGGACCTCCATGGGTACCTGCGTGGCAGGGGGCAGGCTGGCGGGCACGCTGACGTTGATGGCAGGTGTCTGGCTGACGGGAACTCTCTGTTGCATGAACTGGGCTGCTTGCTGCTTCTGCTGCTGCTCCCGACGCTCCTGCTCCTGCATCTGCTCACGCATGAGCTGCTGCCGTAGCAGGATCCGTGAGGTCATGCTGGAGGAGCTTAAGGGAGGCTTGGAAGCGCCAGGATGCTCGGAATTGCTGTGGGAAGAGCAGAGAGAGATGGCTCAGCTTCTACCAGTGGCTCCATTGATCCCAGCCTCAGGGTTTGCAGAACCGCAGAGCAGAATCCAAACGGAAATGCCGCACTAAGACGGGTGCATGGCTGACCTACTGAGGGTACTTAGCAGCTGCGTTGTGCTGCCTTAACTTGACTGCAACCAACCACTTCTAAACACCAATATCCAGAATATCCAGCTGGAAAACATGCCTCACTATTTCAAGTTTTACAGCGACCAACCATGAGAAAAATATTCATAATTTTTTTATGGCACTCATATTCATAATTTTTTAAATAATTATGTAAAGAATTAATTGCATTCATTGAGAGTTACAGACAATACTCCAGGTCTAATCATCTAGCTCAGAATAAATAAATCTACCTCTTCCATGAAAGCAGCAACCTTTCCCAAAGCCCGCTGAGCCATTCAGGTTATCACCACCAACTCTGGGCAAGCACAGCACTTTGCTGTAAATGCAGAGACATCTTCTTAAACAATCAATCATTTTGTTCACCCCCAGAAGACTCCATTTATAAGACATTTCTATAAAGTGGAACTCTTAAGGCAAGTAAACACCAATCTACGCATCCTTTAAGGGAGGGGAGTCAGAAGCACCTAGGAAACCATGACTCCATGGACCAAACAGATACACAACAAGCCTGAAAACCAGCAGGGAAACTCTACCTCTGGCTCCTGAGTTTCAGTGCTACCTGCACAATGCTGCTGTGGCAGCTTCACAGGGCAGCTCAGGGCCCAGCATCCCTCCAGCTCTTATCTCAGGACTGTGGCCACTGAGAGCCTGGCCAACAGGAGCACTGCTGAAAGCTTGTGCAGTTTGTTTAGGATCAGTATTGTGCTCACAGTGAAAATGCAAAAGGAGGACCCATGCTTACTCTCACCAGAGATCAAACTTTGCTCTTCCAGAGCACACGTTCTGGGGGCAGGGAGGGAGCAGAGGGAGGAGACAGCCTCACTATTTAAGACCTGTCAGGTTGAAACATTCACAGAGACACTGATCCTTTTGATAAAACAAGAGAAAACCTTTGTGGTGAAACTAATGCAGCTGTGGAATAATCGCACTAATTAGCTGCTCAAGACAAGTCAACGACTGTGATACTTGCACAAACACCACCCTCCCAATTAATACACAGCATTCTCCCATCAGAACCTTTGCAGCCAGTTTCCTGGCTACTCCGCATCTGAGCAAACATCAGAGCCACTCAGAGTCCCCGTCCAGATTGGAAACATGCATTTCCCTAACCAGGAGAATTACAGAGCTCCAAAAAGGTCTCCAAATCATTCTGATTGTATACATCCAACCAGTAAAACAAAACGATATTGTGCCTGCACCCCCCAGTATAGGTATATTTATGGACTATATACATGTATAACTGAAGTGCCAACATTTCCTCCCTGCACTCCCAATGGTTCTGCTCGCACACCTCACTTTAATGGTCCACTGTTACTGACAAGCACAAAACAAGTGCTGAAATGCTGCTTTTAAGTAAGGACTCATTCCTCACATTAAATAAAAACTTTGTGTCAGTTTAAGCACACTTCTCATTAGGGTACTATTGGCATTTTTTACAGACGCCTAATGCTGCAAAGTTGATAACCCAACAGTTCCTCCCAGCTTCTCTTGTTCTGAACTGCTTCTCTGCCTAACAAAGCCCAGAGTAATAAAACCACCTCAGCAGCTACTTCTTGTATCTAAAATTTTAGGGAACACAAGGGATTTCTACTGCATTTCCAATAATCCCTGTGAGGACCTCCCTCAGATGATTACTGTACTCATGTCACATGGGTCTACAGCCATCCCTACAACTTCCTGCAGATAGTGCACCCCTGAATCGTTGATTAAAAAGAAAAGTATAACTACTGTCTTTAAAAAGAAAAGAGAAAAAAATCCCAGAAGATATTGTTTTGCCAAATTCTTCCCCAAAAGACAAATACTTTTCCAGGCTCTACTGCAATTCTGCTCAACATTCTAATTATTCAGTGGAAAAAAAGAATAGCATAGGTGTAATTAACAGGTAACGCAAGAACGAGCAATGTACTCTTTAACAACCATCACAATAAGAGCAGACACTGGCCAGAGGAAGAAGAGTCTGATCTTCCATCCAAACCACCAGATTTTGGGGCCAGCTGAGGGAGAAAACAAGCTTGTGAGATTACGGAATGTCCTGTTCATCCTTATTGCAAAGCAGAAGCCAGAAAGCAATGCAGCTTAACAGCATTAGTGAGCTCAGCAGGCACATCACTGTGTTGTGTGTGCACAGCAATGTTACATGGCACAGAGACCAACCGAGTTGTTCCAGACATGAAGTGCCCTGTGCTGCTATCAGGCACTGCCTGCCAGACAGAATGCCCAGTTCATGAGGAAAGTGGACAAACAAAGCAGCTCCTGCTGTTCAGATTTGCCATTATGTATCACCTGAGGAAGTCTCTAGTCTATGCAGGGTCCCCCCTAGACACTAAGCTGACACAGCTTTCCTTCTACTTGCTGCAAATCAGCAAGAGCAGCACGGAGAAATGTGGAAACAGAAGCGTTTGAAATTTCCCCCAGTATTTCATTCTCTAAGCCCATCCCATGCAAAACTCAGCCTTCATCCCCCACTCCATCCACTCCTCTCAGCAGCATGATGCATCGACTGAATGGAAGGCAGTCAGGATTTCTTCACCACGTATTCTTTGGAAAGCAAAGAGGAAAAGCTTTCTCAGAAAAATCAGTTTTCTAACAACAACAAAAAAAAGCCATAAACCAAAATTCAATACTGGTGTCAAAGGCATAGTCAAAAGCATACCAAAAAAAATCATACTTTGAAAGCTACTTGACCTTTAAGCTTTGCCACACGAGCAGATCTTCCCTCAGTACTGAGCACGGAGAGATACAGCGCAGCACGATGCAGAACCCAGACACGTGGCTTTGGAGCTCACATACATGGACTGACTCAGCTGGGCATTACACAGCCAGTAACAGAACCCAGACGGGCAACTGATACTCAGTGTGATTGAGATACTTCCTGCAAACACAGTCTACAGATATCCTTTAATTGCAATAAATGAAACCGACTCATCCTTTTAATTGACGTATGATTAAACCAGTTATCTATTAGCAGTCTAATAAGCATAGTGTAATACAGGCAGAGTTAATAGTTATGAATGTCATATGCCAATTCAATTAATCATTAAGTGATAACATTTTAACAAATAAATCTTAATTACATATCCTTTGCATAGATGCCTGGGAAATGTTAGTTACTGTATGCATACATTATAATGCAGATAGTTGTTGCATAATAAAAAGCAACCGGTCAGACTAAAATCAAGTTTAATTTCACTGCTATCAACTCAAGTGATTAAAGAGACCATATATTTTAAAGCATCATTCCTCTTTCCAGATGGGTACTGAATACTTCATTTCTGTTCCCATGGACAAAACACCAAACTGGTCTCTTGTTAGGCAGTTTTGTTTTCAGATCCTTATAAATTCAATAACAGGATCTCTAGTTTACATGCATTACTCTACTGGTTTACACACAATACTTTGCACTATCCATGTACTTGTTAAGAAGTCCGGAACTGGAGTTTTGTCTAAGGCCCTTAAGTTGGAATAAAACATTACAACAGTTAAAAACATATGCCAACTACTCAAACAAATCTTTTCCAAATTATTTTTTATTAAAAAAAAAAATAAATCCCACACACCTGTTTTCCCATCATTCTCTTGTATTCTAGCAACAGCCTGGGATATTTTGCTCCAGACAGGACCTGACAAATAAATACCTGAAATGTTTCAGCTAAGCGTGTGCACAGCTGACCCATGTGTCAGTGAAGTTGATATTCAGTAAAGGACGTTCTGAAGGCACCATGAAATACATCCAGATCTGACATTTTTGTAATGATTTCTCATCTTTGAGATCAGCCGAGAAAAGCAGAAGATGTAGCACCTCCAGAAACCCATGGAGCTGCACCATCTCCCAGAGATCAGAGCAGAAACAGTATGTGATTTAAATACCTGTATTTCACGCCTTTATCCTTACTCCATTCATCACTATTTACAAAGAAAAGCAAGGCATCCACACTGAAGTATCTGACATGAGTTCAAGGCTAGGCTGATCGTTCCAGCAAGCAGATGAAAGCTCACCAACACAACTCAAACATCTGGCCTGACCTACAGAAGGCACTGTCAGAAGCAACTAACACAGCTCCCCTTCCAACACTCCTGTTCAACGAGTGCTACCATTTCTCTCAAAACTAGGTTTATCTATACAGATACCATTTGCAGTCCCTCTAGCAGCAAACACCTCAGGACACAATTGCCAGTAGTGTATATGTTAGCAGCACCTAACCTAACCTGTCAGTCAGCATCACTGTTTGCCACACAGGTAACAGAAAAAAGAAAGATACCATACGAGAACAAAATCAAAATCAACGTAAGGGGAAGCAGATTGATACAAAAGAAAAGTCTCTTCTCTTCCATCTTCAGCCATCACAATGGACTTTACTTACAGGAAAAGTACCACAGCATTTTCCCTGCACCGCTTCATGCTCCACTCCTAAAATTTAATAATTGATTGTTACAGTGACAATTCATTCAGAAAGCCAATTGGTTGGCACTGAATTAACGTATCAATGTGAAAAAAAAAAAAGTTGGCACCCTTTAATGTCCTTCATTGTCTGTCAAGGGCAGAGCAGAAAGCCTGACAATTACATAAGCAGCACAGAGGCCTTTATCAGCCTTTACAGTAAAGCAACAACTGTGTTTCAACCCTCTTTATTAAGGGCTTCTGCATTTGAAGGTTAGTTGTGTGAAGAGACACGCTGCTTGGTTTTGCTCCATCATCATCAACACCAACATTTTTCTCTCCCTCCAGCTTTCCAACCCTGGCCTGCCCACCATCACATGCCCACCCCCAAGCAGTCAGTCTGAAGTGAAGCCCTCAACTGCCCTCCATGCAGGTCCATGACCAGGAGCTCAAGGCTGAGTTACACACATATTAAGTTTAGGAGGTGCACTTGTCTGTGGTTCCAAGTGTTCCTTCATTTATTAACGTAAAGATAATTTAACCCTCCACCTTTTTAAGTAGCTGCACACCACTTAGTAGTTTTCCATTTTTCTTCCTGTCTTTAAAACACACTTTCACATGCTGCTGAGCATAATGCTTTCTGAACTTAATGAAAACCTCACTCATGACCCAGCACCACTCAGTAAATAATTATTAAGCTCTGGAGGTAGCTTTCACATGAGTGTTGACTTAATAAAATGCCACAAGTTGATCTGCTCGAATGCCCATTTACTTGGGGACACAGCTTTTGGTATATATACAGCTTCTGGTATATATACAGCTTAGAAACTTGATCCCCACCAGAGGGGGGGACCAGGCAGAAGCGAGGCCCTGGTAATACCAACCCCTGGGATCAGTGCAGGCAAGCCTGTGCAACCAAGCATCTACTGAGGAGATGCTTCAGATGGCCCCAGCAGGCTCCAGGCAGCCCAGGCACTCTGAGTTGGGTATTGCACAAACTGCCAACACGCCCAAGGCAAGGAACAGATGTGTTCCAACGAGGGCTGTGGGAAGCCGAAGGAAAAGCCCAGCGGTGCTGTGGGGCCATACCACAGAGCTGGGGCCTGCCCTGCCCTCACACCCATCCCCGGGAGCAGGAGATATGCACTGGTGCTAAAGCACTCAGCCCATTCATTAATTAAAAGGAGCGTGATTAGGGCAATAACACCATCAGAGGGCTGGGTGGACAAGAGAATGGTTTTCTCAGGATCTTTATCATCAAAAGGGAACAGATGGGTACATGACAACCTGCTTTCTGAGGGGGGATATCCTGCACATCCAAACTTCTCTTCAGTGAAGATGCACCTAGGTTTGGAAGGGACCTCAGAGACCCTGAAGTTCCAACCTCCTGCTGACCAACCCCTATATCAGGCAGCAGCTCAGGGTACCCAGGGCCCCATACAGCCCTGCATGTCTCCAAAGATGGGGCATCCACAGTTACCTTGAGCAGCCTGTGCAGCATCTCACCATCCTCCCAGTGAAAAGTTTCCAATCTAAATCTCCCCTTTTTTAGTTTAAAACCGATCCGTCCCTGTCCTATCGCTACAAGGCTGTGTTTGGTTCTCTTTCTCAAACTTTTGAAGTTCATCACAAACAGGAAAGATAGTGTAGGGAAAGAAAAAAAGCAGAAGGCAGATTTACCTTTTGCTTGACAGAGTGAATAGTCACCTTGCAAAAGACTTTTTGAGCTATTTCGGACACTGCTTGCCTTTTATCTGTATTACCTCTCTAAAGAACTCTGCACACATTCGCAAGACATTTTACAACAAAAAAACAGATAGCTTCAACAACCAAAAAGTGATAAAATAAAAAGCCAGGAGATAACACTCCATTAATAATCTTTGTAGTTCTTGATTTTGCAATGCAGAATTTGCTTGCTTTTATCTGGGTAAACAGAGAAGATAACACTGTCGCCAATAGGGAAGATGAAGTACATCACCACACTTTTTGATACTTTTTAACTACATAGACCCAAAATCAGACCTCACATTCTTTTCTCATTGCATCTAAATTTAGACAACGACGTATAAACCTCACAGTCAGCCCACAGGCTTATACAAAAGACCCACAGCAAACAAAGCTCAGACACGTTGTGCTCACAGTTTGTACACCTTGTTCACCTGCTCAGAAACTCTTCAAGCTGAGAACCCAGCAGGCTTTCCAAGGTCTGCAGGAACTCAATCATTCCCAATCTGAACATCTCGCAGCTCATCCCTGATTTTCTTCTTACTGACTCTGCCTGTCAATGCACTAGTTAATTCTTTCCAAAGAATGCAGAGGGCAGCCTAAAATCTCATCTCGCACAGATGACATCCTCCTTCTGGTATGCCGAGCAAACAGGATCTTAAGAAGCAAAAGAGAAAGTGTTTATGGAAGATTTGCCTTAAATGATCAAAAACCCCCAACGCTCAAAATGAAAACCACAAAGTGAATTTTCATTGCTTGTGACAGGTCTGTTATCAGCGTGTATGAATCGCTCATTACAGCAAATATGAAATGCAAGAGAAAAAAACCCTAACATCACTGAGAACTCCAGCATTAAAATCATCTTGGATAGATATTAAGCAAACTTCCACTTCAATCTGTAGCCACAGGGCTAGTTGGTCATTACAGGATCTGATCAGGGAGTGCATTCAGCAACTTCTTTCTAAAAAGACTGCAGAAAACAATTTCTCAGCGTCCACTTGTTTTAAAGAAACTTAGTTTTGCAGTCTTTAAGAATTACTTATAGTTCTACATTTTTTGGCTATTTGTGGAAGAATTACTGGGACAAAGAGGATTACTTTACTGTACAGGCTGAACTACTGAGGGGAAAAAAGGCCTTCATTCAGCAACATTTGCTTCACTTATCATTTGGATATTTACACTGCAATTGCAATTTGCAATAGCAGGACAGATGTACCACTCCTGCTGCCTTGGGTATTCACAGTGCAGACAGCAAGGTGGAAAAAGCTCTAGCTGTCCACGTAAAAAAAGTAGTAGTGATGTTTACAAATGCTAATTGAGGCCAGGTAAGGCAGATGTGAAGCATATTCTGCCATACTCATTCACTGGAAGCAGTGCAAAACTGCAAACAACTATTGAAAAGATGGCCTTCAACTCCTCTGTGCAGGTTATTTAATGCAATCAGCAAAACCCCTGATGCGAGGTGATCTCAAATCAAGGCTCCTGTAGAAAGCAGGAGCCATCAGTCTATCAGTTAAAGCTGCAATACTATCAGGGGATCCAGCAGCATCCTCATTAGAACCACATTCAGCATGACATCCACTGCTCCACCTCTTCTTCCCTGCTAAGGACTGGTTCCAAGTCTGTCTAGCAGAGCACCTCGTTTGATAAGCAACCAGAAACAGGATAGGAACAAGTCAAGAATGTTAGGAGGCCTCCTTAAACAAGGAGCTCCAACCACTCCCAGCTCAGGGATTTCCCAAAATGGGCATCCTTTCTGTGTGCTTACAGCCCTCAAGTGCATGCTGTAGGTCATGTCAGTCTCACCTCGGGTTTTGCTCTGCAGCTGGCACAAGATGGCTGGGGAAAAGGCAGTGGAAGTATGGACTAGAGGACCTCTTCATCTGCTGTCTAACAGCCATAGCTCTATTTTAAGTTCATGGCATCTAGATGAACCACAGCCTTTAAATCAACACTAAAGACTTTTGTGAACGTCTGGACTACTGGGGAATGGGCATCTGCAGGAATGCTCAGCCAATTCCCCAAACTTCTTCAAAAAAAAATTCTGCACCTTGTTTCTAGTCAGAAACTGTTCATGAATAACATCAAGGAGAGGGAAAGAAGATGATTTCTTATACTTCACATGGCATGTAAATAACAGAAATAAGAAATAATCAATTAAAAATGAAGTCTCATTCAAAGTAACATGTAAGCAATGTTTATACCTCCTGATTTTAGAAAGTGCCAATATATATAGGAAAAGATCCTCCCCAGTCTATTCAGGAGTATTCTTGAGAACTTGATAAATACAGCCTGCTGTTGCACTGCCTTAATTTTATTTTGGTATTTTCCTTCTGTTCTGCAAGCGACTTACATTGCACCTAATGAGAGACATCAGAAAAGATCCTCAGAAACAACTCTGTGCAACCAAATACATTATTGGAAATTAATGCAGCTGCAGTCCTACAAGAAGATTATATTAAAACCATTCAGCAGATGCTGAGTTTTGCAGTCCTGCGACAACTAAGACATGACACCTGTGTAACGTGCTCACAGGCCTGCTGCATGAACACCAATTCTCACTTTTCCAAACTGCAGCGACTGAATTCCTCTTGAAAAAAAGCTGCCAAGTCAAAATTATTTACAAGCTTTTTCTTAGACCTTCTTAATTCCTTCTGCACTGCCAGAAGCACAGTACTTGAATGGCTAGTTCTATTCAAAGATACAGCTATATTTGTTGTGCAGCTACTGCAAACTCCTGAATCATGCAAGCAGGGGTAAGTGCCAGAATATGCTTCACTGGACATGAAGTCCACATCTGCCTTACTTACTAGGACAAAGAATATTAAAGGCAGGCACTTAGTTTATAACTAATAAATCCTGCAAAGACTATAGTTAATAATGAATTCTTGCATGAGGGTTTTGCTTAATCTAGTGTATTTACTGCTTATGACCTTGGCAAAGTACCTGTGGGAGAACACACCAACACTGTGCAGCAATCCTCACCTTCTCTTATATTAGGCTGCAACAGAGGACTACAGAACATTACATAAGTCAGCCAGTTTTACAAACCTGCAATAAAGTCACCTGGAGATTATGGACAGTTCCAGAATTGCCTGAGCCCTGCAGTCAATGGGATATTGACAGTGGGGCAGAAAACACACAGGTTCCTGAAGGGTTCAGAATTTCCCACAGACCTCAAAGAGCCACCGCTGCCATAATGACACGTTTGGCCAATCAGTCTTTGGCAACTCTTTACCAGGACAGGAAACATGATTTTGAATAAGGATGGAACATCATGGGAAATTAAGAAAAAAAATGTTTCCTTCACTATCTACAGTAGAAAATCTGGATTAGATCACAGTAGCCTGTTTTAGCCATTATCTATTTGCTCAATTTAACTATACATCAGTGGATGACTGACGGTTAGTTGCCAAATCTGCATCTAACACAAGGAGGATATTTGTGGCGGGGGGGCTGGAGATTCATGATCCTTGAGGTCTCTTCCAATCCTGTCCATTCTGTGATTATGGAGGAGTACATTTGGATTTGGTTTCTGTGAGGATATCTATCCCATCCTTTTAAAGGCTGCTGCAGAGTCCCATTCAGGAATTACAATTGGATTTCCAAGTACTCAGGGGGAAAAAAACATGCCTATTTTTAGCAACCTCTAGAACAAACAAGATGATTTCTCGTTCTTGTTTTGTCTTTAAGGGCAGACAGTAATGCAAGTATAAATGGACAACACATTTTATCTACCATTTGCTGTAGACTTAAGATTGCACAAGTCAGGAAGAGTCAAAATATATTTTTCCTTAAGTAGTATTGTCTTTATATATTGTTATACTTCTGCATCTCTTTGCCTTCCTTCTCTTGGCAGACGTATAGTCTAGACTCACAACTCCTAACCTTAATAGAAGGAACATATTTGAGAAATGATGTTACAGACAACTTAAAATGCTACTAAATCCAATACGAACCTCCCTGTGTGCCAGGGTATATAAACACACTCATGCAAAAGTCATATCTGCTTGTAGAACACCATAGTTACTCATTTAACACTTGCACAGTTAAGGTGCTTGCAATCCTACTTCACAGACTTCCAAAAACCACAGAACAGGAGTATGGAAAGCCATCTTCTGCAGGATTTCTTCTTCTGTTAGCTCTCAGATGTCTCATTTTATACACTAGATGGAGCTTTGTCCCCTGTTTCCCCCCAGCCTGTCAGCTTGCACTGCATTATTTGCAGTCTTATGCAGCGTGGATAAAAAGGGTAAAGAGGTAAAGGGTGAAGCACTCTCATCACCCCAAGTAAACAAAGCACTCATAACTGCCCCAGGAGCACCATGGCATCAAGTTGGGCACATAGGCTCTAACTGCACCCTCCCTGCTTCTGCTCTCCTCTCCCTGGTTTGAATGTTTATTCATTTTACAGAGAATAAAACATTTTGACAAATGCTGCAGCTCCCACCAGCCCCTTCCCTGGCCACTACCTTGATTTCTCACCAGAACATTGGAGTGACCTTGCTGTTTTCTCTCCCCAAATAAAGGAGCAGTATTTTAACTCCTTACCAGATTACACACCTGAATTGCTTGCTAGCTTTCCCTGATCTTCCTTTTTATTCCCACTTATTTTCTTTTAACATAAGCTCTTCCATCTCTTCACTAGTAACCTCAGCCATCTGCATCTAACACCACTGCTAAGGCTCCAGCCTTGGACCCACTGACACTTTTCGGGAACACCAATCACAGTAAAACTCCCCCTAACTTACATCTTTGATATCTGGAACATTTGTTCAAGAGCAACAGTTAATCCTTTGCAAACCCCACCATGCATTTTATTCTGAAACAGCAGTATGAGAAAACTAGCCTGACTTCTGGTGGGCTGCTACAACTCTGTTCAGGTTTTCCAAAGCACTCCAGGTTGTGCTGCACCATCAGTATTTCAATGAGGAATTTTAAACTCAATAGGACAGAAAAAATAATTCCTAATATCATAAACGTCCAGCACTGCAACACCGGAATCAAAAACAGAGTTGTAGGCTGCATCAGGCAAGGTCACACGAAAGAAGAGCAAAACATTGGCGTTGTTGGTACATGACACCTGTGTAAGGCTTCATGGGCAAAAAGGCTCATGCCCGGGCACTCTGCTCAAGAACAAGGAACGAGAGGAACGGAGCCCACTTTATAGTGGGAAGCTAAAGAAAAGTTTGGCATTTTAATCTTACAAAACAGGGAGGTTGACAGGAATGAGTGTTGCTGTCTATAAATACTGCAGAGAAACAAACACCCAGAAAAGAACAACCTTGGCATTACCCCAAGTGATATGAACCAGCTATGAGTAAGATTAAACTAGAACCAGTTATATTCTGAGAAGTCCAGTCCTGAAACAGTCTTCAGCTGGAGGACTATTGAAGGAACAACATGCGTTGCTTCAAGAATCTTACTGCAGAACAAAGCAGCCAGTAACCAACCACAGGCCATAGAAGATGCCCTCCGACCACAGGCCACAATGGGATAGACACAGGACAAAGCACACTTACAGAGAAGAAGTGCTGGAATTTAGCACTGTATTAAACTGTAGCCTGTACATACATCAGCACAGCCAAACGCTGTACTTCTGGAAGGTGAGCAGGCTTCTTAGCAGGTGGCACCAACATAAAGATGTTCTTCTAGAGCTGGCAGCAAGTTTCAGACATTAATTAAATTAAATACTACTCTTTTCACTTGGCATGCTGGACAGGCTGGAAAGTAAGCGTCAGCAGTCCTCGTGCTGCAATTTCTTGGAACCATCCTCTTCACTCTTGCCATCAGCTTTGGGACTGCCCACATTCTCCCATGCACTGATCCAGCCGAGTGAGCCAGAGTTCAGGAGTGGGGGAACTGCAGCACTAAATAAAAAAATGTCTCAAAAAAAAAAATGCAACCGCTTCATTTTGGCTCATGTGGAAACAACTTGAGTACCTACATCACTGCTTTGCAAACAAGTGCCTGTAGTTCAGCTGACTGCACTTCCTAAGGCTGGCTGGTATGCTTTTTGCCCAATTTCTGCCCCAAACAACACGTGGGGGGGTTGGTCAGCGCTGCCATAATTTGGTGCAGCCACACATTTAAAATGACTAAGTCAAAGATAAGACCGACTTCAAGCACAAACAGTAAAAAAGAGGTCTGAAAACGGAATACAAATAATGGTCATTTTTTGTCATGCAAAGATTTCTCCAAGTCAGTATTTCTTAAATACAAAAGAAAAAAGCCCGGCAAGAGGTACAAGGCACTGACATCAGAGTGCACAAAGGAAGCTAGAGTTAGAAAAGTTTGGGAGAAGGTGATGCAAATCAGAATCTGATTTCATTAACATTGGAGCTAGCTGTCTCAGTCCCTATTTTCTTTCTGTCAACCCCACCACACCACCCAGTTTAACTGGCCTGCCAAGTCAGCTCCAGAAAGTTTTCTCTAAACCAAACATTCACATAGGTCACCCATTTTTGGCAGAGATCTGCTTCTTTTTTTTTACCCGAGGAACAGCACAACAACAAAAGCACTCCAACCACACTTTGTTCTCCCTGAGGCTTCCCCCGGTTTCCACACATCAGCCAGGCCAGGAGCACCTCTAACAGCCAGCTGGAGAGCTAAAAATCAGTCAGATGTTTTTTTAAAAGTTGTATGCACGTCATAAACGTGTTGACTTACAGCTTCTGATAGAGGGAGAAAGCTCTCAATTCCTTCCTAGGAAGTTAGCTTTGCAAGGAGAACTAAAAGTCATCTCACCTTCAAGAGTCTTACCACACCCCTTTCATTTGCTATTCCACGTCAGCACAAAACCCCAAATCTTTAACATCTCCCTTCTGTTGGACATACCAGGTTTGCAGTCAAGATTTGAAATGAATGTCAGAACAGAATGAACAGCTTCACTGGCCATGTTGTTTCTAGTCTGGGAACAAATAACATCAGCTTCCAATGCTCTTTCAATATAATCTGAATTATTCTTGGATTTTGGTTTGTTTTTTTTTTTCCTCCTTTCAGAAGTATACAAAATGCCACTACACAATCTGAGTAACATCCTCTTGTCTGGTAGAGCAAGCACTATCCTAGAACACTGACATTAATTCAAACTGACAGGACCTACAAAACACACAGTGTTAAACTGAAATAAATGCGTTTTATTTGCTTTATGTTCTATTATGCCTATATACGAGTTGCTTAAAACTAGTCTTTAACATACGAATGTTTAGATGCAAATTTTCCAAAGCAAACAGGTTTAGCACTACCAAAGAGCCAGCACATTAAATTTTTCCAGGCTGAGAGTCAAAAATTCCCCTTAAACGAGAGCAAAAAAGCCCAAGGCAAAAGTCAGCTTTCACCACACACTTCTGCAGAACCATTACAATGAAGCATTATCAAGCACCTGCAAGGGAGGCATTGAAGACTGATTACAGGTATCTTACAATCAATAAAACCATGCTACAGCTATTACATCAAATAAATTGGATCCTTCCTTATTTAAGGAAAACCTCAATATAATGCTAGGACAAAGGGCGATAAAAGGCTGAAACGGCAACAAATGCAGATGATCACAGCGTGAGGGGCTGGAAAGCTCTTTCCCTGCCCATGTAAGTGCCAGACTGCAGGCAGTAGGATCACTTCCCACCTGAGGGGCACAGCAATTGTGCTCCAGAAGCCCTAAGAAGTCACTTTGGTTTGACACAGGCCTATATGCTTTCAGTTCAGTGGGCCTGTACGTTCTCAGTTCAGCTGCAGCTGCTTCAGAACGCAAGATTTCTAACCAATTTATCATATTCTCATGGCACTGTTCAACGGTGCCATCATTTCATAAACTGCTGGAGTACTACCCTTCATGAAACAGTACCCAAGAGCTTTTCTGCAATAACGTTTTCCATCACCACAAGAAAACAAAACAACCCCCTTCTCCCCACCCAAAACAAAAGATTTGGCAGATAACTGTGATGCATTCTAGACCAAGGTTCATCCACATAATTTTCATTCAGCAGCGAAGCCTTTTAGAACTTAAAGCATCCAAACAAGGCAAAAGCCATTTAGAATGCCTACATCAGATATTTTCCCCATTCCAACTACAGGGGGTAACTGTAACTGTTTCAAAGGGAGCTGGGGACCTTCAGATGCACGAGAAGAAGATGAGGAAGTTGTTGTGATCTCAAAATCTTTTGCGTAAAAGAAAAAAGGAAGAATGAAAAGAAAAAAAAACTGAGCAGATTAAGAAAATCCTCCTGAAAAAAATCACAAAGCCCTGCTAAACACTCTGCAAATACACCACCAAATGTAACATTCTTCCCATTCTATCAGTCTACTCCCAGAAATCTTGGCACCTGGGAGCAAAATATTATTCCATAGAGGCAAGAGAGAAGGCATGTTTTGTGAATAAATATTTTGTAGGAAAAAAAAGGCATGAAAAAGACATCTACAATTTTAATAAAAATAAAACAAAAGTTACTTACATTACTTAATCTATACCCCTACGTGGCAGCTAACAACCATAAATACAAGATAAAACCTTTCATTCAGCTATCATGCTAAATTTCAAGTGTCTGTAAGCAGCCTGATAAAACAGCTGTTATTCCCCCTTGCTTATCTGCTATCTAAAACCACTGACAGTATCATCTCGGACACAAGAAAAACACTTGGAACTTCCTACGCCATTGCTCAGCCATCCCAACAGACCTCAACGCACAAATAGTTTTCATCCTCCACTCCTGCTTTCTGTTTAGGTTCATTACATTTAAGGGGCGTTTTGGGAATTCAGCATCTTCATCACACAGACATCTGAGCAAATACCAATTTTCAAGAGTTGCTTGGAAAAGTTTCTGCCCTTTTTTCAAGATACATTTCTCAAGGTATTTGTCCTGGTAACTTGAGGATTTAAAGTCAGGTTGCAAGACCAGATTCTTAACTGGTGAAGGACTGGGGAAACAAAGAGGCTGATTTAAATATGTTTATTAAGCAGCAAACTTTCACCAAGCGTTTAATTACAATGCAGAACTCGAGCTGACTTCAGCACATCATAACCAAGTAACTGGGGACGTTGTTCCAAAACTGAGGGAATCAGTAGGCTTATTTCATTCTTAATTCTGTGTTTTCAGCATCCAACTCACCTGCTCTCAGTACACCTGAGAAAACTGCACTGGAGCACCTGGAGCACCAGTCTTAAGGCAAGGTGAATCCCCAGCATGGGCAGCATCAGCCCTGCAGCTCACAGCACACACAACAGTTTGAACCATGGAACCAAATGGCTGAACATTAAAGCACATAAGAAGGCCATGTGCATGCTTGCTAAGCTTCTGCGGAGAGGAAACAAAGCAAGGAGCAAGGAAACATTTATCAAGGTCTGGTTTTTGTTGGTTTTGGTGCTTTTATGTCAGATAATTTTCACTTTTTTTTCTTTTCTGATGAGAGTACAGAGATAGAAATCACACAAACCAAGAGGACTCCAGCTCTGTCTACACTGCAAGCCAACCACATGAGCTCAGATGTAAGCCCAGTGGCATACTAGAGCCAGGAGCAGCACCCTGCTGTACAACACAGAAGCTCAGAAAAAACAAATGACCGAGAACTTACCTGAAGAGCTCATCCTTTTACTCTACAATCTGGCACGGCAGGGGCTGGCGAGGGGCAGATGTGATGCTGATGGCCACCAAACCAAAGGGCTGTGCAAAGAGGTGCCAGTAAGCTCCCAGACCCAGCTGTGCTCCCACTGCTAGCACTCACCCCACCGCCCCACTGCTACCTCTGCCTGTCCTCACTACAAGACTTCTGCAAATGAAAACAGATGAGTAAGTGCTGCTGCTATAGCAAACTTCCATGCCCGTGGTCACTAATAATAGCTTTGTTCCTTTTATCACTAAACTAAAACAAAAAGGAGTTTAAATGCTCGTAGAAAACGTGCAGGGCCAAAGGTTTCTCATAGGTTTCTCCATGCTTAGCATGGAGCTTTCAAACCCTGCACATGAACACAATGTGAAGCAATCTCATATTCACCTAAAGAGCAAAATAAATAAGGAAGAAAATAATCAGCTTTTGTGCTTATAAAATGTCATTATATGTAGGGAGTTTCAGGTTGACGGTTTTGAGGTTTTTTTCCCCATAAAAAGCATCTAAAGAGATTTTCATGCTTCTTGTGAGAAGCCCCAGTGCTAGGGATGAACAAACTCAGGAGGACAAGTGACACTGAAAACCCTTCCCTTCTGCAAACTTTTTCTCCCTACAACAAAACTGGCTACAGTAAAAGTAACCGCCTTGCAAATCACTTCTGTTATCAGAAAGTCTGCCAAGCCTTTTTTCCTGCAGCCCTCCACCACAGGATCTTCTCCCTGTCTACAGCAGCTGCAGCTCTAGGGCCGCTCTGCACCTGGTTTTGTGCTGCTGGGAAGCTGCTCTGAAATTAGGCCTGAGCATCTCCATGCTGTGAAAAGCATCCTGAAGCCTCTCGCCCTTTTTCCCCCCCCTCCCCCCAATAGATTATTTTCTACCATTGGGTTGGCTGTCACTGAGCATCACACGGTGAATGATTTCTTTTTTTTTTTTTTTAAACAGGAAGCAACTAAGGCAGAGGCAGCAAAAGCATCCTCTTGTTCTTGTGAGAGCCCTTTTCTTTCTTTTTTTAAAAGTTTATTTGAACAGTGTCACCATGAAAGAGCTTACAACAATGCCTGTTACAAAATAGGAAGTTCAATTGTTAGGCAAGCCTTGCCTGCATAACTCCACCAATCTAGAGAGGATATGACGGGCACAACCAGGACAAAGGGCTATACTCAGTCACCCCACACATCGCTTTCAGGCCTGGGTTTCAGCAACTGAGTTACTTCAGAACTGAAGTCTGCTTGTCTGCTTTCAGTTGTTAAAAGTAGTCTTCAAATAGCACCAACATGACTTAAGCTATCGTTTAAGTTGCAAGTTTCAGAGGCAAACGACTTCCCCAAGCCTGCAGAGATCCCTAGAAGCAGCTCTGCAGAGACATACTTCAAGTTACCCATCACAGAGGCAGAGCCCAGACAGCCCTTCACTGCAATAATCCTACTGGATCCATGGCAATCTGGGCTAAGCATGGCTCTCAGAACTACACCTGCAGATAACAGCAACACAAGCTGCTGAGCAACTGCAATCCAGGAACGTGCAAGTGAATCATTAACGAGCACTGATGTCTCCATCATTCACTGTGGATACAGAGCTGCTGTGGGTAAGATTTGTTTCTAAAAAAAGAAGAAGAGCCAACAAACATGAGTACGAACAGATTCATGCAAACCCAATGCAATGCAAGGAAGCAAGAGGAGGGCACGGCCATCGCACCCGGGGCCACGCAGGGAGCAACGCTGGCTGGCTTTGCCCCACCAGAAATGATTAACTCACCCACAAACACTGGACAGCTGCCAGACCAGAGATACAAAGCCATACCCAACGGCCCCACAGTAACAGCATGACCTTTAGGTGAGGGTCTCCATGCCCCTTCACCCATTTTCTACAAGTAGGGCTTTCTCTCCGTGCGCTTGCTGCCTGTGCTGCTGAATGCAAGCAGCAGAACCGAGCCAACGTCCTCAGCCAACCCGTGGGTATGACAAGCACAGAAATGCTTCACCAGAACCAGAATGCTGCTAAAGCACAGCTTAGGCCTATCAGGTACCATTCATTCCCAGCTGCACCTCTTCATTAAGCAAACAACAGGAGAAAGCCATTCATTTCACTCGGATGGTTTACAAGGCATCCAAGAGGAAAAGCTTGTGCAACAGGAAATAAAGTAGGTTTTGTGAACTGTTTCCCGCTGAACAGGTGGCATGGGTTTGCTAATATGGGTTGAAATTAATTATTTTCATAAACACATCAACTGGGGCAGAAAATGACCCAATGAGCAAAGCAAGCAAAGCAGAGCAAATAAGGCAGCAGGAGCTGGGGCTGCAGTTTCAGACTGTTCGCATCGAGAGCGCTCAGGTTAGAGATTAGGGCCGAAGAATAAGAACTCATTAGCTCTTCTCTAGGGTTCACGATTTGAATCTGACAAAACACACACTTCAGTGCTTCCAAGCTTAGCAAAAATTCCAGCAGGGTCACAGAAGATGCTATTTATAGCTGCCTTAATCTCTGTGCACTCAAACACAGCTGAAGTGCGCACACATATTTTGTGAGCACTTAGACAAAAAATCTTTGTTACCGAAAACTTAATCAGCCGCAAGTTCTAACAATGTAAATGAGTTTTTCCTCACAGCGTTAACTACTTCTCACTGAGCTGCAAAGGAAAACAGGCGATAGCTTTTCCAACCAAAATCGTTACCGGAAAAAAAAAAAAAAATGGGTCCTGGAAAATATTCAGTGACGAAACTGAGAAGTCAGAATGTGGAAAGTTGCACGGCAATTAATTTTTTTTTAATAGGAAACCAAACTCTTTTTGCACGTATCAGTACGGGTGAGGTGCTCTGAAACCTTGTACATCCACGCTCGGGTGCAGCAGCGCAGCCCGCAAGCTGCCAGGCCCTCTGCAAGCTGGGGCACAACCGCCGCACGGCCCTGCTGTGTGAGCTCACTGCTCACACACTGCCACAGCCAGGGCTCTGCGCTGGGAACGTGCCCAAGAGCAGAAGATCACAGGATCATTAGGGCTGGGAAAGACCATTACGATCCCCACGGCCAACACCAACCCACCCACTGGTCACATCCCTCAGAGCCACCTCTCCCCATGACTCCCACGGTGAGCCCACTTCCCTGGGCAGCCCGTGCCTCGCCACTCCTTCTGATAAGAACATTTTCCTGTGCACAGAACTGACCCAGCAGCCTACCTACGATGCTGTAAGAGTCTACATTTGGCACCGAAGCTTAGCCTTTGTCTCTTAAGTAACAGATCACCTACTTAGAAGCATGGAAACATTTTATTAACACAAGTTACAAAAGTTTCACCCGTGGCATAAGGGATGAAAAACAATGTAGCACAGCTGTTACATCACCCCTAGGGAGATACACACAAACATTCACAGCTGCAACAAGACTCCCTGATGGCCCATAGGTGACCCAGGAGTTTATCACTAACCATACTGCACACAGGCCATCTACTCCGAGGGTCTTTGCTATCATATTTTCATTGCCATTCATACATAAGTTTGCCTGTTGAACTACTGTAGCTTTCAGACATCCAGAGGTCAAAGGATCCTGCTATCCAAACATTTTCAATGAAATTAAATGGAGATGTGATCTCAACTTCTAGTACTGCTGACAACCACCAGGACCTGGTGCAGAACAGCACATGCAGACAGCAGTTCCCACTGCCTGCCTCCTTCCAACACTGACAGGCCAGAGCTGAGCATCAGAACATGACAGACTGCTGGGACCCCTCCCTCACCACCCCCAACTCAAAATGAATGTCTGGTGAGTTAGCCTTCAGCATTTTTCCTGCTCAAACAACACACAAGTCCTTCAGCATGCTGATACGCCACATCAGTGCCACTGCTGAAGATCACTGTTTCATTACCCCTTAACAAGTTTAAGAAAAAATTACAGGTTCCAAGAGCATGGCAGAGAATCTCATTTACCAAATGCTACTCCACATCATCAATGCACTGCATTCAAGGCTTTGAGTTAATAGCTACAGAGCACTGAAAACAGAAGTACTTCACCAATATACATACATCAGAACTGTTAAGCAGAATCAATCAGAATCTCCTCTTGCCTTTCTACAAGCACTATAAATCTTCCAGCAGTCATAATTCATAACCAGCAGTCAGTTCTTTTAGGGTATACCTCAAAGAAACTTGATGTACATCCAAACTTCCGCAAGGTTGCTACTTTCTGGTGGATGCATCTTTCATTTTCCCTAAGCTTATAAATCATGTTCTGGAAAGGCTACAGCATGCCAGGGATGCTTAAAATAGAAAGGCTGCAGCTAGCGATACTGCAAACACAAATCCAGCCTCCGGTGTGCGGTGGGTGGCACAGAAGCAATGTGGATCCAGAGCAGCACTGGTCATCCAATGCTGCCAGCAAGCTCCTGGCAGCTCCCTAAATGCAAGCAGAGAGTGGGAACAGCCATCTAACAGCCTGCATCTGCACAATACCAATGAAATGAGTTGTGACAAATTCACAGCACCATTCTAATCCTCCGGCTGTAATGTTACTAAATTTAGGAGTTTCAATGCAGGAAGGGAGGTAGAAGAGCTGCAAAATTGCTTTAGTAAGGCAGCAGTTACAATCAAGTGCAAAATCTGTGCAATCGTGACCTTTCTCTGCAAGAAGTGCACGTGCAGTTGGTAGCTCAGACATCACGCACAGCCACCACTTTTGCATGAACATGGAAAAGCACAGCCTTTCTGTAATGGGACCTTAGAGGAGGATACAGACAGAACCAAGAGCCGCAGAGCGAAAAGCTGAGTGAAGAGAGGCTACAGCTCTCTGAATTCAAACACTGAAGTCTGCTTAAAAATATTAGATGTCAAAGTTATCAAAGCCCACCAGTCAGAACGGTGCCCAAGTCTAATGTAATGTCATGGTTATTTCTGTCCCTGACTCCAGCTATGTCTGTGCTCCTTGCAGCATTTTAAGGGAAACAAACACACAGCAGGGACCGGAGCAGAGGGTGCATCAGACAGTCTATTTCAGAGGCCAGCCTTGGTGCACCACTGACTCAGTAAGCAATTCCAGGTCAGCACAGACCAAAGTATATACTGAGAAATCCTGTTGTTAAGCATTTTTTAACTACTGTTCCTATGAGACAAAAACCAAGCAATACCTCATACACTTAGAATAATTTAGCAAGCCTCATTTAGAAAATGAGAAGGAAAAAAAAAAAGCCTTCACCTACAAGGTGACCAAGTGCTCAGCTATGCAGTCACCCTGCCAGCAGCCAGGGGCACTTGAGCCCAGCATCCATCTGGCCATGTCATTCAAGCCACCCGGTCCACAGCTCCGTGTCTTGACAGCAAGTCTTCTCAAACTCCTGAGAACAACATTCTCATCTCTCCGGTTACTGTTTAGCACATCGGTGACTGAGGGAGGTACCGCTGTCCTGGTACTTGCCTTTGATTTCAATGCACTGCTGCTGGCTAGAATGCCAATATTAGTGATGATTTAAAAAATAAAGACAAAGTCAATCAGACTCTGGACTGAGACTACAAATAAAGTCTAAATTTTGGAAGCTTAAGAATGGACGACTGACATTTAGCTGCTTGATCTCTGCTCAGCATGCACTGCCATACCAAGCACAACTCCCAGCATCCTTCTTGCAAACTACACACACTTCAAGCTAAAAGTGCATTCACTGTGACAATACTGAGGGTTCCAATTTCATGCAGAAACCAAACAGAACTCCTTGCTGAAGACAGCAGAGCTTGCTCCCCAAGGACAGCTGCTCCCAGGCTCATGGGAGCCTTCCAGCAGCAGCTCATCCTGGGGCAGGGCTGAAGCATAGTTCTGGTGCTCACAGGGGGATGATCCAACCCAGAGCAACATGTCCTCAGGCAGACAAGGTCAAACCCAGAGCGTGTCTGCTCAGTACTTCATAGCAACACAGAAGTGGCACGCTGCTGAAGCTGGTTTCATCTTAGATAGACCACAAACCGGTGAAGAAATGAACCCCATGCAAACCATGTGTCTTATTTCTTAGTCTTATCAGGAAAAAACAAGCCCACCCTCCTCTCTCCTTCCCTTCTGCTCTCCCAGCTCTGTGTTTCTCTGCCCCAAGCTGAGGATGGCAGGCTGCAGGCAACATGGAACGAACATGAGCATCCACAACTAGAACTGCTTCAAGAGTCTGCAGTCAGAACTCAGTGCCTCAAAGCAAACAGCCCTTGTTCAATCTCAACAGTGTTCAACACATCTCCTTCACCTTCCCCAAATACATAAGAAAGCAGGTCAGATGGCCATGGGACACATCTACAAAGCACTTCCTAAGAGCAGCTGATGAATAAGTCCACTCACCTGAACCATCAGAAGTTATATTCTTGCAATAACACAGAGCAATGTTCTCACAGCCCCGATAATCACAGGATATGAGCAATCCCAGAGACTGCTTCTTAGATCAACAGAAGCACTCTGGGGAGGGGTCTGAGGCAAAAGGAAGCCTCCAGTGGGCAAATTCTTCCTATGGCCCACAGGTACTACCATCCAAGTTCCAAAATAGCCCTTTTCATTTTGCTGTTTCTCACAGAAGACAGAAACAGGGCACGGAAAAGGAAAGGACAACAAACATTATTTTTCCATCGTGAGCTCAGCATAGTCGTACTGCAGGTCTACCACCTCTGGCATCTACTTGTTCATATAACTAAAAGAACACTATCAGAAAATGCTTGCTTAAAGGTAGACCAAATCTAAAATACTGTTAAGCAGGCAGCTGTTCCACAGTACATCAACAGATGGACCAGTATGAACAATGCCAAGAGTTTTCACCTGTCACTGGCTGTATAAGCTAAGAAGAAGGTGCTCTTATGAAACAACTGAACTCTCATTAGGAACTAATAATTTAGCCATAAAAACATTAATTGAGGCCTTCTCAATATATTTTGCAGAAGTTCAGATCCTAGATGCAAAACCAACATTGCTTAAATTTGATTTCTATTGGGGGGGGAAGGGAGGGCAGGAAATAATGGATCATTTATAGAAAAAAATAATCCTAAATCCATCAAGCCCTCACTTACAATCCAGCTGACAAGTTTTCCTTAATTGTATGATGGAAACATGGTTAAATGAAGTTACTACATCTGAATACCTTCCTTTCTATTACAGAGGCATGGCCAGGCTTTAAGAGCACTCATGTCTTCATGCTGAATGCTAGTGATCCCACCACTAGCCACAGGAGCAAGCAATTCTTGGTGTACATAGCACAAATAAATCACAGAGAGAGGCCAGCTACAAGCACATGTTATGGCTGGTTTGTACTGTGGCCATAAAAACAGGCTGACAGAGGATAAAGGTGGAGAGAGGTCAGAACACCTTACTTTCCTATCCACTGTGGGCAAAGGACCACATAGGAAAGCACTTCTCAGAACTTTCCATAGACAGGTAGTACAGGAAGACCCTTCCCCAGTGTCCCCATGAATAAGCAGCAGCCTGATCTATGTTTGTGCTGCTTGCTCTGGCTCCCCAGCCCCATCACTCCAGCTCAGCTTTTCCTACCCACCAAAGCTGGTCACTGCTGGTAAGCCTAAGGACCTGCTTACTGGTAATGGTATTGCACTGCAGGATCAAGTAAGCTCTGTCGGTGCAGGGGAAGGGTTGTTTATGTTCTGCAACATTTTGTAATAGCACCCTCATTTACAGAGGCTCACAGGAGAGTTTTGCTTGGTGACTCTATTAATAGATGAAATAACAACAGGACTTGGCAAGGACAAGGGCTCAGTTCCTGATTGCTGCCATTCCATATTACCTGAGGGTTAGTGCTCCCTTTTGCTGCTTGTTTCCACATTTGCAAAACAGAAATAATGATAAAGGCACTTTCTGAATTAGAAAACACAGCCACTGTTGTCCAAGCACAAACAATGGTCCCTGTTCTAAAGAAAATGGAAAGAGGCCAACTATTTGGATATATAAACCAAGCATAGCTTCACTGAGAGTACAAAGTCTGGTATAAAGTGCGTGGCAGGCTCAGGGTGCTCCAGCAACACTGGCATTAAAAACAACACACACACACACACACTCACAGGCCCCCAGCTTGCTCCTGCCTCCCCCCCAGCAGCATCTTCATACACTCAGCATTCCACTGCCCTAAATGCTAAGCACTAGCTGAGCTTAAGCTCCGGACTACAAGGCAAAATAATTACAGCATATATTTGAGATGCTGGAAGATCTGTTTTCTTATTTGCAGCGTGTTACATTTGCCTCTACAGCTTTCCCTCTGCTCCTCGCCCAGCTGTGAACCGAAACCAGTTAAGTAACAGTACCGCTCACCCTCGATGATGCAGAGTTTCTAATGAGGGACTTCCCAAGAAAATAACACTCAGACTTTCTGAGTAATAATTATTCATACATGTTATAAATAAACACAGCTCCTAATAATTTTAATTAGATAGTTTCCACCATGAAGTTGCATCCCCCTGAAACACTTACATTGCAAAAAGAAACCACACATCATTCCTTACAGAGATGGAAGAGTCGGAGGGAGCAGCCAAAGCCAAAATGGACTTGCTGAAGGCCTCTTAATACAGCTTTCTTCTTTCAGACTCAGTCAAAAATTATTACCATAGAGCTCTTCCTCCCTTGGAAGGAAAGAGGAATAGTCAGCTACACCTTTTCCATACTAAAATCAGTTGTAAATTCATTATGATGCAACAAGATCAACAGACAGAAGCTTTCTACAGCTTTGTAGCTGATTATCTTTTCACTCTTCCTCCCTACACTCTATATCACAGAACCCACCCTTTGTTTTCTATCAGCACTGTTGATTTTGTGCAATGCTTTCTGCTGCAACAAGTCCAGGAGCAACTCTGCTTGCCAATTAACCCTCCTTGCTGGCAACCAGAAATCCTTGAAGGAAAGAATGGAAGACTGATGAGATGCTCTGAAGAGAAAGAGCAACGCAAAGGTACTGAAGAGATGGGGCAGAAGGCAGCAGTGCTAGAAAAGCAAGCAAGGTAGGCAGAGGCAGGGAGTTGCATCTGTCGGAAGGCTTCATGAGATGACTCACCCACGTCTCTGCTCCTCTCTGCACCTCAGCCCAGTGTTGGATCAGTGGGCAGTGCTGTGCATCAGGAAGAAAGGGTGGAGCTGGCAGAACATTTCCTGGGCAATCACAGCAGTCTGCAGCCTGTTTGTCTGCCCCCCGCAAATTACAAGAGCATCTCCACTGCTCAAACAATACAGCATGCAAGAACACCCTGAGAGCTGCTCCTGCAGCCCTCTGTTGCCAGGATGAAAGAGATTAAGAGGTGAGCAAGGCAAGAGCTGGAGTAAAAGGCATCCACTGGAGAACACCATGGGTTCATTCGGTAAAGAAAACGTGTTATTGTACACCACTGAGACAGCCCTAAAACACGACAGCAATTTGCTGCCAGCCCCTCAGCTCCCAGCACAGTTCATTAACACGACCATTTTGAAACGCTCATGAGGATAAGGATGATGAAAAAGTTGGACAGGGTGGGTGAGCACACAGCAAAAGCTTCAGGAAGGAGCCTCAGAAGTGCTGTGAAGGGAGACTGATGTGGAAAAGTGACCTCAGAAGGTGAATAGGAAAGAAGGTGAACTGGCTACTGCAGTTGTGAACATGCCTTTAACTTCAAGCAAGAATCCCTCCAGGACAGAACAGCAAGCATAGGGAGCCTGGGCTTCAGAAGAGGGAAGTCACAGAGCAAATTCTCCAGGCCACAGATATATCTGACATACTCAATTACTGTATTAGAAAGGGGCAAAGTCTCATAAAAAGCAAAGAGGGGGACTAAGATAGCACAAGGAGGTTAAGTGGAGACTCACCTTGACATCAGCTCTCAATCAATCCCTCACATCTGCTTTAGATCCCCCCAGCCAATGCTCCTGTGTGACCAGACTGCCAGCTGCTGCCCTGCCTCACTTCCTCTGAAACACGGCTCCCATTACTCTGCTGCCTTCTCCCATGTATCCAACCAATACCTTCACATCCTGCTGTTCACCTTTCTCATCCTCTTTTCATCCTCATAGCAGAGTTATTACTTACCACACTCCTAATCACGTTTAATTGAGGTATGTTATATGCAAGAGATCTATAATCTTCAAAGCATCTTCCAAACAAACTACAGCAGATTTCCCCCTCTGCTCAAGGCATTTGGCAAGAGCACAGCAGCAGACATTACACCAAGTGGCCTTTTTGTTTCCATTCCTTGAGTCACAACCCTATGCATCAGAGATGGATTTCACGCCTATCTAGGATGAATGAGCTTTCCTCAATGTTTGTGACATGCAAAAGAAGAAAGCAGCAAGGGGAATGTATGACTCACCAAGTATTTGCTAATCTATAGCCCATCTTCTGAAGTTATTACATTTGTATCATGTTTCAGAGCAAGATGAAGATTTTCAATGCTTATCTCAGACCTACAGGACAGAGCACTCTATCATTATGGGTTACCACAGCTACTGAAAGGAACAAACCCAAGCATAGTAACCTTCCCATGGAACTAAACATACAGAATGGCCACAGAATGGCCAGGATTGGAAGGGACCTCAAGGACCATGAACCTCCAACCCCCCGCCGCATGCAGGGCCACCAACCTCCACATTTAATGCTAGACCAGGCTGCCCAGGGCCCCATTCAATCTGGCCTTGAACACCCCTAGGAATGGGGCATCCACAACCTCTCTGGGCAGCTGTTCCAGCACCTCACCACTTTTCTGTAAAGAATTTCCCCCTGACGTCCATCCTGCACTTATCAACCCTTTCAAAGAGTTGATTCCCCTCCTGTTTGTAGGCTCCCTTCAGGCAATGAAAGGCTGCAATGAGGTCACCCTGCAGCCTTCTTTTCTCCAGGCTGAACAAGCCCAGCTCCCTCAGCTTGTCTTCGTAGGGGAGGTGCTCCAGCCCACTGCTCATCTTTGTGGTCTCCTCTGAACCCTCTCCAACAGCTCCCTGTCTGTCTTGCACTGGGGGCTCCACACTTGGATGCACTATACCAAATCACCCAGATCAGGCAGAAATTAAAGAGCTATCCCTCAACAATGGCATACTCGTTGACTAAAGGCTTTATTTTCTGGATTTTATCATAAACCTTGATCTCTCCTAGCAGATATAAAGTCAAAGTCTACAAGAATTTTATTTTTAAATTTTTTAAAATCACCGAAGTTCTGTTCTGGATTCCAGAAGGATCTTGCTGTCTTCTGCCATCTCATGCATCTTCAGAGGTATTTGGCACAAAAGGAGGCAACTCCTCTCTTACAGCTGAGCAGATAACCAGTCTTGCTCAGCTGTCTGAATCACTGTTTTAAATTAAGCACAAGAATATGGAAAATCCCAAACTTCCCTTTGCTTCCCCATACTCCTACTCCCTTGTTTCAATGGGGGAAGTCCTACAGACCTTCATGGAGCAGCTCTGGGCACAGCAGACCCCAGGTTCCTTGTCCCAGCCACACCTGGCTCCCAAAGCCATTGCGTAAAGTGACTTGGGAGGTAAATCTGGATGCAAGGGTAGGTCTGCAAGTTGGCACTTATTATGGAGCAAAGAGGGTGTAACACTTACTGCCGGATTGGGTATGGTTCTAAGTTTAGAGAATCCTGTAAGTGTTCCAGCACATTTTCCTTCTGTTTTTAAGAAATCTTGCTGCAAATGCTGTTGCAGCGTGTAATAACTGAGCAAGATAAATCATAGAATCATTAAGGTTGCAAAAGACCAGTAAGATGACCAAGTCCAACCGTCAGTCAATGCCTACCACTTCCACCAACCACGTCCCTCAACACCACATCTACAGAACACCCCAAGAGACAGTGACTCCATCCCCTCCCATGTCAGCCTGTGCCAATCCCACCTTTGGGAAAAATGAAGTTTTAAACTGATGAAAAAACTCAGTGAAACTCCTGGAGAAAGGGAAGGTAGGCAAGGAAGCTGAGCCTCACACAGCTGATGATACCGGCAAACAAGATATCAGACTGAGGAGATGAGAGCAAATCGCATCATCAGTTCAACCAGCTATCATCAACTACCTTAAAAAAAATTTCAAAAGCAGTAGCAGCAAGAAAATGCTCCCCTAAGAGCACAGATGCATTTGGGGGCCCATAAGTAGATAACCTTCTTCACACATGCTCTTTGCTCACAGCAAAGCACTTACCCCCACTAAGGCACTCAGACCCCACTACAGCACTTGGAAAACAGCAGCACTGCCTGAACCAACAGCACCTGGTAACCACCGAGTCTATCCTCATTAACTCTGCTTAAAAACCACAGTTTCACACCCTATAACGTTCTGCTGCCTAGAGAACAAGGAGAGGCAGCCTTCAATTAACACCTCCCTTCTTGTTTAAGGACAGTTTTGTGAAATTACTGGGATGGAGTTCTGTTTGCTTCGCTCATGAGAGCACTCCATGTCTTTTAGTGGGAAAACTCAGAATTCAGCTGTGTTCAAACAAGCTGCAGATTTGACTTCTGTTGCTCGGTGGCCTTAAGGAGACATATGAAGGCTGCATCTCATGCTAAGGCATCACTTTCCTCCTCACCAGGTAAATTCTGCACTGGCTAACAGCTGCAGAAGAGCTGGATGACTATCATATATGAACCAAACAACTGAAAATAACCAGACTGATCTGTTATTCCCATTCTTGCCAGCAAGTGTTGCTGTTTACCAAGGGAAAGCAAGAATGGGGAAAAAAAAAAAAAAAGAAAAGAAAAAAAGAATAAAAAAGCTATTGCTAAACTTCCTTATTGTGTTTATATCCAAATTCTTCTGTGCAGAGTTCTGATTCATCAGTTGGAACTCAGTGCAGCCTCAGAAAAGCATGCTTTGATACCCTCGGAGAGCAGAAAGCTTGCAGATTAGTTTCTGCAAAAACAAAACAAAACAAAACAAAGAAATCTGAAGATGCATGCAGCCTTCTGCAGTGCAGATAAGCACATTGCAAATGCCTGAGGAGAAAATTTGTGTGGGGAGATAACTGCAGAAACTATTCTTAGCAATGCAGTTCTGCATCTGTTAAAGTAACTCTGCCGGCACTGCGTTGAAAATTCATATTCACTAACACGTGCCCCAAATGTTGTGAAAAGGCTACTATTTTAAATTCAGTTTTACATAACTTGAAACATCTCTGAGAACTCAAGCAGGTATTTTCATTGCGTTTTCTTGTATTAATGTGACTGCCACAGCCAGAGATAAGACCGTGTCTCAAATCAGCAACAGGCCATGATGACACATGTAGAAAAGGAGCAGAGCCCAAGCAGTGGTCTCTAGCATTGGGCTCATCAGCATCATCCAGGGCTGTGCGTGGGCATCAGAAAAGTGCAAGTTAAAAGCACAGCAGAAGGCACAGCACAGCCTGATCTCCCATAGAAACAGACTGCACAGAGTTTAGTTTCAGTACTTCTTTTAACTACATCATTTCAACCTGAAAAACATCTTCTGGTAGGTAGGATAAAAAGTTGGTTGCAGACTTTTTTTTTTCTTCATTCTAAGATTAGTGGTCTTCAAAGTTCTCCCACTGCAGTTTACTTCTGGACACTGCAATGCTGGGCAGAAGCTCTCCCTGATGCATCTCCAGTGCCTCTCAAGGCAAGCCAAGCAGAAACCACAGCACTGTATGCCCGGTTGTAATGCCTTTTCTTATGGTTATGTCTCTATTGTACTGAGCAGAACCAGAGCCCTCCATGCACTTACAAACAATGGCTGTGAAAATACTGCCAGATGGAAGGAGAACAATCACTCAGCACTTGGCCAAGGTTTTGTGAAAAAGAGAACTGTGAGCAGCGCAAACCTCACCTCTAAATCTGGATTTATAATCTCACCCAATGGCTGGAAGTCGCATCTTTGAAAGTTACATGAAGAGCGCCATGAGCTCTTCTTGCAACATTTTATTAAGTGACCAGCTGCAAGTGTTACCAGCATGCTTGGAGTAACTGAAACCTTCACTTGTAGAACTGCCGGGAAATCAAAACCTATGGTTTCGATGGGAAAAAAACAACCCAGGTACTCCAGCAAAACAGTTTCTAGTCAGTTGAGAGTGACACAGGCTAACGCTGCTTCTGGCTGTCTGACCAACTCACACTTCCTTCCTTCTGGCCCCCACAGCTCATAACTCTGGTACACATTTTTAAAGGCAGTTTCCCTCTTTAACCATTTTTAAAGCCTCTTTGCAAAAGCTGATGGTACACACAAGGCTGCACGGCAGTTGCAAAGAAAGTATTTTTCCTGCTAACTCATCTTCATGGCAACAGTCAGAAATACCCTCCAGTAACCTGCACATGTCAACAAGCTTTGTTACAGCCCAGAATTTTTTGTTGTAACAGTTATTTCACAAGCCTGTGGTGGGACTGTACATTCTGGCAGCGTCAAATACATTTCCTTTTATTACAGAATCCATTTTGAAGCCATCAGAAGTCTCATTTGTAAGCTAACAGTGCTATATTTAGATTACTTGGATTACAGATTGATTTCTCTCCCTGATGCTGCGGAAGTGACAAAAGATGGGGCAGCACCTCAAACTGCAAGGCAGCTTTTCAAATGATGGAAAAGGTTTAATTTCTTGGAGAACATTATTACACATCCTGAATACACCCGTGGCTGTTCCATTATCTGCATCTGATCTTTCCTTCTCAAAGAGAAGCTTAAACAGATTGGACATTGTTTATGTACTTTGTTTGTTCAGGTTTAATTGTTCTACTTCTAAGTCTCCATTAAAGTTTATGCTCTTGAAATTTGAAGTGGGACTTGGACACAGCATATCAACACCAAATCTACCACATCCCTGGCCAAGAGAGGCCAACCCACCTTAACTCCTTTGTTCTTCTCCACTGAAGGCAAAAATTCCTTCCAGGTATCTCAACCAAGCTGAGGGGAGCAGGAGATGCTCACAAAATACCTTCTACTCCTCTACCTCCCTCCACACACAGCCTTTCAGAAGTTCTGAGCTAAGCTGTTTTAACATATATGCTGAGGTACAGTGAAGTGGGCTTTGAGAGTCAAAATCTGACGGGTAGCTAAAGGAAAGATTTCAGTTACAATGGAAATAATACCCTAAGAGACAACACAAGCCTCCTGTGCATGCAATGATGAGCACAGCAAGGCATGAGAGCCATCTCAATAAACTCTAACCCAAACTAATAAACATGACTGACAAGATAATGACCAATCCCCCAACTAAAGCAAGGCATCTAAGACCTCTTCCATGCGGACTCAGAGATTCAGATGTCTTTGATTGAGTTCTCAACTCAGACGAGCTTTCTCATCAGTCCCAGATTAGCTAGCTCATTTACCTCCTCAGAATAAATGACAGCCAAGCTTTTCTTGACTAAAACCTGCTCTGCAGCTGAGAGTACTACCAAGGCCTACCCAAACACTTGGTACAAATAAACTGGGGGAGGATTGCATATTAGTTCCCAGATCTCTGAATACTTTGGGTTTGACTTGCTTGGTTTTTTTTGGTGGGGGAGCATAGTTCCAATATTTTGTTAAAATTATGGCAGCAGAACAGAATGTGAAGCTGGGTGGCATGTAGCTGCCAACAAATCAGGCATTCGCAGTGATTCATTAAGTCCAGTCTTCGATGAGTAGTTCCTGATTTTGAAGTAACTGAAGAAAGAAGGAACCAGATGTCAAACCTGCCAGAGCTCAGTCAATTGGTACCCAAATTCCAGATGCTGGGCCAACACACAAAATAAGTAGAATTCCACATTTCCACCCAGCTCAGCACCCTGCCTCCAACTGACAAGCACACAACCTTGGCAACCCTGTCCATGAGAGGTGGTTGAAACTGTGTGATCATTGAGGTCCCTTCCACCTTAAGTCATTCTACAATTCTACAAACCTGCCTGCTGCCCATGCTCTGCTCCCCAGTGCCTCTCCAACACCCAATCCCTTTTGGAACCTACTAATACCTCCACAGCCTTCTGGGACAACCAAATCCAGGAGTTGACTATTTGCTTAAATTTACTTCTTCCCTCGCAAACCTGTATTACTGCATTTCCTATACTTCATTTTATTCTGATAGGTCAAACGATGTTATGGTTGTTTGCATTTTGAAGGTAGCAGGACAGAATAAACTAAGTGAACAGCCACAGGCTAAGTAGAATTTTAATGTTTCAGCATTTGCATTCAATCATAATTCAATTTCTCTGTGCTTTTTCCAAATGAAAACATTACCATAATTTCATATAGTTGAACCCTGATCTAATGGTCTGGATTTTTTTATTTTATTTTATTTTTTTTTCTTTTTCCAGGCTTCCATCCTCCCTTCCCTCAGAGAAAAGATCTTTAGAAAGTTTTTAGTAGACATAATTTAGTCTGCTATAGCTATTTCCAGATGGTCTCTAATGATATGAATTTATATACACTCACTATGAGTTTTCCAACCAGGAAGAAATAAATGGAAACAGGAGAGGATTCCTAAAGCAAGAATCTCATCTAGGACCTCAGGAGGTATGCTGCTTCATTTCTTCTAATAAGCTACACGATTGGATCTAATTCACAGAGATACCACAGACTCCTGGTGACTTCACCCTTGTCTCTAACCCAAATGGCTTTTCATGGAAAGAGGGCCACATCACAGGCAGGTATGCGGCCTGTTGGCACGCCTCACTGGAATCTACCGCCTGAAAATCCAGCCATCAGCGTATGGAGGATTTGGAGCAAGCGCTACTATTTTTATTGCACATCATCTTTTCTGAGTTATCATTTTCCCTGCGTTACAAGGCATTTGGCAAAGCAGACAGAAGACTGAATCAGGATCAAGAATTACTGAACAGACCTCAGACCACGCTTTCAGCATGGCAGTGCTTTTTTTTCCCCTCTACAGAACCCTTGTCCTGCTGCACACGGCTCGGCACACACAGCTCCTGGGATTACTTTTGAGCCTCTCCTTTTCTTTGGAAGAAGCTCTGATACAGCACATAAGGCAGGTCATACGTGCAGAGAGCCCGGAAGGTCACGAGGCAGATCTCCAGGTTCTTGTCTAAGGCCAGAAGCCTCAGTAAAGCCACTATTTTCCTGTTTCCATTACAACAGGTTTTGACACTTCTCCAAATGCACTACTGCCTTGTCGCATCACATCTGAACTGACATTTTGCATCTGTCCTCAGCTCTGCTACCATCAGCCTCGGAACCATAGTGAGTTTTACTGACTGCCCAAGGAGACAGGGCTGGCATCCAGAACCACAGACTCTTGAAATTTGAGAAGAAACGTTACAAGCAAGTCACCAGCTTCAGCAAAAGCCAGGATTTGATTCACAGCTTTTATTAATTTGAAGAGGTCCATGCAGCACTGAAGATCTGCCTGCAGAACTTTTATATGCAGCGTTGCATAAAGAAAGTAAACAGACATGGTTCTGCGGCACACACAAGCAGAGCAGGAGCATTACATCACCATGGATGACTTCCTGGAACAACCAGGAAACCACAAGATCCAAAGGGATCGTGGGGCAACCTGGAACATAAAAGCTGCTGAAAGAAGGATCTAAGCAGCAGAATGCCAAGCACACATGTGCCAGGTACCTATATGGGATGCTGACAGGTACTCAGGGAGCAAGGACTCCTTGCTGCACTGGCAGCACTGCCTCATGCTGTCCTCCTGCAGCCATCTGTTTCCCATTCCTTCCTCTCAGGTTGCAGATTTGCTGGGAAGCACCTCCCTACCCCTGGCTCGTATACACCTCACAGCAACACAGGTGTCCCCAAGCAGGGATCCTGAGTATTAAAGTAGGATAAATTACAACTGCAGAGCAAAGCTGTTTATAGAGAACTTTCTTGTTGGAACTTCCCAGATATACTGCTGGAAAAATAACATCACATTTCATCATAATTTCCCTGATGTGTGCCAACTGCAGAGGAGCCTTCTTGAACCTTCTGAAGCACCCTGTATCAAAGTCCCAGGCACATACACAAAGCTACTGAGGAGTAACAAGGTTTACATCCTGATTAATTGTCCTGGATGAAAATATGGGCTCTGACATAATGTAACTGCTATTTTGGCACAACTTTTGAGGAGCATGAGTAAGCAGCCTCTCCTAATTGATGTGCAAATCCTGGAGTGGGTAGTAACTGCATAATAGCTTCATGTTGTCTTCAGAAAGCTAACACAGATGTGAACCCTGCTAAACTAGTCCACAGTTACCAGCCATGGCTACACACTGAAAGAATTCAATCCTGTTTCATCCATTATACACATTTTCTGTCTCCTGTGGAAAACAAATTAACACAGGATGGATTGGACATCACAGCTACAATCGAAGCAACTGACTCCAAATCTGGATGGTGGCAGGGAGACTCAAGCAGCCAATCTAAACACCTTGGTTTAACAAGTTACCATTCAGCAGCTGAGGAGCAAGCACAGCCACGTGTGCTGTTAGATCACAGCAAACGTGTACTAAGACAGCTTAGCCTACGGCCAGAGAGGTTTGTGTTAGCGAGCATTACATCATATTTGCTATGAACCAGGACTTTGCACATAGATAACTACCACAGCATAGCTGACATCAGTAAATTATTACACAGAATTAACTCAACTATGCACGAGCCATAAGATGATTAGCTCAGTGATTCACTGCATTTGGGATGTGACGCCTATAGAGCAGCATAAAGCTTGAGAAGGGAGCCCTGTCAGGTTACCAAGAATGCTGGCATTACCACTCTCTCATTTAGGAGACTCAGTACATTAAAAATCAATGACAAAGCCATCAAACCAAACTCATTCATTTCATTGAATGTAGGCATGATACACACCATGCTTCCCACAGGAATACTGGCTTTAAGGCAGCAACACTCAGCCATGTACAAACCAAGCACAGGCCAGTTGTAACCACAGATCCCTTTTGCTTTGATTTTAAATCAGTGGTACAATTTTATGTCCCAAACTGTATGTAAATGCAAGCTGCTATGGAAGGAGAAGACTTACTCTCCCATCCCTGGAGACATTCAAGGCCAGGCTGGATGTGGCTCTGGGCAGCCTGATCTGGTGGTTGGGGACCCAGCTCATAGCAGGGGGGTTGAAACTAGATAGTCACTGTGGTCCTTTTCAACCCAGGCCATTCTATAATTTTATGTATGGTCCTCAATCCTCCGAAGGTTGGGTCTTAACACTGCACAGCCACAGCACAGTGCTGTGAGCTGAAGGAAAACAAAGCTTTTTTGGGCACATGTAGACCTTTCCGACTGCCTCGGAGAGATAAACAGCTGAAGGGAGCTGCCCCAGCTGCTCACTTCTTCAGCACGGAGGGAGCAGACCTGTGGCTGGAGGCAAAGCTGGGCACAGCCATCCCTCCCAGCAGCAGCCCATAGCTACAGGACACCAGGTGTAGCCCAAAGTCACGCCCCGAGCAGTGCAGAGTCCTGCTGGCAAGCAGGAGATGAACTTTTACCCCAAATTACTGCTTTGAAGTAAAGTAGTTAAGTAACAGATATGAAGCTATATTTTTTTCCCTCCTTGAATCACTCAGAAGTTAGAAATGATTGAGGCTTGGATTCCACGTATCCATGCTATACGGGACATGGCTGGGAGAACACTGAACCTCCAACTCCAGCATGTTTACCTCTGAAATGTACTGGAGGAGATTTAGCACGAGGATGTTTTGCTCTGGAGCACGTTTAGAGTTGCAGCCTGAGCACTGCACTGGCATGGCAGCTGCTTGCTGCTACTGCCTGCCCCCCCCAGCTCCTCTCCATCTCACTCTGCCTGCCAACAGTATGAGGGAAATGCTGGGGTACAAGAAAGCAACTCAATGAGATGTTATCCCTCCAGTCCTGGAAAGCATAGAGCCATGGGTACTATTGCAATAATAGGCCAGCTCTAAGCCTGGAATTTTCTGGGGAAAGTCAGAACTGTGGGAGCAGTTCCACAGTCCTGTTGGCACTTCGCATCCAGCATCTGAACACACTGCACCTCCTGGCAACTGTGCTGTCACCAAAAGCACACTGCAGAAAAAGCTGTACCACTGACTGAGTGCAACTACAAGTCAGTGTGCAACAAGTGAAATCCATTATTCAGTTCCTATATAAAACAGAATATTCCTCAACTATCCAAATGCAGAAGCGAAGCAGTGCCTTCAGAATTAAACTCTTAATTAAAAACTGAGCATCTAGCACAGTTCCCTGTAAACTGCGTATTATCCAATTTCTGCACTTTCCTGTTTCCATTTCTCATTACAGAACATCTTCCATGTTTTAATTCACACGGCACTAGATTTGCTGCACTAAACAAACGACTTCTGAACTTCAGAATAACATGGAGGTTAATTACTAAACCAGATTTTTAAGTGAGAGTAAAACTCTATTAACGCCTAAAGCAATGCTACACCTGACAACTTAATTGAAGTTCAGTACTGCAGAGTTAAACTGCCCAGACAGCTTTACTAAGCAGCAGCTCACACAAGGACTGAGCCCACCCAGCTCAGGGTCTCAGCTTGCCTCAGAGCTTCTAAGCAGCACAAAGACATCAGCCCTCTCTCCCAGAATGCGGTGCTCTGGGAAAACACCCACCCTGAATTTTCTGCTCATTTCTCAACAGTTACTGGAAATGCAGAAGGAACAAAAACTGGAGCAATAAACATGGTTTATTTTCCATACTCCATGTTCTGCTATTCCCAGTCAACTACAGTTACCAAAACATGCCAGAGCCTGACAATACAGCACTAACTGGAGCCTTTACAGTCAGCACACATTCGCTGCTGTGATACCAAGCAAAGACTGCAATGGCATGGCGCAGCACCCGGCTCTTATTTGTGATCAACAGCCCTGTTAAAGATTTGCACTTAATTTCTGCAAGCTCTCCAGTTTGCTGGTCCCTAAGCTGCCAAAAGCAAGGCACCAAACACTAAAATGCAGCCCTGGATAGTTTCACACAGGATAACCAATGCCAGAACAGTCAAGATACTCAACTGCATGTGTTATTTGTTGAACAAAGCTTGTAGGCTGTCCTGAGGAACACAGAAGCAGCTCCATGTTACAAAAGGCACTGAAGAACACATTCTAGAATTATCTCTTAAGCAAGAAACAGCCAAAGTTCATGTTTACTATTTTAAAAGCAATTTTAACTTCATATATGAATTCATAACAGACAAGTTAGTGCTGGTGCATCAAAGAGCTGAAATGTTTTAGTCAACAACCTTGTGGAATTATTACACATGTTAAGCAGTGCTGATAACATCACAGGCAATGAGCATCTGTCAGGAGCTTTGCACAAACAGCACTGAGGCACAGCTCTGTGCACTGGACACCTCTGCATCAAAGCTGAAGTGCTCATTGCATGCTTTGCAGCTCTGCCATGTAGGAGAACAACACATTGAAGAACCAACCAAGATGGAGTCAAAACAAGGAAGCCACTCCAAGGTGAGGCAAAGGGTACAAGGATTGCCCACCTTACCAATGCCTGGACAACAGCTTCATTGAATGACCAAATGCAACAGCTTAGATTAAGAAATAACTCCCCTTGTCCAGCTTACAAAAGCAAAGCTAAAACAGCACAACTGAGGTGAAATGGTTCAGCCCCCTCAAACCTACAGTACTACGAAGTTCAATACAGCAACAGAAAATTCAACAAGTATTTTCTACCTGAGATAGGCACAAGAGAAGCAAAAATAAATAAACAAATATACACCAGTTCTATAGCCTGTGTGTGGACAAATGCTGGAACAGGTTCCCTAGAGAAGCCATGAGGTCTCCACCTTTGGAAGAACCCAATGCCAATAAGATGTGGCTCCAAGCTGGACTCCATGAAACGACTCCTCCAGCCACCAGGAAAATCTGACGACTCTTGAAAATAGCTCTATTCCAAACGTGCAGAACCTTTCCATATGAGATCTGAGAGTAGGCCAGCAGCAAAGCTCCCATTCAGAATGCTGCAGTCACAAACTGCTCCTTCTACTGGATGAACCCCACACCAGAATGTATCAATATCATGGGCACACAAAGCATTCAAAGAATCATTCATCACCATTTAGGCAAATCTAACTGCCTCTCCCCCCAACGCCTACAATCTACCAACGCTGAGAATATTATCTCTTCCCTTCATCTCACTCAAAATAAAATTAAATAACACAAGCCAACATTATCATCAGGACATCAGAAACTAAATGGGTGCTTAACTCTTTCTGTAGGGAAAAAAAGTCTGACTGATGGTGGTCTTCCTGTTGAGCATCTCATGTCACAAAGGTAATGCATTTATCTTTACCTAGGATGATTTCTTACTTCTCCTTCTTACACATGGAAGTAGAACACACCAAATCATGGTGTCAGGCCCAGAAGTCCATTGGATTTAACCTGCCATACACTGAAAACTCATCTTCCAATCCAACACCATTTTTAAGCCATGTGTTGAAACCTCAGCACAGCAGCACAGCTCCTGCACTACAGGTTTGCTGGATCAGGGGTGGGGGACTCCAACATATTTGTTACCCGAGGGCTGCAACAAGTTTAAACCTATGAGTACAAAGCCAATTGATTTAATTCGGAGTCTGAAATAAAGAAGACATGGAAGGGTTTTTCTGAACTGCAGTTTAATTAAGAAAAGCCTTTAAGCATATGCTTAACTTTAGCATGCGCTTATGACAGCTCTCTTTCAAAGCAGCCGCAGCACAAATGCTGAACACTTTCCTAACTTGCAAGTCCCACTACACAAAAGATTCAAAGTACATTAGGGAAAGAAAGAAAAAGCCTTACAGGAGGCATTTGCTCAGGGAAAACGCTTTTGGGAGAGACCGTATAGCATTATTTTAATATGTTGAATACCTTTAAGATTTCAAATAAGCAGAAGTTGCTTCTAAAACTCCGGGTCATAAACCAGCCCATATTTAACTTCTTGAATTTTAACTTGAATTCTCATCTTCATCAAGCAAGATGCCAAGAAACAGAACAGAGCCTGTTACCAAGACCTTAGATAAAATTCAGTTAAATTATCCAGATGGTTTCCATTCCACAGAAAATACTAAAGCAGCAGTTTGCCGAGCACAGCATTCTCTAAATGCACAAAATAAAGCGAAAACAATACACAAGTGGAACGTGCAAATGCTGAACCAGTTATATTTTTGTTCCAGCAGAAATGCAATACAATCAGTACCATCTTGCAGCTCCAGAGCACCTATCTTTCTGCTGCAAAGGGTGCTCTGCAGGCTACTAAAATCTCACCAAATGCATGCAGTTTCTAATTTCATCACTGATTTCTCCTATATAGAAGATAGGAACTACATTTCCATCAGAGCTCCCAAAGCCAAGTGTTCCTGATAGCACTGCATGAAGTCAAATGGCGCCTACTGAACGTCTTCTGTACTTGGGATGAGTCTGCAAGCAGCCAAATATAGCACTTCCCAAAAGCACAGCCTGATACTGAAGCACTTCAATACAGGGAATAGCGATTGCAAAATTGGGATTTCAAGAGATGGGAGAGTCCTTGCCACAAGAAAGAAGTAAACACAGTAATAAATAATAAAAACACTGGAAACAATAACAAAAACAGATACTGTGACTTTCTACATCGTGTTACTTCATAAACCTGGTCTTCCTCAGTGCAAAGGTATTAAATGATAGATGTGAAACACGCATCGGGTAATGCTACGACAGCACCTAAAATCATTCAAATCCAACAGCAGAACTTCATTCCAAGATTGACATCTCTGCCTGCAGCATCACCACGAGGCAGCGCCGCTACCTCCCAGATGATCCCAAGGGACAAAGGTTCCATGCAGATCTCTGTGACACACAAAACAGTCAGCCCAGCCCCAGCATCAGTAGGGCCGGCAGCTCCAGGGGCCACTTTGTGTGGTAAATACAAAAGCTGTGTTAGCTGGGAACCAAATTATCACTTGCAGAACAGTTTTGCAATTAGATTGAAACTGTAAATTGTGCAACAAGCTAAATTAAAAAAAAAAAAAACAACAACTTTGTGACAGAACAAGATTATGGTCTATCTCCTGTCTTGCTCACTTCACTCCTTGGAAATTACCTGCTTTTACAGATTCTGGCTCCTCCTGCTGCACTACACACTATTGCACATTCCTAAAAGGTGAAGTGCTTTCAAGAAGTGACCTGTATGTGCCTTCACTCCTCATATTCTTCTCTACTAATACATACCACTAAGAGAAGCCCTTCAATCACCAATTTCAGAGTTAATTTCCTCACCCCTTGCTAACCCCTCTGCTTCCCATAACTCTAGGAATGTCTTGCCTTCATCCCACTGCCTGTGCTGCAAACATCACCACTCAGGGCTCACGCAGCTCCCTGTACTTCAAGCTGTGACCCCAATTGCTGAAACTTGGCTAACAGCCTTTAAGGAACAGATGGGGCTGAAAAAGATCTAATTTGTGAGCACATCCTCCATGCTTCCTGGTAGAGCTGCTCCACTCCAAAAAATCATTTTCTGAAGCAGGATGAGAACAATCCCAGGTGGATGCTCACTGTGTTCCTAAGCCACTCCGGCTCCTACCAGCCCAATGAACATTACACAAGGCAAAATGGAGCAGCTCCTGTTGAAGACGCACGTTGAAAAAGCCATGGCTCACTGGTTGTCTGCAGTATATATCCTTACATCCCCCACTGGCTGACTCAGGTTTGGTGAGACCGGCAGCCTGGTCCGATGAGAGATGTGTCTGCCTGGAGCACAGGGACCAGACTGGGTGATTCCGAAAGTTCCCTTCCAGCACAAACCACTCCATGGCTCCCTGAAGCCACATTTTCCCCACACATTCTGTAATGAATATAAACACCCACTTCACATGGGTGTATTTTCTGTTGGTTTTGCAGGGGGGGTTTTGTTCTTTTTTGGTTGTTATTTTTTTGTTGCCTTTCCCTGCCCCCCCCCCCCAATTCCACTAAGGTGCAGAACACACAAAAATGAGATGATGCAATGCAAAACCAAAGGAACATAGCCCTAGGTGCCCAACAGGATGTGACAGGTGGACAAGCAGGCAAGCAGAACGGGAGGATGAGGTCACAAAATAAGCAGTTACACAGCACACCACTAATCTTAAATTCCAAACTCATTATGCACAAAACTAACAAACAAAGGAGCAGCTTAACAGATTTACACTGTGCCTTCTCCAAGGGCAGAATATCAGATAGTGACATTCGTCTTACAGCAGCAATAAATAAACAAGAAATCCCCACAACTCATAACCGTGCCCATTCCTTCACTAGGCAAACTGATGTCCAGGATGAGCTTGCTAAAACTGTAAATATTTGGTACAAACAAAGACTGCAGAGCAGAAACCCAAACAATAGTTAATGGCATCCCAAGAGACCCACTGCAGAGACCTCATGCTTCTCTGTGCTCCTAGCAGCCCAGAGCAAGTTTCTCCCTTTGCTTCTCTGTAAGATCTCCCTCTTGCACGTTGGCATATCTCATCTCTGATTTCACACCCCGAGGTTGTAACTTATTTATTTAGAGTGAAGTACACAGGCACTGTAAGAAGGAAGGGGTTGCTTTGTGCCCTCTCCCTCCATACTGCTACTCTGACTTTACAGCCTTGTTTTTTATCACCATGCAGGGTCACGTCCAGAAAAAGCACTTCCAAAATAAATCTTGCTTTACACAAACTCTCCTTCTTTATTTAGAGAAACCTCAAAGAATCCTGAAAAGCAATGAACGTACACAACGGCTGAGCCCGGCTCTCCCACTCCAGATCTCTCAACCATCCCCTTTCAGCTCCCGGCACTATCTCAGATTGGCAGTGTGAAGCTCCAGGACCACAGCCCCCTCCTGCCCCCACTCCTCACCTCTCAGTGTCTGGCAGCTCCAAGTGTCTGCTCCCATTTCCTCACCCTGAAGCAGCTTACAGTTGAGTTAGCTCCATCCCAAGTCTTTTAGCTGCCTTCTTCTAGCCCGGAAAGAATCACAGTAACTCCTATTTTCTGTATGTGTTTACATGTTACAACAGGATGGTTGGGAGTAAGATTAGTAAAGATCGTTAATCATCCCTTTCTCCATTCTCTGAAGCATCCCTCATTCAGAACATTCCAGTGGTTCCCACTTCTTTTTCTCGTTACTCCTCTGGTTTCTCTGATCCCAAAATCCCTGCCCTGCCAGGTTTCTACTCTTTGCATAGCACTTTGTGCTGAAGAAGAGGAATGGTGTCATAGCATCCACACTTTGAAACTACAGTACCTCTTATTGGCCTAATGCTTAGAGACACATCAACTTGGCAAGCCTCCAGCGCTTAAAATATCTCAAAGCTGATTAGCATCTTTCCATATACCCAAAACACTAATTTTCCCCATGCAAAGTCCTTTTCTCTTCAAATTCATCTCAAGTAAATCATTTAATGGAACAGCAGGCCAAACCAGGCACGTCACCCTTGCATGCACACCGATGAAATTCTGAGCAGATACAAACCTTCCTGCTCTGTACAACTTCAGCCCTCTTGTCTCTTCACTCTTTGCAACCAGTAGGTGGAGAAAGCCAGGCTGGCTCAGCCCAACAAGCCACACAACTCTACTGATAATAGGATCACTAAGGGGGGAAAGGCCACTGAGATCACCTAATCCAACGCCAATGCACCTCCACCACGGCCACTGACACATCCCTCAGTGCCACATCCACCTTTTTCCTGGACACCTCCAGAGATGCTGATCCCACCACTATGCCAGTGCCTCACCACTCTGAGAAGAAATTCTTCCTAATATCCAACCTGACGCACAGCAACCAATGAAAGCAGCAGCTTGAGAGAGATTTAAGTTCATTTTGTGTCCAAAGATCAGCCACGAAGGGAAACAGAACATACCTGTGAAACTAGCTCACGTTTTTTTTGGGAAGCATTTAAAAGGATGAATCCAAGAGATTGCCACATTGCCTCAAACGTGTCAGTTGTTCTTAGCTGAAACATCCTCATTGAATAGTGACTACAGGATCACCCTCCAGCTGCCCAAAACCAAACCCAAAATACACTGGGTATAGAAAAAAGAAAAAGAAACAGGGTATTTGTTTGTCCTTAATGCTCTTCTCCTCCAAGTAATACACAGTTCCCGAAACAAACTCCCCACGTCTGCAAACGCACGTCTGCTTAAATTGTGAAAGCATAATCTTCATGGAACTGATTAAAAAAAAAAAAAACTTGTTTACTGCTAAAGGCTGCTAATTACAATATTAAAATAGTAGCCCAAACCCGGCATTAAGCTCGCGTTCTGCTTTACATAGCAGTACAGGCACCAATCATCGCAGCGAGCAGCCCTGCTGGCTGACGCTGGAAGCTGTAATTATATACAGCAGCAACACATTTCTGCCCTCAACCTGCCTGGCCGGTCCTCGCAGCAGCTGCTGGCAGCAGGGCAGGGCAAGGGGCTGCATGTTAGTTGCTCAGAACCACCAAGCACTGAAGGAAAAAGCACAACCCACCCGGCCATGGCTGCATGCTGAGCAGAGAGCTGCTAGCACAAACACACACAGCAGCCCTTGCAGCAGAGATGCTACCAGAAAAAGCGAGCGTCATCCAAGCACACTGTTAGTGGTTGAAGTATTAACTAGCAGTTGCATTCTAAGCCTTTCTTATCCACGTTCACAACTCTTTCACGTGGAGCAGCAATACCTATGCCATGCTGGAAGAACGGCCTCTTTAAAATCCTTACTTTCAGATGAAGCCCATAGACATCAACAGCCAGGCTCCTGTGAGTCACAAGGTGACACTGTGGCCAATATTACCAGGACAGAGTGCTTTGAGAAGGCACACAAAGCTGTGCCTCTTGCCATCCCTAGGCACGAAGGCTGAGGGCACACTGCAGCCCTCATAGGGAATGCACTATTTAGGTCCTGAAGCTCAAATCAGCAGCAGCACTTTACAGCTGCTGCAGGTGAAGCAATAGCATTATTTTATCATGAGTCTAGAATATGATGCTTTTTTCCTAAGCTGTTCTCCCCCCCAAATGAAATGAAGTGTGAAATTATATGCAAATCAGTAACTGCCTCGTGCTTCCCAGCAGCAAAACAGTAACCAGTATAATATATAGGGATGTAGTAGTTAACAGTACAGCAAGATCTGCCAGGCTACCCTGCCTCATCACATCGTCTTTGATCCGGCAAAAATGATAGGAAAAGAATAAATTTTATCAAGAACAAACACTACCATAATATATTTTGAAAACTTTTAGAATCTTAAATAGAAAGAGACAGACAATAATGGCCAAGGGCCCGAGCAGCTTAATGAAAGCAGGACTCTCATTTTGTTCCCGGAGCTGAAATGGCAGACTGTGCTCCAAAGACAATTAGCAGTCAGCGTGCAATTTCAATTTTAGCAGAAAAGTAAACAGAAGATTATTCTCATTTCACTCCCAACATCTCAAAGTGGCTCGTTAGGGAACACGAAAAGAAACAGGGGTTGTCTCCTGTACCCTCATTTTTAACAGCTGTACTGATTTCTTCCTATTAAACTTCTAATCCTGCAGTGTACAGATGGGAAAAATTTGTTAGTAAGATAATGCATCCAAGGGTATCTTTCGCTCTCTTCTTCTAGATCCTGATCACACAGTGCAGCAGGAGTTGGTCACACTGCCTCCAAGAGTTCTGGAACAGCCCTCTGAGACCATCACAAAGAGTGCAACATACAAACACACAGCACAGAATGAAAAATGGAAGAATAGACCAATTCCAGTTGTAACCTGGGTTGTCGAAATCAGTCTTAGCCAGCGAGGGAGGCTCAGCAGTGAGGCACGGATTTACTTCATGTAGAGTGTGTACTCAGAACGAATGCAGCCAATAGTTTGATAAATGCATCTGCCCAAAGGTGCAGAGTCAGTGTAGTCATCTCCATCCCAAAATATCTGCGTGCTGCATGATGAGCTTGGCAGCCAAGCACAGTTCTCCTGAGAAAAGCAAGCTGGGGAAGTGAAAAGGTAACGTTTAATAACTCCTATCAAAGCAAATGCTGAACAGAATTTCATGGGCTATTTCTGTTTTCATGCTAAACAGCAAAGGCCTACTGCAAATAGCAGAGAGAGCTCCTCTAAAGAGAAAAGGTCACAGGAATCTTTCACAATGGAAAATGCTCTGTTACACAGATCTGTACCAGCTCCTAATACAAAAGAAACACCATTTTTCTGTGCAACTTCTTATTGTCTCCATATGTTTACACAACAGAGACGCCAATTACAGCCTTTCCTTTCAAGTCCAAAGTAAGAGAATACAAGAATATTTGGCTAACAGGGTTTCCTTCCAATGAAGAGAATGTGAGGTGCAGAACAAAGGTGGGATTACTGACTCACAGAAACACCACGGAAGACATTTCAAAGACACAGACCTCCAGCTCAGCTCTGCTCCCACTGCCCTTACCATTGCCTTCAGCCAACACCAGCTTCATACCACTTCCAACTCAGACGTTATTACCTTTCAGTTTAAAATACATAACGATCCTCATAACAGTCTGAAAAATATTTCAGGAACTTTTTAAATCTGTTCCTCCAAGATACATTTTTATTTTTTTAAGCACGCTGAGACAGTTCCTGGATGGGAGCACATGTGACCAGTTCTAAATAAAGTCTATTTTCCACTTCTTGCACAACTGGAACAGATGTAAGCAGTAGCCTGAACAAACTGCATTGCAGAACCTAACCAGAATATAAAACACTCAAATAAGATCCGTAAATAGCAGTGCTATGAAGACTACCTCCAGTAAAGCACAAATTCAGTGCTGAGAAGCCTCAATGTAATCAAGTTTAAACTTAATCACGCTGCAAAGATCATTTGCAAAATTAAATTTGATCATCTGCAGATTGAGGCACTTCAGAAGAATCCTGTTGGGCTCCACAGTAAGCACACATCTCAGAAACGTTTGCCTCTGGTCACATTAACGTTTCCTAAACAAACACAGGGCGTTACAAGGAAAGCTGCTATTAAATTTGGTCTTCAGTGCTCAGCACAGTACCAGGAGGAAGCAAGTGAAGTGCTTTCCAGGGGATCCCAGCCAGGCATAGGGGAGGTACAAGCAGATGGAAGTAAGGTACCGACAGCTTACATCACTGCCGCAGCAATGACAAACTCTACAGCTCAATGCTATTGCTCATAAAGCAAGAACAAGCTTCCTCTACAACTAACACACAACTTAAAAGCATTTCCTAATCATTTTTTTCCACTAAAAATAACTCCAGTAGTTGCCATCGTTCCAAACCAGTCTGAATATAAACTGGCTGCAAAAGGGTAAAAGAAAATAGCACAACCAGCAGCAACCTAACTGCAGGTATGTGGCTTTATTTAGAGCAAGGAAGTAAATGACAACAGCTGATAATTATGTCCTGGCACTTCAGAGGCAGCTCACACCAATGCACACACATTACAGGGACTCAAGAAAACAGATCATTTTAATCTTTTTTTTTCTTTTTTTTTGTCTTTTATTTTTGGCCATATTTGGGTCAGTTCAGTGCACTGTGTGCACCTCAGTGGGTCAAGCTGTGCCTTCAGTGGTACCCGATCAATATCCACCCAAAGGAAAACGTGTACAGAACAGGGCAGGAGCAGGGTCAATAAGTGGTAACAGCATGCAGAATAGGCAAGAGGACAAAGTAAATACTATAGCAACTGCGAGCAACAGCAGTAGGCTGTGAGGCCCTCCCTTGAAGATCCCAGTTTGATACCCAAAGTAGAGCTTTAAAAAGTCAAACGTTCTAAAGAAACCACATTAGCACTGTGACAGATGTACTGTAACTGTGTTCTGGTGGCTGCGTGCAGAGGTGACATCTGTGTTTATTTCTGGCAATCACTGATTACTTTCTTCAATTGATTGTCTGAAAATAAAACTCCACCCATTTCACTGTGCACTGCTTACACCAAAAAGGAAACCTTATTTACCTGCTCATTACACAGGCACGTACGTACTCAAGAGTGTGTACTCACAAATTGGTCTCCAAAAATAAGGCAGCAGAGGAATGAAGTACAAATGTGAAGAGGGGGAAGGAAACCATGCCCAGCCACTGAGACATGAGTTCAAATCCAGTTTCCTCCCACAGCGAGGAGTCACTCTGGAGAAACCAAAGCAACCAAACCATCATCTTAGTTTTCAAAGATGTTCAACCACACCAAATTCCAGAGAACCCTAAGTGTATCTAGCGCTTTGTACAAGAAGCTAGGTTCTTACAGACCTGGAGAGCTTAGGAAACGTGGTTGGAAATGATGCATCTTTGTCCAATGACTTCTTTTCGTCCCTTGTGATTAAAGCTTTTTGCTGACATTTTTCCCTGGCCTCTAGTATTCAGTTGTGGCTTGGCCTAACTTCGTACAGTATTTACAGCAAAAAGCTTTTGTTATTGGACCCCTGGCAGCTTTGGATTGCAGACTTGAATTATGAAATACGGATAGACTAACCGAGACAGCACATCAACAAGGAGGAATCACAGAATCACACAGAATCACAGAATCACCCGGGTTGGAAGGGACCTCAAGGATCATGTAGTTCCAACCCCCCTGCCTAGCAGGGCCACCAAACACACACATTCAGATCAGGTTGCCCAGGACCCCGTCCAACCTGGCCTTGAACACGTCCAAGGACGGGGCATCCACAACCTCCCTGGGCAGCTCGTTCCAGGGCCTAACCACTCTCCTTGTAAAGAAGGAATATCGAGCTGGATGTCATACACCAAAAAACAAGCAACTGGGGAGGATGCGAGGAGAACACGACCTGAACAAGAGGCAGCCAGGACCAAGTTCAAGTGCCAATAAAACATTTCTTCTAGGGTCAGAGCCACTGGCACTGCTATGTACTGCTGAGCGGTGTGCCTTTTTCTATCTACTCACAATTTCAGTGCTGTGAGTAAGCCGAGGATGCTTCTCACTTCTTATTGTTAAAAAGCATCAGAGAAAGCCCTGAATGTTGCTAGGAAATCAGCAGTTCTCAACAGGGAAAGTAGCAGATCATTATTAAGCCCCAACCCCTAATACCAGTGCTTGCCTCTGTTCCACCTGTTCCGCTGGGTAAAGCTGTAGAGAGGACTGTAAGAAAGCAGTTTTTGTGGCTACAGCCCCATCATGACACCATTTGAACCCCGTGCTGTGCTATTACTCTGATTGCATTACAGAAGAAAGCAGCACAGTGATGCTGGATTCCCCAACGACCACCTGTCAGGCTTGGTTCAGACCTGAGCAGTGCTGAAGGACTACTGAAACCCCCACAGATTATAATCTGCACACTATGAAGCAGGCAGTTTTATGAGCAACTTCTGCCACTCATTATCAGGTTCCATCAGTCTGGCTCTGCTTCACATGGACCTAGCAGGGATGTCTGGGTCCTTGGCTCTTCAGCTCCAGCGTGGCCAGGAGTTGCTGGGACTCACCTGAAGGTGACAGCTGCACACAAGGCAGGTGACACAGCAAGGTCAGCACATCAGCCAACATGCTGGGGAAAGTCAGGGAAGCCCAAAGTGACAGCAAGGCAGCACATCACAAGAGCCAAGAGTGCTTGTAACATTTGTGCAAGACAACTTACAGATTACAGAGGAGATGACTGCAAAGGGACAAAACTGTAGCGCACACCAGCCAGAACCTGAAGCTGCTGCAATCCAGGCTGATAGCTGTGAATTGGTGACCTGCACGGTGACTGCTACAACACGGTCACTGACCCCATACCACCCCAGCTGCCTCCACAGCAGCAGGTCCACCTCCTCTGCACCCTTCACGTCTTTCACTATGAGACTGCCGTGCTTCTTCAGCACTCAGAGCACGATCAAGAATTCATCTGAAGTCAGTCTGACACGCAACGCAATCCAACTTCATTCCAGCAGTTTTTAATATTTACCTTCCCATTCATTTTCCAGCTACACACACAGCCGGACGCAGAGCATTGTTCAGAAGCACAAGCCGTGACTGTGAAAGCAAGCTAACAGCCCCGGCTGCAAAGAGATCCACCCATAGCAGAACCTGGTGCTGTGGTGAGGGCTCACTCCTGGCCCAGAGCTCAGAGTGGAGACACACAGAAAGCAGGAGGGCTCAGGGCATCTGGGGGCACTTCCAGCACCACGAGTGAAATCGGGCACAGTAATACACCAAAAGAAATAGAACTCTGTGTGGTTTTATTCCTCTTAAAAAGAAAAAAAATAAATCTAAGCGACATAGCCGCTTTGGGTAAGAATAATCTGCGGGAAAAAAAAGAAAAAAAACACTTCAGGAAGAAGCTGACACACCACCGAAAGTTTCCAATCCCCAGCGCTCGCTCGCACACAACACACCTGCTTTCAAAGTCAAATGAAAGAGATCGGCCCGGAACGCGAGACCTTGCGGCGACCGCGCAGCCAAAGCGCAAAGCACGGAGCGCATCGCAGCGCCTGTCCCCGCCCGGCCGGGGCTGTGGAACTCGACGGGACCGCGCAGTGCAGTGCAGCGCGGAGCAAAGCAAAGCAGTGCGGAGCAAAGCAGTGCAGAGCAGCCGGCCCCGTGCCCCGCCGACAATGCCCTTTACATAATGGCACGGCGGGGACGGGCCCGCCCCGCGCAGGCCGAACAGAACTGCCATTCTTGCAGGAAACACCGGCTCAATAGCTGCTTTTAACGCGCTGCTCCGCAGGACGTTCCCCTCCGGTGCCGTTTATCGCAGCCGCTCCCAACCCGTTCCCTTCCCCCAAGCCCCGATCCACGCCAGGACAGCGCGTCCTCCGCGGCCCGGCCGCCGCCGCCCACCTGCTTTTAAGCGGCTGACTCTTCAGCTCGTAGTACGTCTTGGGCTCCTCGTGGAACTCCTCTCCCACCTCGAAGTCCGGCACGATTCCCGACTCCGCCTGCATCGTCGCCGCCGCGAGAGGAGAGCCGCGAGGTGACCGCCGCTCCGCTCCGAGCCGAGCCGAGCCGCGCCGCTCCCGCACGCCCACAGCGCCGCGTCCGCCCCGCCCGGTACTGAGTCCGCCCCGGGGCCGGGCCGGGCCGCCGCCTCCGCCCGCCGCAACGCTACGGCTCGAGCCCCACGCGTGCCCACCTGCGGCCCCTCGGCCCCCGCCCCGCTCGGAGCTCGCGGCGTGACGTCACGGGGCTCTGAGCGCAGCTGGGCGTGACGTCACCGCCCCTTTGCGAGGCGGGGCTTTCCGTGACGTCCCGAAAATCCGCGTTTCGGGGTCAAAGTGGAAAAGTACGAGCTGGGGGCCGGCCCTTGTTAGCGGGACGGGCTCGGCGTGCGCTGAGAAGCAGGGAGGGACGCTCTGAATGCAAACGATGTGCAGGGAAAGTGTCGAGGCGGCACGGAGTGAGGTTTGTGGTAATACATGCAGAATGCCGGGGATTCCCGTACCAGGACGAGGTGAATTTCCAGCACAGCAATTTCAATTCAAGTTTTACATGCATTTATAAATGAGAAAAAACAAACAAACAAACAAACAAAAAAACCATAAACATCGCTGAGAAAGGTGTGGTAAAATTACTTTAAAAAAAAAAAAAAAAAGTGGGGTTTCAATCATTTGCAGCAGAAATCGTGAGAAGTACGCCAGATGGATTGCTGCAGGAGCAGGGACGCAAGCAAGCATCCCATCCCAGAGCTCTGCAGAAAGGGATGCTGTGACTGCAACAGCCTGGCTGGCTGCTCACATCGCACCCCACGCAAGCAAAGTTGAGCACAAATATCAGCATTGGGTCCCAAATGGCTCTGCAGCCTCCAAACTCTGTGCAGTGACTGCACAGTGAGAGCAATTACTTCCCTGAATCTGAATCAGAGGCGACAACTTGGATAGGGCCCCGAAGAGTGTTCTTTTGAGCCCACATTGGCAGATGGTAGGGATAGCTCTGAGGAGCCGTGGGCTCGCTAACTGCTTTGGGGGAGAAACGGAGGGGGAAAAAGCAACCACCAGGGGAAAAAGCAACCACCAAACAAACAGTGAGAACGACCTGCAAAAAGCCCGCTGCTAAGCTGCACTTTCAGCTGAGCTCCTTGAGATCAACGAGATGCTTTTGTGAGTGAAGGATGGTGCAAGGAAGCACGGTGCAGGACGCAGCTGGTTGTAAGGCTTCCCTTCTATATTTCTAGGTGCAAAAATGATATATTCTGCTGTTCAAAATGTACAGCATATGAGGTTTCAGCTTTGTTTTAATTATAGCACTAGTTCTAAAGATCCAGTATGCAAATCTATGTCCTAGGCAATGACACTGCTCTAGAGATATTGCAGCTTCAGTAGCAGCATGCGCACAGCTCACAGCACAGAGAACACTGCCTTTCCTTTCATTGCCCCACAAAGCCCTTATTTCTGTCTTTCACCCCTTTTCTGGGCCAGCACACAGTTGGTGTTCAGTGGGCAATATCTCACTGTACCTGGGCTAATTGGGACCTTGACAGCGTTCTGCTGAGTCACGAAAAGCTCTTCTCATAATAGATGGCATTGGTGCTTATAATTCTCTTGTAGAGCTTGTCTTTCAGAGAGAAGGAACAATACTTCCCCTGGGCCGAAGCTGGAAATTAGTACATAAACACACCCCCCAAACAAACAGAGTGCTTGAAGGTGAACCTATTATGCCAATATTGCAGTTAATTTGGTATAAAAATAAAGGAAAACAAACTCAAAAGAGATATTCAGTGAAATTAAAGAAGAAGTGGCTGTTGTGCTGTCATGAGTACTAGATTTCTGTAGAGCAATTCTATGGAGCATCGAGTGTTTCCCCGTTGTGAATGTCCAGCTGCTTTAGGGAAGCAGGGAAGAGCAATTACTGACAAAGTGGAAAATAAAACACCAAAAAGGTCATACATCAAATCAGTGGCAGAACTTGAGTTTTATCCCACTGATTACATTACAGAAATAACCCCACTGAGACCTTTCCCATGTAGGTTTTTTGTGGCACTATCATTCCTCCAAGGCCCGAGATCTGTGAGCAGGTCCAAAACACTCTCACAACCACATAGCCATGGGCAGCAAGCATGTTGAGCAGAGCTGCTTTATTGTTAGGATTATTTTCCCCTCGATGGTTCTCCTTGTCACCCTCATTTGTAGCAGCTTTGCTTACAGATCCCATAAGTTGTATTTTTTTCTCCTGACCTATAAATGCCATTTGAAACAGTTCTCCCATCAGTACTGTCACTCAAAGTGCAGTTTGGGGATCTCTGGTGACATCAGGAGCAGCAACATCATTTGGTATCTCTGTCAGTAGGCAAAACATTTGCCACCCAACTCAGCAGAGTTCCCAGTTTGAAAGAATTTCCCCACAGCAACTGTTTGTGCATTCATCTGAAGGGAAAAGGAAGCAGTCAATGCTGCTATTCAAAAAAGCAAACAGGCATGTGACAATTTTGAAGAAAGTTCCCAGGCAGGCCTTAGCACTCATACTCTGTACTGTATGCTGTGAGATCTGGGATGAGAACAGCATTACTCCAGCAGATCGAGGCAAGAAACTGTTTCTACCCTCTCTCTTTACTGGGCAGAATACTCTGACATACAAGAAAGCCAGCAGCCACATAGAGTGCAATAATTCCACATGGTTCATTTGCATGCAGGGATTGCCAGACACCAGAAGTAGACAGATGTTTTGGGGGTAATCCAACAATACTTTTGAGAGAGAGAGAATAACAGGCTGGGTGCCCCACATACAGGCAGGACAACTCACCCCACAAAGCACTTCTAAAAACATTTCTTGCAAGATTTGCATCTGCTTCTCATAGAAAAAGTTTCTGGTTCTCTCATGAGCACTCCAGGATAGATAAGCAGAAGTCATATTTTAAAATAGAGCTTCTAAGACTACTTCACCATACTTGGAACAAAGTCTAAAATGCTGTCAGTCCCAGGCTGGTTTTATCAGCAGAACTGAAGGTGATTAATTCTGCAGCTGGGCTCCTGAATGAATTCTGTTCCTTTAATGAGTCATGCACTAATCCGTAGCCCTTTCTTTCTTCATCTCTACCATATTCTTCTGTACTTAAATGGATAGGTGACAGAAAAATTCAAGGGGAACTACACAGTATCCTTAAGGGTTTGATTTTCATGCGTTCCTCTTTCCAGATGCTATCTCATGACACGGGTTAGCAACAGCAGTGGTAGCACAAACAGAAGCTGCAACAGCAATGTCATCCTGACTCTGCTTTAGGAAACATTAAGAAAAACCCTTGCCTGGGATTTCAGTTATTCCTTCCAGTTCTTGTTCAAAAGACTTGGCTTTCAAGATTTCCACAGTTAAGAGAGTGAACAGATGCTGCTAGCTCCAAGCAGACAGTGTTGGAGGCCACCACATTTCTGTGCAGTGAGGAACTGCAGATCCTGCAGCCAAGTGGGATTGGGCTGTAGGCAGCCTGGTCTACTGAGAGGTGTGTCTGCCCATGGGACAGCATTGGAAATGGAGGATCTTTAAGGTCCTTTCCAGGACCTCAAGCCGTTCTATGATTCTATCATCTTCCCTGGCCTAGGGAGGGACTGCAGGATGGAGAAGAGACATCTGAGGGTTCTCCCCTTGGGTCCTTGGCCAGCAGAGGACCTGGGGGGGCTACGTCTGGGAGAGCAACAGCAGAGTGAGACACCACGTGCTGCCACTCAACAGTGTCATTTGGCCTGGGAACAAACCTTTAAAACTCAGTAAAAGCAATGGAATAAAGCTTGTGGGGACAACCTTATTTGGTGCAACAAATCTGCAGAATTAAACTGGCGCAAAGGCCACAGCAGATGCAGATAAACCAAGTTAAATTCTAACAGTGATTTAATACAATTTGGTGCAGCATCAGTGCTAGTTAAACTGATTATAGAGTTAACTGGTTTCAATAAGTTTGCCCCAAGTACAGGCACTGGCTTAACTAGACTGCTTAAAGTCAAGAGAGAGCTTCAGCTCTGCCAGCTTTTCCCTGTTGTATTTAAACCAGCACAACCTGTAGGGACATGTGAGCGACTGCTTTTAACAGGGAGCAAAGTGCATCAAGAAAAGAGGACTTGGCCCAGGAATGCTGGCCACAGGCACCTTATTCTTAGCTTTCTTGAGAAACTGTGTCATCTTAACATCAACAACACTTAGGTCTAAATTTGTTCCTGAAAATCCTATTATAAAAGGTGAAACCAAAGTCACTTTTTTTTTTTTTTTTCCAAAATATACATAATCCAATCAATTTAGGGGGAAGGTGTTTGTTCTGTCTCCCCGCTGCCCAATAACAGTTTTGAATGGAAAGCCATTTTTTTCTCAGTAAGAACTTTCTACAGCTTTCTATTTTGATACAGACCTGTGAATGCTTCCCAAGCTTCATCTGTCTTTTGAAAGAGGCTTCATTACAAGAGCTATTTGGAGAACAAAACTTCCATTATTTTTAAGAGTTCAAGGTTATACACTGGAAATACAAAGGTCTGTACTTAGTAGTCACAAACTTGCATACTAAGGTCCTCATTTCCCTGATTCACATCAGGCCTTTACACATGCTCCATGAAGCACAAACCCTCTCAAAATGTCTTAGGATACACATTCCCTACCTGAAGTCAGAATCCCTTTGGTTTTTCTCATTGTCTGTATTTCCACAATCCTTTAACTCCAAACTGCACAGAGATAACTGGTACTATAAAAGACCCAAGCCATACAGAAGGAAAAGATTCCCAAAACTCTTCTTGAGTCATCATGAAGTGCTTTGTTCACAATCTGTCTACTGCAGAAATCCCAGCAGGGATTTAATACCTTTTTCCCCCTTTTCTTTCAGTGAGTTGCCATTGCTCTGACAAGAGGCAATGTAACTCTGTGTCATTGCCTCCATCTACCTGGAATGGATGATTTGCCAAAGGCATCTTTTCTGTGAAGGCAAGAGACTTGGTTTAAAAAAGTAGACTTTGTCAGACCCATTGTGAAGGAAAGCTGATATGACCTGATAGTCAGTCACAAGAATGTATCAAAGACCTGGTTTTGAGATGCTTGCATTCCAGCTGAAACCCACATACAGCCATACAGAGAGGATGCCCCTTCTTTCAGTATAAATCCAAGGACAAATTTGAATATTTACCTCAATTGTATACATACAAGAAGCATAAAATTAGACAGCTTGCCCACCAGCCAGCAATATGCCTTTGTGTCATCAGGTTTACCCTTCTGTGCACTTATCAACTCTTACTCTCCATTTCTCTTGTTACCATTAATTTTGGTCTGTGAAGAGGGAGGGCACAATGTACTTTGGGAGAAAGTCAATTCATACCAAAACCATAACCCATAAGCCAGCCACATGCAAGGCAATGACCCCAACAACAGAGTGTGAACCACTGCTTTTGAAGCACTCATTCTGGCAACTCTTTGGGAAGCACTGATGTCAACATGACTTGGTTTATTTAGGAGAGCTGAAAAAGAACACCATTGCCTGGACCAAATTTTACACAGTTAGGTGACTAGAATACATGAACAGACAAGAGGCTTAACTTTCCACATCCTTCTAGATGATGTACTATGAGAACCGGGTATTCAAGCTGCTTCACATGGCCTCAATTACTTGGCAGAGCAGCTTTCATAGACATGGCTAAAGTGAGTTGTCTTCCCTCCAAGGAGCTATTCAATAAGAAAGCCAGACCTGGAGTTCATGCTGCCTACTTTCCCAGAAGTTAATGCCATTACTATGGCAAAATGGAATAAAAAGTACACTTTGTTCTGTTGTGGGAGAATGCAGAAAATACCCTCTAGTGATTTCCATTAAAATGTCATTGCACAGCAAGCCTTAACACAAAGTTATGTGCAACATGGAAAGCCCCTGCTCAGCAGCATACTAAGCGTACAAGGTAGGTGTGAGCTCAGAGCAGCCAGATTTGCCTGGCTGAGTTACCTCTGCATGTTTACCTGGGCCGGAGGGTTTTGTGCTGGGCTTGGAGCTCTCATCTGTCTGCTAGTGCCAGAGCAGGGCAGCACAGCTGCTCTGACCCAGAACTGTAAATGATTACCAAGAAGTGCAGTATTTGCCTCACACCCACAACTGCAAGCGATCACTTCAGCCACAATCATTGCCAGCATCTCCATAAGTCTTTTACATAGAATGCATTATTATTTATATTTTCTCCATATTATTAGCAAAAGGTGCAGTCTCTGGCACTTTCTTGTATCCTAAGTGTTCATAAAGCTTTCCTTGATGTTAGCAAGTCTATTAATAAGAGCTGCAAGTAATCAGAGCTGCTCCACCAGCCTGTGAAGGGGGAGTGTTGATGACATTGTGTTCCAGCTGAAAGTCATGTAAAACTCTCTACACCTTCTTCTGAAAGATGTCGGCATCATCAGCAAATGCAAATGTGCAATCACAGCACCTCATAATTACTGAGAAGTTGCAGGGGCCCCGTTAGCACTGCAGATCCAAGCAAGCAGGATTCTTGCCCGGCTTGGATGCTATCGGTACAATTCAGCAGCAGATCCACATGCAAAGAGGACTTAACCATACACCCACCCATACAAGTATGTTGTGCCCCTCTGGGTTTCTGCTATGTGGCTGAGCACACAGCAAGCACTTTCCTGCTTGTCTGCCATCAGGGCCAACAGGACAAGCAGAGCAGCCTTTGCTATGGGTTTCAGCAGGAAGACTGTTCCTTTAGTGTCTGCAGATGCATTTGAAACCCCGTATCAGCACTCTAGGGAGATGCTGTCTGAGCTCATTACAGTGTTAGTACTGGAAAGAACTTGTAGGCCTCATTAAGAAGTAGTTCTGTTCTTGAGTCTGTCTTGCTTTTTTTTAAAGCACTCAGGAGACAACAGAAGCACACTTCCTCTTCACATTCAGTTTTGCAATTGGGGGCCTGAAGTGCTCACTGACAGATGTTGCCCTGTTTTCATGCAATCTGTGCAACAAGCACCACTGCCAGCAGCTATGATAGCCTATGATGTCTGTGCAGAGAACAACCAGGTAAGTGTTCTACATATACCTAGCCAGAGCAGCAACATGTGGTTTAGATATGTTAAACATATAGAATAGATGCAGTATTTCTCTGCACATCAAGTTGCATGTCTTACACCACCAAACATCAAGATGTTCCTGCTCAGCATCACACCACCCCCATGCTTATTATTTGTCATCATTCTTGCACATCCATCATGCTATTATTGATACTTAGGTACACTGCTTTAAGCGTGGGGGAAAAAACAGCTATTTCTTTTATCTAGATTCTGTTCTGGATTTCCAGATTTTCCCTATTTATCAAAATAATGCAATCTTATAGAAGTATATGAAAACCATGCCAGGGCATATATTTATGGCCCACACGCAGCACTAACCTTATGCATTCCTTACATGCAAGGTGTTCAAGAGACATGTAGATATATTAAGGAACACAGTTCACCGGGCAACATTGTTGGTAGGTTGTCAATTGGATTAGATGATCTTAGAGGTCTTTTCCAAATGTAATGACTCAGTGATTGGTCAGAGAAAGCTCCAGACCTGTTTTCCTTTGCTGGAAAGGGGACATTAAGAATAAGAAAGCAGCAGAGGGGGAAATCCAGGGAACTGAGCTGGGAAGCAGAGTAAATAAAAAGTGCTTATTGCACGTCTGGCATGCACCTGACTGACATTTCACTCTTAAAATCCCAGTAGATTAATGCAGATAAATGAGTGGAAGTCATCTGATTCAAACATGTGTTGAACAAGAAACCACATAAATGAAAATATCAAGGATACATTGGGTGATGAGGCAATGAGCTCTAGTCTGTAAACATTCTTTCACAGGAAAATCATGTGCTTTGTATTAAAAAAAAAAAAAAAAGTTGTTTTCTTTTGGCAAAACTCTATTAAAATCCAATAACCCACAACTAGTTATTCACAGTGGGATCTGAAGTTTGCATTGGGCTGCTCTGTATCATGAGGTCCCATTTATTCTAGCAGCGCTGTCATATTCTGTCCATTAAGCATCACCTTGTCTGCATGCACCAGCAGAGTGACTCCCAGAGAGGAGTCACAAGACCACCAAACATGTTCCCTCCTTCAGCCAGCAACCAGGGAAGTGCTGAACACGGGCTCCAGCTCCTGCTGGCTCCTGCTGCCACTTGGAAAGTGAGGCAGGAAAGTCCTCGCTCACCAAAATTAGGTCACTAAGGGAGAAGAAGCATCCCTGCACACTGTAATGGTGAGAAACTTCCTACACAAATTATGTGGGACTGGCAGCCTCCACGAATGCCACTCAAAGCGCTCTCCCACTTCCAGGCTCCTCTGAAGCAATGAGATTTTTCTATTCTTTCTTCGCCCATTCCCAGTTTCTTCAGAGCACCTCAAAGGGAGATTATTGAAATACTCATGAAGGGAGTGCTGCAAAAGCCCAAAATCTGTGGTGTGGATGTATGCCTGCCATTGAATGTGTCCCATTTGGCAGCTAAGCCTTTCTGCCCTGGAACCCTTAGGGTTCTTTGGCTCAGTACCTCTTCAGCTTTCTTTTCTCCCATCTAATACTCTGTCTTTCGGGATCATCTAAATAAATATCTACTTTTTTTCCTCTCTCTGTTACTTTGAAGATGTCTGTATAACAGACACTATCAATGGGACTTTTCCTTTGCCTATCTCAAAGTCAGCTGCCCAACACTCTCATGGAGCAGCAGCTCCAGTCAGTATCATCAGCTACAATGCTAGGAGCCTACGGAACCCACCTTGTCACAACAAGTTTGCAGAGCAGCCAAGACTGAGATGAGCTTTATCTCACCAAAGCATCACTGCAAAGTTTACATCAGATCTGTGACATCCAACCAGTGCAAAGCTAACTTTGTGCTACCAAAATGCTGCTTGCCATGCCCAGAGCCCACCTGCTACTATCAATACTCCCTGGCATGAACACAGATACAACGAGATCTATCCTTTTGTACATGTAGTTTCTTCCACTTCTGACTTTTTAAGCTCAGCCAGCATGACCCAAACTACACGGGAAGGAGATTTGTTTAGAACAGAGGAAAAGACAACTTTCCAAAGTGATTTACTGAAACATCTTCATTCTCAGGTCTGCAGAAATTTCAACATGACCTGGAGGACATTTGGCTGGAATTTTGCACAAGTATGCACATATCCCCAGCACAGCCCGTGAACTTGCACACCACAGGACTTTGAACAACTAGGTATGCTCCATCACACACGGGTAGCTGTTTACTCGTGTTCAGTTTTAGTGTCTACCATGAGTAGTCCTACTGAAAGCAGTGGAACTATTTCCACAGGGAGGAACTACTTAACATGAGTAAAAACATTGCAGAGAGAAATTGTGCAATGAAACCCAACATCAGTACCTCTCTAAAAGGACATATTGTTGCCTACCCAATGCTCTTGAATCTGGTAGAGGTCACTGTCAGCAGCTCTCTCTGGATGTGGGGCTGGTTAGGATGCCCCAGTCATTCTTAGGGCAGAATTCCCTTTTTCCAAGAAGTCTCTTTAAGGAGAGACACCTCCCTTTCACCATCTTCCTCATAAAGAGAGCTGTCTCTTACCAGAAAACAGCCAATGAAAGCCAGTGGAAGGCTTCCTGCAGCAAGATGCCATGACTTTTCAGCCTGGATCCAAAACAATTTTAAGTCTCTGTTCCCTCCAGGTGTAGCTCCAAACACTCCATCCAAAACTCAGAGCCAACTACGCGCAGCAGCTGACTGAAATTGAAAGTGATATCTCAGCCATCTGTTTAAAAAATGTGAGGCCATTGACTCATTAGTTTCATCCAACTGTAGCAGCACAATAAAAAACACACGCCTTCTGGAGAACAATATCAACATGTGTGGGAGGGCAGCATCTCTGCAAGATGTGGTGGGATGTGGCAGTGAAGAGCATCTCCCTAGAAGTGATCTGCAGGAGCTTTGTCCTGACTTGCCGTGCTTGTGCTGGGTTCCCTCTGCACAGGCTCTGGCCATTCCCACACTGGACAACAGGCCACTTCGTTTGGGTGCTCTCCTTGGATTGAGGCTTTGGTGACTGATACTGCTTTCAGCTGCCCTGCTCTCATTTGGCCAGTCTCAATTAGCGGAAATACAGTAATTAGAGATTGTTGTAATTCTATGGGACTACTCATAAGGCAAATCAGAGCTGTTTGCAGCAAGTTTTCCAGATCAGGGGTGAAAGCTGGCAAAGATTAGTTTAACAGTGTACTTCAGTTCATGGAAGTTACTGAAGAAAACATAAGTAAAGAGGGAAATCAGATCTCAGCAGAGTTCAACATTTGAAAGTTGAAGTCTCCTCCTTATGAGCTCACCATGCTCTGCTGAGCAAGTGGAAGGGAAAATAATTTCTCTTAATAGCGTGACTTCAAGAAAGGAAGTTGTGTGGGCAGAAGCACTGGGGTAACTTTAAGTGCAGCAACGTCTCCCTCCACAGCATGCTGGCCAAGGGGCACTTGCTTTATTCCAGGTGGGGAAATTTCAATGGCGAGATGTAGGGAGGGAAATATCCAATATCACCCACTTTAGAGACATTTATTTCTAAAGCAAATTATGACTACAACTGTAAACTTTTTATTGCTGCCTCTCATGCAGTTCATTTATTGTAACTTCCTTTTTTGAGTGGGCTGTTTATTTTTAAGCAAGTGTTGTTACATTTTTCACTAGATTACTAATAGCCACGTGCTCTGGCTGCTGAAGCTGAATAAGCTGATGTAACTGTAGGTCAGAATCTCAGCTCCTTCCTTAGCCTACCCCTCCGCCCCCTCCCAAGTAAATATACAGGAGATGAACTCAAGCTTTCCTCTAAGAGCCCAATGCACTTTGCCCTTGGGGGAGAAGACAGAGTCCCACTTCCAGCACAGCCACCAGACCTCATGGTGCTGCAGATGGGAAGGAGACAAGTGACATTTCTACCTGCCACTGATTAAGTTTTGCAGAGTGAAGGGTTCTGCATCAACCCCTTGTTTCTGTCATAACCCTTAAGAGTTAACAAACAATTTGTTAAGTTCTTGCCACAACAACTTTGGAGACTCCTTACCAAAGCCCCAGCAGAAGGTTTACTGCATTCAGTAGCTCAGCTAACAGCATGATATTGGGGCACACACTCAAACACTCCCCTGGCATTGGCACTTGAGGGTTTTCCTGGTCCAGAAAGCCCTTGCCTGATGGCTTTGGCCCTCTCAAAGCCAAGTGACAGGTATTCTCCTTTCCAGATGTTTTGTCTCACCGAGAGTTTGTGGCAAACTTAAAGATCTTTCATTATTACTATTTTTGTGCATCTGTTTGTGTGGAAATGAGGAAATAGAGTTGTTCTGGGTTTTCTAAACATGCCTTCCTCTCATGAGCACAGTTTACTGGAAGCATGCATTCTTGGATAGGCCAAACAGCCCTGGGCTGCCCCTGCTGGGTGCTGAGCAGCCTCGTTGAAAGACAGTTGCGACAAGCAGGCTGCTCTGGGTGTCTCCTTACACACATTTGCTCTCTACTTGCAGGCATTGTGCAAGATGGAGCACAGCCAAAGCCCTCCAAGCATAGCCAGCTTCAGAGACATCTGAGTGTGCAAGAGAGGACACCAACAGCGCTTCGCCTGCTCCACAGGCACAACCAACACCTCTGCTCTTCCCAGAGTGAAGGTTTGAAGGAGATAACATACACTTACTAGAAATTTTTCAGATATTCACATCTGCAGGTCTCACCAATGTGAAATGTTCCTGTCCTATCAGCAACACCATTGCCATGGTATTTTCAAATGGCAAGATTAGCCCAAGGCTCTATCCAGGTTTTCAGGTGGTTGGTGGACCTGTCTGGCACCATCCTTTATGTTTAATATGAATAAATAACTTTGTTTTCCACTATTGTTCAAAGTGAAGATTATTTGGATGAGATTATTCAATTCCAAATTCGTCTGAAGCCAAATTTCTGGGATGGGCTTTGAAGAAGCCAATATGCTTTGGATCAAGCCTTCGGCACATTGCTCAATTTTCCATTCTTCTGCATGAAAACAGTTTACCAGTTACAGGGAGGAAAAGGGCAGCAGAGTTTTCCAAACAGCTCTCAGCACAGTGCAGCAGAGGCTGTCCTCTCAGTTAGAGACCTCCTAATTCACATTACAGCCACCACCCACAAATCCATCTGTCCTATAGCTTTCAGACACCACCTGAACATCCTGCTTTCATAGGATCAAATGGGAGCTTTCTACCAACTAGGGAACAAGGGCATTTCCCCAGGGTGTTTCCCTTTACCCCTCTGTGGGGCTACAAATGCCACAGAGGCTCTGTGGAAACTTGACAGTTCCTATTTTAGCAAGGCAGATGATCAAGTTAACATTTAATGCTCAGCACCAGCTCAGCCCATTGCTGTGCATCGAGGTGCCTGCAAACCGTTCCGTGGAGCTGCTTGTCTGGATATCTGCATGTTCCACGGTCTGCAAGGAGCGCTTAAGCTCCGATACCCACATTTAACCCCAAATCCTAGCAGGAGCTGAGAGCACTGTTCTAAACTCAACTTTTCGGAATGTAATTATCACTTAAGCAGCGAGGGAAGTTTCACCCTAAACGAGGGTTTCTGCGCTCCTCTCTGCCTGCTTCCCAATCTGGCCAGCAGAGGGCGCTGCTGCATCGCTGCTCGCAGCCCTCAGGGCCGCTGCTGCGGGGCCGGGCTGGCATCGATAGGGCACCGGCTTTTTCCTCGGGAAAGCAGGCATGCAGTCCTTTCAGAAACAGAAAAGCTCGTTTTCTGCATCCCGCCACCTGAGAGGTGAAAGAGTTACAACACCGGCTTGAAATAACCAGCTGTGGCTGAATTCCTAAAAGCCTTACCTGATGGGTAGCAGGCAAATTCTGCTGTTCTGTAGCATAACTCCAAACTCAGAACAGATCTTCAGAAACAGCTTGGAAGCTGGTAACCATTTGGCACATGCACACCTGAGCTGCTTTAAATCAGCCAGTACCGCAGCAACTGGGTCCCTGGAGGGCTGAACACGACCTGGGAGTGGTGCCTTAAAAACAGCAAGGCTGCTGCCATTTTGCCCACCTGCCTCTGACCTCAGGGATAGTATCTATATACACCTGCTGTCATTTATGGCATCACCAGTGATGTAAAGTCTGATAGAGGTGCTGCCCCCACCCCACAGCATTTCCCAGCTCTGGAGAAAAGGAGCAGATAAGGGTGGTTTTAGGCAGTCATCTTGTGGCTAGAGGGACAGCTGGAGTGCACTGAATGGTACACAGCCTCTACAGCTTGCTTGGGGTGAAAGGGTACAAGCAGAGGGACAGGGTCTTAGGGATAATGTTCTAAGTTATCATCGTTTCCAAGGAGCAGACAGCTTCTGACATTCAGTTTAAAGTTCCCAAGGAGAAAATGCACTGATCAAACACCTATTTCAAGTTGCTGTTTACCTAGCAAACATTTCTGCATTGGTTTCTGTATGGCTTTAAAGCTGTCAAAAGCAATGGCAGGGATATTTTGTCTTAGCACAAGCCTCTTTCTCTAGCATGGACTCTAAGATAGATCAGCCTACAATGGCAGAAAATGAAATGAAAATGCTCATTTTGAGTGAATATTTGTTAAATTCCCTTCCAGCCCAGCAAACAGATCTGTGTGATCTGATTCATGCACCAAAGAAAGACTTTGCTGAAATGCAAGGAGTCAGCTTAGATTCATGAAAAGATAGTTGCTGGCTCATAACAGGATTTAGGGAGAACGTTTCTCATGCCCAGTGTCATTTTTATCTACATTACTAAATCTCATTCCCCTCTCCTCCTCTGAAAAGATTACAAGCTCCAACACGATACCAGGGAGCACAAAGCAGAAGACGTGGCATTTGTTTGTAACATTCCTTTTTGCAGATAAGCCTTGACTCCAGATTTACAGCCATGCTCTCTCCTTCCCTAAACAAGCAAGGGTGGACTTGCTGCTTCATCAAACTCTGCCCATTCTCTCCTGCATCATTCCTCATGGCTGGAAGCACCAGAGGATAAATGATTGGCCCTGTCTGTCACTGATACATGTCATTATTCATTTCCCTTTAGCACAGTCTCTATCCTGGAAGTAGGCAGCTGATGCCAGAGGAAGGAAGGTACGTTCCAGGAACAGAGTTCAAGCCTTGAACCAGGCTGGTTTTGTCTCCCTGGCCTCAAATCCATACTTGGTGAGGTGTAGAGGTGCACATGGGCTCTGTCAGCACATCAGGGGAGGTTTTGACTACCTGGAAATGATGCTAGTTGGTATTTCACTTCTGAAATACATTTATTTCCCTGTTTGTGGCTCCAGTCTTTTCTCAAAGTGCTATTTGAGACTGGCAACTTTTATGTTTAAATTACTGTTGCCTACGGGCGCTGCGCAGTGAGGATATCAACATTTTATATGGGATACAGCAAGCTGATGTTGATCCTAAGGCTTAATTTAGTAACAAGATTACTCAGAGAAAAATAATGTACTGAAAACCTTTATGTGACAAGGAAATATGCCAAAAGTCAACTTGGCCAGTGTACTTAACAGATAAAAAACTTTTTTTTTTTTTTTTTTTTGAGAACTTTAATTAAATTTCCTATGAATTCATTTGTAATAACAGCAATAAGCACCATATATGGAAACCTTCAATGAGCTGTTAGCAAGGTAATTTCCTGAATTTGGCTTATATCTTAATAATGTCCAAATCCAACTAGATTTTAAAATACAGCTGGTATGTATTATTCCAGCCCAAGTATGAGAGGGTGTGCATGGACTGATTTGCTAGTCTGGGTGCATAAAATAAATGACTTTGGTGCTGCTGACATTAGGTTTTACTGCATGTAGAATGATGCTTCATCCCATTTTGAGACACAGTAAGGAGAGAGTTAACAATTTCTTCAGTTTAACAAAGAAGCCTTGCACATACCTTGCACGCTGCCACACTCCCTTAGCAGGCCTGTATTGCTGTCAGAACCTGGCAGGGAGAGGCTTTGAACCATCCCACTTGGAGCCAAGCAGGCAAGTGGTGAACTGTACTTTGCTCCAGTAGCTTTAGCCATGAAATGCAAAGGGAAGGGATTTGGGGCGGGAGGGGGGAGAAGGAGGGAGAGGTGAGCAGCCACCTCTTCTCATAGATAAGTAAGCATATACACCCAGCTTGTAATGCTACCCCTTTTTCAGACATTTCCATGCTTCATGTGTATAAACACAGTGAAATGCTTTGCTACAAGGTAGGGAATAAATGCTCCTTGCTGTCTAAGACTGATGTCTGCATGGAGGAAGGAGGCTGTGCTCAGAGGACGAGCCCCATCAGTGTATGGAAGCTTCCTCCAGCAGCTGTGGGATCTCAGCATGCCTTGTGCTGTCAGACACTCAGAGCCCAAGTGCTAATATGGGATCTGTAATTAAAACATCATGGCCAGGACTTCCAAAACCCTAACCTCCCTGCCATTAATTTTGAACAGCATTAAGTACTCCAGTCTTAACAGAGGCAGAGTAAGTCACAGTGCAAACAGACAGCAGGAATTATCTTGGGGTGTGAGGCTGACATGAAGAGGGTGACAACAGTTGTGGCATACAAAGCATGCTGTTGCTCTTTGGAAAGGCCACAGGAATGCTTGAGAAGAGCCAGAGGAGAGCCCAGCTGAGAAAATGCAGAACAGACATCTGCTTTGGAGAGTGCTGACCATTTCCCCTCCTATGCCAAGCAAGGAATTGTCATCCTAACACAACAGCAATTCCTGCTCAAAGAAGGCAACAGCCTCAGGGGTACTTTAAGGCCTGTTTAAATCCTTAGGCTCCTAGATTTCATAGATTCAGACCCAAGTGGGAAAGGCATCAAAAAGTCCAAATCAGGGTTAACCCTGTGTTCAGGAATGTCAGCTACCAACGAAATCACACATCTAAAAAAGAAGACAATATTTCTCTTTATGAATATACAGGAAGAAGCCTGCACTCTATAAAGCTTCCTAAGTCCAGGCAATGACTAAATTCAGGAACAGAAGACCTGGAGGCACAACCATTCGTAATCCTTTTTTTACAGTTAAGCAAAATCTCACATAGTAATTCAGCTACACCATGGGCTGGCTTACAGGTTGGTATCTCCTTAGAAGTAGAGGGGAGGATCCCAGCTGGATCTTCAACTCCTGACACAACATATACTGCTTTTATACAATACTGCAGAAAACTTACTCTACAGAGCTGGTGAAACACCTCTCTAAGGCATCCTGCCAGCTAAACTACTTGCTAGTGCCTACCCTCAGCACCAGCCAACAAGGCACAGCTTGTTCTCATTAACTATACAATCACTCCATCAGATTTGACATCTCCCCTGCTTTCCAGGGATGTTATGGCCTTGATTACCCTACTTCCCCAAGCAGTATTGGTCTGCCACAATGAGCCCAGGAAGAATATCTCCAGTGGTGGGGATGGATCTGCTCCACCCCAACGTCCCTCTCACCTCTCTGGGGGTTTAGCTCACAGTGCGGGATTGTTATTGCTTTAGAATCCCCCTTGGTACCTACTCCATCCTTCCCCCTGCCCTGTATGTCTCTATCTTCCTGTAGTCCCTTTCCTTTGCTTTTCCATTTCACATTATCAAGCATGCTGCAGGAGCACGTGCAGCTCAGGTGTCTGGTGTCTCCCCTGGGCAGCACTCCAGCAAACCCTCCATGTAACATAAGCATCATCTAAGGGCCCCTTTACTGAAGCATTGCCCTGTATTTATTGAATCTGTCATCCTGTAGGTTAAAACGGGAGAGGTTTCCACCTTGGGAAGCTCCCTCTAGGAAGGTTTCTATTGGCAGTACCCTCCTTTCTGCAAAGGGGTGGCATTGGGAGAGCTGCCCCCATTCCAGGGGCAACATTCTGTTATGCTGAGTAGATCCTGCCTCTGAACAGAAATAATTAATGGAGTATTGCTTTGTTTCTATGAGCAAGAGACAACCAATAAATCTACAGTGTTTAATGGGCGAGAAAATGAGCTAAACAAAATTGCCACAGGATATCATGAAAACCCAACCTGTTCCTGTTAATGTGTTCTTAGAAAGCAGCACACATAACAGATACGACTACAAAATGAACAGGAGCTTAGCAAAGATTTGTGCAGAGGGGACCCTTTGCATTTGACATGCTCTGTCACATTGAATTTTAATTACAGCTCCCCTTTGGTGCTGGAGCAGGAGGGGAATGCTAATGATGGGCAGGGAGCAGCAGATGCAGTCTGCAGCCCTGCGCTCACACAAAAGGCAAATTTCCCAGCCTGATGGCACAGGGCATAGCTGTAGTGGAAGTACAGATCTTGCCTTTTTGGTTCTCCCCTTTCTCTTCTAATGTTTTACCCCAAACGGGGAGTTGCTGGTTGGATTAAAACACACACAAGCAAACTGAATGTATTCAAACATTTCCAACACGCAGCCTGTCGTTGCAAGAAACCTACAGAAGGAAATCTCATTTTTTTATCTATTACGAAAAAATACGACCACAGATCACTTCTCTGATGACTACCTACTTTGAGTTATTACAATGAATTGATGCTATGTTCTATGACCACTGGGATCCTGTTTGTCCATTTGTATAGAAATGCTTTTGGGAGGCACCTGTCAGAAGCCATCCTGGGTGTTTCATCACTGTGGGTCTGGAATTGTGGCAGTGGTCACAAGCAGGCACTTGGCTTGGGGTCGGTGTTACACACATGCTTCATTCTCTGAAGGAATTGCAGACAGCACCAGTGCCATCCCTGCTGTTCTCTATCAGAAAGAGAGAAAATGTCTTAATCCAATGGTGAGCATTAAATATGTGCTAAGTGTTACTACAGCAAAAGCTTCCAAAATTATGGGATGCTGACATGTATCTCCACAATTTGGACATTAACAGTCTACCCAAAATTCAAGAAAGCGGAGAGTGCATCTGGAAAGCATTAAAAATCTACTTTCCAGATCTACTTTCAAAAGATTTTAGAGGCTTCCCTGAGTGTTACAACTCCTTGGGTCCAGCTGAAGTCAGAGGGGTTTGCTGAGTTCAGTTGGGCTTCCTGGTTGTTACGGAGATTTATAGCTTCTCAGAAAAATAGGTGCAGTTTTCAAAAAGATCGAAACCACCTCGTATTTATTATTATTGCTATTACTATTATTATGCTATTCGAGCATCAGCTAGCTTTCACAGAAATGCAGTCTGCTTATCAGAAAGAATGGCTGATCTGCATAGACTGTGTGACAATTCATAGGCTCCTTAGGGAACAGAACAAAGACTTCCACGGCGCTTTTGTTGTAAGAGTGCGATCCATTCCTAAGGGGAAATGCTGTGTTATAATGCTGTCTGCTTGCACAATAGAAAGAGGTTTTTCCTCCATTATTGGTGTTAGTAATGCAGTGTTTGCTGTCTGTGTATTCCTGCCAAAAGTATTTGTAATACTTCATGCGCTATTGATAAAATAGAGTTGCTTGAAAAAAAAACAACAACCCAGATTAGAGCCAGTGAAATAAATCATATGGGAGTTTTATCAAATGACAGAGCCATTTAAAGCTATAAATTACCTGTAAGCAGCAACATGTGCTGCTCCATTCCTTTTTTTTTTATAGTTTATTCTCACCATCTTCTTCTCTTTCCGTGTCTCTCTTCTCCACTCTAGTAATAAAAAACAACTCCTTTAGGATTTCCCAGTGGCTGAACACATCTGGTGTATGCTGCTAAAGAGCAGCATGAGAGGTGAGGTTAGATCTGACTCTATCTGTTACACTGCAGCGGTGCTTCTTCCACCACTGGAAGATGCTTCCTTCACTTCAGCATTGAAAGTGCACGTTCACCTTCTCAGCAACACTTCAGCCTTTGGCCAGATCAGCTCACTGTCAGTAAAACAGCAATGTGATGGAAAATGAGTAGTTGTGTTGTCCAGGATCATAGAATCATAGAATGGCCTGGGTTGAAAAGGATCACAATGCTCATCTACTTTCAACCCCCTGCTATTTGCAGGGTCACCAATCAGCAGCCCAGGCTGCCCAGAGCCACATCCAGCCCGGCCTTGATTGCCTACAGGGATGGGGCATCCACAGCCTCCTTGGGCAACCTGTTCAGTTCATCACCACCTTCTGAGTGAAAAAGTGAATGGGCAACTGAATTACTTATTAGCCCTTAAATGTTATAACCTTTGCATTTCTTTCTTAGGATGTAAAACATGCCTGCAAGATTCCTGTCTTCATTTCTTGCACAAAATATTTCTCAGTCTGGAGGACTGATAAAGTCCTTAAAAAGAACCAACAGATTTCACATACCAGAAAGAAGCTAAACTTGGAAAAGAGTTTTTATAAATCATTTGTTCCTCCTTCCTGTACACTTCTGAGAGTGGTTTTCTGTGCTCTGATAAGAGAGAGGAAGCTCCTGGCATAGCTGGGAATACCTCTTGATTATAAAAGCATGTTTCAAAGAGATTTCAAGTCAAAAGGTCTCATCCTATTTTATATACATACATATATATATATATATATATATAAAATGTATATAAATAATGTATTTCCTTTCCCTCAGCCCATGTGGATCCAGGCAGGCTGAGATGCTCTGGCTTGCATTTCATGTGAAATGTATAACTCCAACATTACATGGGAAGTGAGAAAATTGAGCCCTAATGGATGGGAGCTGCTGCCCCTCAGCACAGCAAAGTCAAAATGTCCAACTGCACAGCTGTGTTTGATGCTGTTCTCTCCTCCAGAATTTCCCAGGCTTCATGTCTGTATCCTAACTGAGCAGAACAGGCTCTGAGCATCCACCATCCATCAACGCAAGAAGGAAATAGAGCCCTGAAGTTAACACCAATTCCCATCAGGCCAACCTCTAATTCCTCCCCAATTAAGCTGACAGATGAAGCTGAATGAAAACTGTGTTTTGTTCCATCCAGCATTTCAAGGGGTCTTTGCTAAATCAGGAGTAAATACTTTAATCTGTGCAAGGAGATATTTTGAGCACAAAACTGTCTGGAAAGTCAAATCCTTTATGCATCCCTCAAGCAGATGGAAAATGCTACAGATCCCCCAGCAGAGAGAAATGCACTGAAATCTATAATAACTGGCCAGTAGCTGTGACAGCAAATAATCTGCTGTCCAGTGATGTTAACTTTCTGAATGATTCAATGACAGAGAGAAACTGGGGCTGATTGTGAACAGGATTTGAGTTTTGAACCCTGAAGGGCTCAAGCCTTCCTTTGGCCAGGGACAGACAATATTGTGGAGTTGATGCCTTTGTGCCTGTTTCCTATCTCTAAAAAGAGGAATAATTTGTGTCATTTCCTGCCCCCATAAACTCTTCGTAAATAGTGTAGTGGGCATGGTGGTGATAGGCTGATGGTTGGAGTAGGTGATCTTAGTGGTCTTTTCCAATCATTCCTTGATTCCTTGATTCCAGGCTGGATGTGGCTCTGGGCAGTCTGGTCTAATGGTTGGCAACCTTACCCACAGCAGGGAGGTTGAAACTTGATGACCTTTGAGATCCTTTTCAACCCAGACCATTCTATGATTCTATCATTCTTTGCATCTTTGCCCAGGCTCTGCTCTTGCCTGGGAGCTCACAGCAATTCCACAGTCCTGCCCCCACTTCCCCAGGCCTCAGTCCCATGTGAGCAAAAATTATTACTTGTACATATTTGTGATGCATTTGTGAGGAATCTTGTTGGCTTACACAGAAATAAAAAAAGTCATACAGATATTTCCTGGCATCTTCAGTGAACGTACTTAATGTTTCAGTTGTTTTTATGTCTCACAGTAAAATAAAAAAAGCAAAGTTGTTCCCACTAAAAGGGCCCTCAAAGCTTGGCAGCTCCACAGGATGAGATTTTGGGGCCACTGTATTAGTGATGCAAAGCACAGAGTTTACATTGTTTCTATGCAATCTGCACATTGAAATGAGCATCTTTGCATCTGGGAAATGGCTGGTTCCCCTGAGTGCACACTTGCCAGAGTCTGGGGTGAAGTTCAGCTTTATTCTGCAAAGGAGATAACAGCTACCACCCTAAACTCACCTGAACATTTGTTACACGCTGCACTGCTCCGACCTGCCCTGGTTCCCCAGTGCTGTGTGCTGCTGCCAAAGGCAAGAGCCTTCCCCAACTCTGTCCAGCCTCAGGAAGGCTTTCACCACCCTCCGTGCACTGGGCTGGAAATCCCCACAAGTGCTTAAGGATCTGCTTTCGTGCTGTAAAAAGATTACAGTTAAAGCAGATAACCTTTTTACTTGGTACCTGTGATGTGCATTACAAACCCCCTCTGGCAATGTTGGGAGCTGCCCCTTGTAATGGAGGCTTACTCTTAAAAAATAGAATGGTTTTCCTCCGCTCTGATGCCCGGAGGGAAGAGGACCATACACATTCATAGAAATTAGATCTGTACAGCCCTGGGAGCACCTGACGTGATTTATCCTCAAATGTCACCCACACATTCGCATTTCATTGGGAAACTGTCAACACAAATGTCAAAATGCCTTACTGTGTGGAACAAGGGCAATTTGCTCTAAAATTAATTATTCGCCTGATTTTCATACACAAAACAATTCACGGACTCCAGCAGGACAAGCTTGCTTATTTTTCATCTGTGTTATCTAGTTATGCAGGATCCCTTCAAATGATAACATTTTCTCTACACACCACAAAGCCCAGAGGAAAAAAAAAACACTCTTCTGTGCCAGGATTTTATATGTAGAACTGACCAAGAGCCAGAATAATGTAATAGTGATGAATAATACATAGCCAAAATGGATTGTACATAATCTGTTGGGTTATGAATCTCAGCTTTATAGCTCTTCCTTATAATCCATTCTATTTTGTTGGTTTCATCTGACAGGGCTGGAAATAATCTCACAACTCCGAAATGGCATTTCACTCCCACTGCTGCTCCTCTGCTCTCAGCAGATACCTCCAGTTGCGGAGTGAGGTTTGCTGAGTCCATGAGCACAGCTACTCTGTTTCTCATGGGAATGCAGAAAGCTGACAACTCGGATTCAGCTGTGCAGAGTGGAAGGATGCACAATCAGGATGCTTTCATTCATCAGCTCTCGCATCCAGCCTGCTCCGAGTCCAACACTGCCATGCATGCACAGCTCATGGTTTGATCTCAGGATGGACTTTACAAGCCAGAGAACAAAATATCTTGCTAAAATCATCCTGTGGAGGCCAAAGTGGGTAGCAATGTGATGTCTGGATATCTGTATTAATGCTATCCCACTGTCGAAAAAGAGCAAGCATGGGAAAGGGGTCCACAGGCCTTTCTTGGAGAAAGTGGAGGTCATGGCAAAATGGTGTTTTGAAGCACTGCAATGAACAGCGAAACAGTTCTAACTGAAACAAGATGAGGCTGATGTGGAAATGCAGCTGCAGGGAGCAGATCTGCTTCATGGGAGAGGGGAGCCCTGAGGAGCTCAGGCTGCAGCAAGCCCTACTGCTGTTTTGTAATCAAAGACTTCGATTTTGGCATAAGAATCAAGGGAGGAGGGAGAGGCTGTTTTATATTTTGAAAGCCCTTAATTTTCTGCCAAATAACAAAGTCCTAGGAGCCTATTGTGGGGGTAAAGCATCCTGTTCTGATGGAACACATTTTCCAGATTAATTCCAGCTCCTGTAACAGATCGTTTGGGGAAGGAAAAGCTGTTCCTCGCCCAGCATGCAGCTGCCAAAGCCTCCCATTGCCACCAGCGCAGCATCTGCACCACCTGATTCTGTGTGAGGGATGGAGGAGCCCAAGGCAATAGGCTGACACATGCCTTGTTCCCACTGTGCTCACAGTGCTGGATGAGCAGCAGGTACAAAAAGGGGATGGAAATAATTTCCTACCAAAACCAGCACCAAATAAACCAACAGCACTCCTCCCACCCCAGGAGCCTTGTCATGCTTGCAAAATAATTTACACCCATTACAACAGTATCAGTGCCTTCTGCTATGAGCAGCATCTTGCAGCAAGTAATACGTCAGGGCAGAAAACAATTATAACACAGCACATGCCATCACAGCTGGAGATTGCCTGGGCATCACGTGGTATGGCTATTGCTAAGCTTTCTTACCATACATCATCTGACATGTTAAAAAATGAGACATATTGGGAAAAAAAAATTGTCACTGCTCTCTGCTGGCTCCTTCCTTGGGGCTGGACAGAAAAATGCTCTAAGTGAGGAAGAAAATTGCTTCAAGCAAGTGACCTGATCACAGGAGAATTCAGTTACTTATGTTCTCCATCACCTTTAAAAACATGAGAAGAAATCTGGTAATAAGAGGAATGGGATTATTGTAATTTGATGGCTGCTTGACAGCTGGCCCCAGCCCATCTCTCTTTGAAGTCAATGGGAAGATGGCAATTTCATTAAGTCAGTGACAGTTTCATGGAGTCCTAGTGAAAGGCTAATACGCATTGCTTCTTTGCCCCTGTTTAAAAGGAAGGATAGATCACAGTTGTGTAAGTGATTCACAGCGTGCCAAAGGATGTGTTGCTGCAGACAGGTACGGAGCGCTGCATAACTCATGCTGACATACACCTTCCCTGATGAGGTGCTACTTTGGCTTTTTTCACTATCAAATCCCTCTATCAGCACATGGTTCATACCAGTATAAATAACCTAAATGAGCCATTATCCCATTGCTGTCTCTGAGAACATGAGGGGTTTCTCTGCCAGATGAGTCAGGAGTGCTGGGGGAAACCCTGCTTATCCAGCATGGAACGGTGTTTTAAATTCACTAAAAATATATATTTTTTCTTAGGAGGAAGTTTTTCACACAGAGGGTGATGTCACACTGGAACAGGTTGTCCAAGGAGGTTGTGGATGCCCCTGGAGGCATTCAAGGCCAGGCTCTGGGCAGCCTGCTCTGTCAGTTGATGACACTGCCTGTAGCAAGGGGGTTGAAACTAAACTATCATGATTCTTTTTAACCCAGGCCATTCCATGATTGTATGATTCTATAATTCTATGATTTATCTAATGTATGACATGTCCTGTCCAGTTCACACGTGGTTAATGCACCCAAAGACTGTAAGCGCATGCACATCCCATCATATTTGCATCTGGAAGAAAGACATGGGGCTGCAGATCTCATGTAATTGCACCAAGGTGTGCTGCCACCTAACATCTGAGTGCTGCAGTCTGTAACTGGAGCTTCTTCCTTCAGGACACCATCACAGGATGGATCACTCTTACATCCAAAAGGAGAAGAAATTAAAAAAAAACCTCTTTCTCACAAATAACTGTCCCATGGTTGATTATGTTTGTTTTGATCCTTACATAACAGGGCTCCTAATCTGCAGTGAGGCAGCAGGAGATGGAAATGAAGAGGAAAAAAGGAAGGGGGGAAAAAAAATAGAAGGAAGAGGAGCTAAATTTTTGAGTTTTATCTCCAAAGTGAGGAAACCAGAATTTGAGAAACGTTCCCAAACGTTTTTTTCCAGTTTTTTTGCTGGAAAAAGAGGAAGGATCAGATTTATTGGACACAAAAGAAAAAATGCTTCTGGAATGCAGAGCCATCTGCACCTTGGAGTTGGGATTAGACTTATTTTTAGGTCCCTCTTTTTTCCAGACAGTCCACTGATTGAAGATATTCAACACACTGCAGCCAGGCAATTGTAAGGAAAATAATGAGGTTCTTTCATAAGTATTTCCATCAGTAGGTCTTAGATTTAATTATTTGCCCAATTCCGTACTACCACCCAGAAAGCTCTTCTGATGCAAGCTGCTCACTAAGTAGAAGGAATTGTGCACAATTTTGATGTATTGATTAAACTGCCACCAAAGGATTTGAGACAAAGATTGAACACTCTAAAAGTAATGAAATATGTTTGAAGCTGAGACGTTCCATGAATGAGAACGGATGGCTTTTTCTGCTACACTGCTATCATTTATTAGCTCACTAATAATGTTTATTTCTTTAAGACTTACAGCTTGTTGGTTGGGTTTAGAACAGCAGTCCAAAGCATTACGATTTAAAACACAGGTCCACACTGCTTTGTGCTGCTATGCTCCCTGCTGCAGCACAGGGGCTGGAAAGGTCCTGGTTCTTTCCTAAATCTTGAAGGTACAGGTCCTTGGAGCATCTGACAACAGAAACCCACAGAAAGAGTCACAACCTGCAGCCATACCAGACTCATTTTTAAATCCAAATATATTCTGGGTCTTCATTTCATCTGTGCTTTCCCTTCCTCTGATGGAGTTTCACTGATAACTTTCCCCCCTTGATTTCAGCAGACTCCAAACAGCCCGATTCTAAGTTCTCTTTGAACTAATTACCAAGCTCCTCTCTCAATCATGTAATCTCCTCTGATAATTTATTAAACATGTTTGAGTCATCAGATCGAGAAGGTCATGCAAAGACAGTGGCTACAAAATGCAAAATGAGTTGGTTGGGTTGCTTAATGAATTGCAGGTGCGCAATCATAACTTGGAAAAACTGAAGCACTTCTCATTTTGGGGGAAATTAAACCTCGAGCTGTGTTATGGATTTATAACCACATGTAAAGATACAGCACATAAAAATATTGTCATTACCAAAATATGCAAATATTCCAAGTATTCAGTGCGTGAGAAAAGCATATTTATTTCTCTGGTCTTACAAGCTATTTGCAAACTAATGAAAATTCACTTTTCTGCATTATATCATCATGGAACATGCAAAGAGCAATTTGTACTCCAACAGAACTGCCATGCAGTTAAGATTTAGGGGTGTCATTTACCAGCCCAGATGAAAGCCCTCTTGCTTTGCACTAGAGGAAGGCAATCGAGCAGCAAAGTCAGGTTCATCACACTCCTATTCTGCCTACTGAAGTGAGGGGGAAAACATCCCTCCTCCCTGCCATGCACAGATTCCAGCCAGTTTGAGGATAAATAGCTTAATGGAGTGCTGAACCCGCATCTCCGACCTCTGGTGCCTGCCGTGTGCCCTCCCAGTGACAGCTTGTGTATCCATATTGATTAATAAAGCTTTAAGGACATAACTTCACCTTTATCTAACATCGAACCTAAACATTCTCTGCCTTACAAGGCTGTAATTTATTTAAATTTCTCTGTGAAGTATGGCACCATAAAAGCCGCAAAGGCTGAAGGCCCATCTGCGGAGGCAGTGGGGTGTGCAGAACGCGGAGGTCAACAGTGTGCCATGGCAGCCATTGAGGGCCCATAGCTGGCTTTTGGGGAGCAACCACAGGTTCCCCACAGCAAAGTGGTGGGAAGGAATTTCTGCCCCACAGAACCATCATGTGACCTTAACACTACCCAGCCTTGTGTCGGTATCCCTGTTTAGGGATGATGAGCCCTTCATTTTGCTGCAAACGCGTTGGTCAGGTCTTGAATCACCTTCATGGGAAGGAGAGGCTGGGGCAAGCCTTGCGTTGCCAGAGCCTTTTAACAAGGCATCTTTTGTCACAATTAATAACAGAAAGAAATAAAGAGGGCAGCACTGTTTTCTGCCATTAAAACAGCATCAGCATCTACAAAACTACAATATCGTGCTGGCATTTGCAGTGGGTGAAATCCTCACGCCTATCACAAGCACAGAGGCAGTAACTGCCCTCCACAGTGCTCCGGCTGCTGGAAAGCAGCATTTGTCACACAGCCACAGGCTGCTCCGCTCCTTGGGGTCCTGAGGCAAAGCTGTCTGGCTTCACAGACGTTAATTATTTGCGTCTTCTGTTAATTAGCTGTCTGTGTCCGTCATGGTGGAGCAGTGACAGCCTGGGAGCCGGGCGCAGCCCGCGGGCTTTATCCCCATCCCCTCTGCTCCATTCCGACCAGAACATTTCATTTCAGTCACGGTGCCAGAGGCCAGGGCCTGGAGGACCTTTGAAATTAAACACGTATCAAGTACAGTGGGGAGAGAGGGGAGGGGGAGAAGGGGGCAATCCAGCTCCTCAAGCATGCAAGTTGTGAGCTTCCACTATATTTATTCAGCCAGCCACACATCACATCCTGGCTGTCCGAGGGAACCTTGCTGATGGAAATTTCCACCTCGCGTTGGTTGGTGTTCTGCTCTTTGTTATTGCTTTGCTACCTTCAAGATGTCGTAAATAATTGAATTTTTACAGTAAGAAGGTGTTAGATGGATATTTTTTGTTGGTGTAGAAAGAGAAATGAATCCCCGATTTGCTAAGCTCAGAACCGCAGCATCCCAGACTAACTCCTGCCTGATGTCTGCAGGGGCAGGGAAGAAAAAGTTCTTCATTCACCAAAGACTCAGTAATAGAAGACACATCACATAGTTCTCAACAGAAGAGATTTATCACTGAACACATTTCCTAGCTGCATTAGCTCAGAACCATATTTCTTTTGTCAAGATGAGAAACAAAAAGAAGTGGTTTGGAATTGCAACAAAACAGTAAAAAACGAAATCCCAGAGAATAATTAATTCAGTCCTTTCCACCTGCAAATTACCTATGGACAGGTTGAGCTCTTACCCAAATGTTGCACAGCCATTGTTCAAACACTACCAAATGATTTTCACAAATGCTTCTCGCTCTGTAATTTCCTGGTGACCGAGTCACTGTGCATGTCTGACATTTGAAATTCAAATTTCAGCCTTTTCTGACTGGCTGCACAGATTGCAGGAGCAGACCTGCTGGCTGGGCAGAACTCTGACTTCTGTTGCTCTGATGCCACAGCTGTGCTGTCTCACTCAGCCCCCCCAAGCTGGCTCTGCAGCCTTTGCCACCCGCTTCTCCAGCCAACATCCCTGAGCCTTCTCCCACCTGCACAAACAGCTGCCCAACAACACCACTCAGAGCGACCAGATCTGCATGTGATGTGATCCCACTGGTCATGCTGCCATCACCATCACCTCTAAAGCTTCTCTTTCGCCTGAGCTTTCCCATCTGATTCTTGTTTCTGCATTAGCACATGAGTTTCTTGGGGTAGAGGTTGTGCTCCTTCTGGGTGTAAGTCCTGTGTGCAATTGCAGTGACATCAGAGAGTACTTTCTCCAGTCATTTGCCAGTACGTTCAGCAAGAAACAAACACCAAGTGCACACAAACACACCAAGCATGCTTAAGGCTTCAGATGAATGTTCATAGCAATGGGATTTTTGCATTTCTCAGCCCCTTCTCCATTCATTGGCACAGAAACAACACTGGGAGCAGGAGCACTCACTGCAGAACCACCAGCAGATGCTCTGTGATGGATGAGCAGTGCAGGGCTGTACACTGCCAGCACAGCTCCCACACCTCTGTTTCCCCTTCTCTCCAGTTTGGTGCACCTCTGAAATATTTAGTTGGACCATTGCACTTCAGAGAGGAAAAACTCAAATGAAATACGCAAAAGATTTTCAAAGATGCAAAAATAAGAGTTTTGTATGAAAGCACCAAAGGTTTGAGCACTAACTGAAAAAAGCCCCAAGAAACACCAAGTGGGTATCATGTTTAGAGTTCTTAGGAAGGAAATCAGTGTGATGCTGCACTTCTATACACTTCTCCAATTTAGTCAGTTCTGGCCATAAATTGTTCTTTTTTTTTATGAGTAAGACTTCTGTTTCTGCTGGGCCTAAAATGTCCCCTTTCCCACAGCTTGTCTTCTGACCTCTCCCCACAGTTCTCTGCTCTGCCATCTAACACTATGCAGTATATGCCCTGTGATGTTCCCTGCAGACCAGAGCAATTTAGAGGCTCACTGATTCAAATTCTTAACTCTTGGAGCAGTAGAAAACACACTGGAAGACCCTCTATGTGAGCACATCTCCAATGCCTTCACTGCAGCTGTGCTGTCAGTGTCCAGTGCTGGTGAAGGGCAGTGGGTTGGCAGAACTTGCAGGACAGCGGGTTCCTATCACTCTCTGAATGAGCCCACTGTCAGATGGAGCTCACATCCCCCTGGGGGCAGATCTGTCCAAACCAGGTTCATTGCCAGAGAATATTAGCACAGCTGAGAAGACAGTTTGGATGGCACAACTGTCTTGGCACTTGTCCTGGCAGGCACTGAGGGCATTCAGCCAGCCTAATGCCAGTACCATACATTAAGTATGTTAATGGATTCTGTTGGCTGTGATGATCTCTTAATTTTTAATAGTTGTTTCTGGGTTGGTTTTTTTTTTTTTTTTTGTGGTTTTTTTTTTGTTGTTGTTGTTTTGTTTGTTTGTTTGTTTGTTTTTTGTTTCTTTTTTGACCATCAGCTGTCATCAACAAAAGAAAATGTAACTGTACAACATACCTGAGGTTGTTTGATTTTGTGGACAGAGCTGTCAACAGCAATGAAAAAAATACTCCTGTCATAGAATTAGAAAATTGTGCCCCAGGAAACAAATCCTTTAAAGACCATAATAACCATTACCAAACTTCTACTTTGGGCTCAGTGCTTATTCATTTCAGGTGGGAGTAAAGGTGAAGGAGAGTGAAAGTAATGAGGAAGCACATGAAGTACCCGCTGCGTGTGTTCATCTTGCATGGAATGACAAGCAAATAGCAAAGGGATGCTCAGCTTTGGGAAGAGCTGGGGGCCCCAAGGGTTAAGTCCAGGCAGGCGCAGGTGCAGGCAATGTTTGTGTGACATCTGAACGCAAAGTGAAAAATCACCTCTTGCAGGGAAGCTCAGCTGTGCGAACCAATTTAAGCTCTGTGTAAGAAACGGAGAGCGAAACCAACACAATAAAATATGGTGCAGTGAAACTGGCTGTGATAGCACACGGTCATTTTGCATATTGGGTTCTGCAGGCACTCATAGGGCTAGCGAGGATGTGCAGTTTGAGGACCTGGTAAGAACGGTTTCCCAAGCTTGATAGCTGCCAAGTGACCAGCTGGATGTAGCCCCCATGATACTCTACTGCCTTTGAGGTGACTTTCTCCCTGTGTGGAAATATTTACAGCATTGTGGTGCTATGTGACAGCATTGTTTTTACTCTGAGTGACCCTAGAGCATCTGAAATAGAAAAACAAGGAGCACCTCCACTTCCTAGCAAACACGTCGCTGATCCAGGGCAGGAGAGGAAATTAAAAAATTCACTTGTCATCTTCCAAGCGTGACGTGACCTCTGTGCCATAGGAAGAAATCTGCCCTGTAAGGTTAAGTCACTACTTAACTGCTTAATGTCAATCTGACTGGCATTAAGCAGATTGATGGGGAGATTCAATTTATTCATGTTTAAATAGGAACCCAAACAACTTAATATTCCTTCTTGACTTAATCTGCTGCCAGGCTGGGTATCCAATTCAGTGTGTTTACGTGTCCATTTGTTTATTTATGCCTCTTAAAACCACGTGACCTGCAGGTTCCTATGGGAGTGGATGCTGTGTAACTGTGCTGTAGTCACCATGGATGAAACCTGTGCAGAGATTATCCTTCACAAACAGCCATCTGCATTGGCTGTGCTGACTCCAATAGTAATTTTTAAGCATAGGCTCTTGTGGATTATCTGCTTATTTCAGTGAATACAGATCAACTTGCAGTTCAAATTAAGATACAATAATTTCCAGATCTGGAAAGTATACAGTTATTAATGGGGAAAAATGGTATTAAGGTGGCATACAGGTTGCAGAGTTTAGTCAGCAATTTGAATAGTGAAGAACATTGGAACTGGGAATCTTCTACACTTTAAGAAGGCAGAAAATGTAGATCTTAGATGGCTGTCATTAAATGTGACTCAAACTGCTCTAATCTGCTCCCATGAAATCGTCATCTAAGCTACAACACGTTAAGTATACCTAAGAAATAAAGCTGATTTAATACCTTTTTGTACAGCTGTACTCCCAAAACAAAGAGCAGCCTGTTGCCACTTCACTGTTGTTCCTTTGATCTACTTTGGTGCAGGTAGAGAAGAGCAGAGGGAACTGTCAAGGCCCCAGTGACAATTTGTTTGTTGTGTTGATTAGCATCATAATTAAAGCCTTGCTGCTGTGCGATGTGATATGCCTTTGCAGACCAGTTTTTCTACTGATGGTGCTTCTTCTTCTCCTAACGATCCGGGTGGGATTTGCAGCAACTTGCGCAGGAGCCCGGGTTGCTTGGGTTTCCATGAGGCAGCTGTTTGTGGATAGCTTCTGGAAGCCCCTATTTACTGCAGCCTAATGAGAGATTTTGTTTGTTTGTTTGCACAGTACAAACAGATGTTAAGGCTGGGGCCCTTCTAGTCACAAAAATCAAATGAACTCAGCCTTCTGTGCTACTCTCCGCAGGCTGCAAAATCCCCTTTCCTCTGGTTTTAAACTTAAATAAAGAAGAAAACCAGGCATGCTGCTTGCCAAGCAGTCTCATTGTAAAGCCTTTGCTCTGTGATGCAGTTACACTGCATGAAGCCAAATGTTTGAAAGCCATCAGTGGCTTTAGGGTATTTTTCTTGATGTATTAGGGTATTTTTCTTGATTCTAGGGGCCTCTTGTCCCCCTCTATCCCTCACACACAGACACCCTTGGTATCACCTAAACCCTCCCTGCCTTTTCTGATCATCTTGAACATGAATGCTATCGTGCTGTGGATGTGAACATTTGCAGAAAGTGCAGGCTTTATTCTAACCGTGGAACAGTTCTTTAAAACAACTGTGTAATGTTATCAGGGGCAGATCTGAAGGGGTTGCTGGTAGGGTCCTGAGGTCCTGCTAAGTCCTAATATGGCCCTGGCTGCCCTCACCTGGGTCTCCTCCCACTCCCATGGAGCCCATTTAAGCTTAAGTGAAGTTTTTCAGCCCTTTTTTGAGCTGTGTTGGAGGAGCACAAGCCTGGCTGTGACCTCACTGACCCATAAGCTGAGCTATCTGCCTGACTGTGGGCATGTTCTCCATGGATCATCCTGGTAGCACAGACACCTGGCTGAAGCTGACCGCCACCTTTAGGACTTTTTAGTTCAGGTACAGAAAGGCAAGCCCTGATTGCTGAGTCCCTGATCTTTTGGTTCAGCTGGCCCCATCTCCATTGTGGCTGCTCTGCTAAAGGTAGGATCAACTAAATCCTGTTTCTCCATGGCAAATGTTTTTCTCACCTGTTCTTTATACCCTATGCAGTAGTTTTGCTATTCTCACTGTAGAAATGAGGTTTTGAGGATGCATTTGTGACTACTGAGCAGACATTGGAGATGTGATGGATTTCAGTCAAGCTTGTGACTAGCAGTGTCTTCAGTGAGACTTATACTGATGTATTTTCACTAAGATGTAGTTGTCATGCCGATGATTTGGCAAGGTAAATACGCTATTAAAATCTGGCTTTGATGATGAGTTTTGCTATGATCATTTCTATTATCCTTGATGATGATGAGCTTTGCTATGCTCATTCCTGCTCTGGCTTTTTTTTTAACTTTATGGAACTACATGACCTCCTCTGAATCACAGATGAGCCTAATGGTGACATGGTTGTAAGCTCCATATCCTGATACAGGGTGAGGCCAAGGTTCTCAATGAGTATAATTGCATAATTTGCCCTTTCACCATGTTTCATTGTACTCATGAGGGCACTCTGGAGGCTGAGAGCATTAATGGGAGGTCAGTAACTCCATTTTGGATGGCTCGGTGTCTGATCTTGGCTGCACTGATGAGGAAGCACAGCAAATCTTGTGGGTTGAATGTCATTACTTCTCCTTGACACCAGCATAGCAGAATTGGAATGTAGCCTTTGGAGCAGTTTCACCTCCTATGATCAAATAAACAAGATCTAACAAATGGGACCCTGTTTGTCAGAATTATGTCCATTGACCCTCCTATGGTATTTTTAGCTAGTTAAATGCCTCCAGTGTTATGCTATTTTCCATCTTAATGTGTGTCACAGGACTGGCTGGTCAGAAAGCAAAACAAAAAGGCCTCACATCAAACTCGCATGTAGCCATTGAGATATGAATGGCAGCTAGCAGAGAAGCTGTACTTCTGGTTCATGACTGTCAAATGTGCTTGGAGTTACAAGAAAAGTAGCTTCCAGCTCTCCTGATATAGGAGGACAGAAATAAGTACAAGTAGCCCTTTTCCTGGTGCATCAAAGTTTGATGGCCCTTGCCCAGGGGGAAAAATTATTGGATGAATGTAGAGAGAGACAAAAAAATGTGGTGAGCAGGGTAACTTCCATCATTTATGATGCTACAGACCTAGATGAGTGTGTTTCTTCTGAAAAGAAGATATGTTCTTGACCAGCACTTGTTAGAAGACTGAGTTGCAGCAATCCCTGGTGTTGGCTCCACTGCCTGTGGAGTGCAAGGCAGTTGAACTGAATGATTCTGATGAAATACTCTGGAGACTGTAGCACCTCTAATTCTACAGAAACTATAGATGCAGTTCATAATGAATCAGGACATGAAATGCAATAAAAGCCCAGCAGACTGTGCTATCAGCCAAGGAAATTGCCATCAGTTCTGAGAGAACTTAGTTTTCCTGATAAGGAAAAACGTGTGTGCCTTCAGCTTGTTTTCTCTTGTTACTGAGCATGAATACGCCTTCGAGAGGAGATACAGCATCTGGATGTTTATTTCTTGCCCTGCTGTTAGCCTGTGAAGCTGCCTCATGTATAAGAATACTGGGGGAAATTAGAAAGAGAAAATATTTGAAACCTCTTTCAACTCCTGCTGCATGCTTCATCCACAGTCTGAGCTCATTTGTTGTGTCAGTCTACGTGTGGGAGACAGCATCTCATCAAAGTGAACCATATGGGGAGGTGGAATAGATAAGAGCCAGTCTGAAGCAGAGGTGCAGGGAGATAACTTGAGTAAAGCTCATCTAATTTCAGGGCCTTAAGTTTGGCAGTGAAGTTAACCTAGATGAAGAACAGAAAAGTGGAGTTCTATCACCAAATCTCACCTAACAGGGGTGAAGAATGCAATTCTGGCCCTAAATTTAATGAAATTTGGCCTCTGGGAGAGAGAAAAGATGGACATCAGACGCCAGTTAAATGTCTTTGAAGATGAGGAATGTCTTTACTGAAATTACAGTCTAACCGTCCTGTTTTGTGCAGCTTCTGGGATAACTGCTTTCTTGCTTGGCTCTGTTCTGTGGCTGAGAGCTGCCTGAAACTGGCATGTATAAGCATCAGACTCCTACATGTAGAAAAGAGCAAATTAACACAAATGGATTTTACAATCATTACCATTTCGAATTGCCTTTATAGTATTTTAGAAGAATACCAGCTCACAGACATGTTTGAAATGTGGTTGAAGGAAAGCTGGAGATTGTGCAGCAGTATTTAAGAGATTTACCATGGGATCTAATTAGGGACCTTATTTTTTTGCCTATTTAAGTAAAACTGTATTGATTTCAAGGTTGTGTAGTGATGTAGAGGTGGAGGGAGGCATTTCAACACAGCCAGGCTTTGTAACATTGGCTGACACAAACAGGCTGCTCACATCTGGAGCTTGCTGGTGCCCCAGTGATACCCCAGGAGCCCCACTAAAAGCTGAAGTTAAGCATGTATGAATGTATCTGCTGAATATGAACCTTGGACTTCAATCCTGGCATCTAAAAGTTGCTTTTTTAGGAGTTTCTCAGGACACAGGTCTGCTGTTGTATTTTTATAACAATGGTTTGTGTGTTTTGGCAGTTAAGGTAAATTACATCATTTGACTCAGATTTTTATTTACCTCATTTCCTATTCTAAAAATATACCAAAGATGACTATTCAACATATAAGGCACACTTGAGATGAGTCTGAAATCAGATATAGGAAGGCCAGCAAGCCCTTGTCCTCCCCTTCATTAAAAACACACGCTCCAAGCTGTACAAAGAGATGATGCCTTGTGAAAGGCTGTGATGAGGCACAGACCCCAGGCTGCTCTGGGAAGCAAAGGAAGGAAGAGAGAAAGCAGGAAAGAGAGGAGGGACTACAGCTTCCTTTTCTCCTGGAGGAAGGCTCTGTTCATGAGATCACCCCACAGAGCTCTACAGGCTGTGAGCTATATCAGACCTCATGCAGCAAAATCAGTGTAACCACATGAGAAGCTGCTTTGCATGGACACAGGAGGAATGCTTGTTGTCAAGGTATTTCTGTCCAGCTCAGCTGAGGTGTTCTGAAAGGGGAGAACTTATAGCTGAGGAACCATTTCACACAGGAGCATCCCAGTTGTTTCTCAGGACCAAGCACCCTTTACGTGTAAGACTGCCTGGCACATTCTGGTTTGTTTGACACCCAGCAGCTGACTTGTGGCACCTCTAGAGCTGATGTGAGCCAACTGTAGGGGTTTGGCATTAACTGTGGTCCATCTTAGATTGTTTCTGACATACTGAATGCCCACACTGCAAAGGTTTAGGCACGTCTCTGAACCTCCACCACCTGCTTGCAAAATGACTCTGAATCACCTTCAAGTGGTTTACCATTGCTCTTTTCTAGAGCTTCCTGTTCCAGCACCAAATCAGCCAGCTTGGCAACAAAAGCTTTTTGAGCTAAGCTGTCTGACTTCGCTCTGTTCTGCCAGCAGAATTGCAGGGAAGGAACCTCCAGCCATGTCAAGTGGTTTATTGCTGGGGAGATCATCTTTTTCTTCCTCTTGAAGAACCTGAAAAAGGAGTTTTGGCCTCAGCCTGAACTTCAGCTTTTACCCAAAGCCTGGGCAGGTGCAACTGGCTCAGCTGGATGAAGAGCAGCTGTGCAGAGGGCATGAAATACAGCCTGAAGTCTGCCCTGCCATTGCTCCAGGGATGCTCATGTTAGGATCAGGGTATAATGTCAGTGACAGACTCCACAAATAGTCTGTGTCTTTTGTGGTGTCTCCCAAAATAATGCTGCAATGAGTTAGACTACAAGTCCATTTAGCCTGGCATAGCGCTCTTAATCCTGAATAATAAATGTTACTTGCTCTGGCAGTTTGTACAGATTAACATCCCTGACAGATCTCAGAAGAGAGGCAAAGTACATTTTAAAACATTAATACTCCTCTGCTATAAAAGGATTCTGCAAAAAGCTGTGGTCAGTGCCACAGTCTGCCTTCCAAATTAGGAAAGAAACACAAATTGAGTAATTTTTTTCCTGAGATCTGTAACCCAATCTACTTTAGATATTTAACTCATAGACTTTAGATACTTAGATACTGATACCCAAAATTATAATGTTCTGGTGGTAGGAATTCAGGGTTTTGTTACAGGCTGCCCAACCTCTAGGGATCAAGTGCAAAGCCAGGTGGGGCTGCATGGCTGAAGAGCTTCTCCCTGCCAGCCTTCATCACACCAGGTCGTCTCTGCTGTCATGCTATTACTTGCTTTCTGCTTATGCTTGTTTGTCTCCTGCAAGCCTTTGATTTCATTATAATACAGCTATAAAGCAGATAAATAGCATTTATTCCACCTACTATAAGTATTGTCTGACCTTCTTTCTTCGAAGGGAGCTCGCTACTGTCCCCAGATGTTGATTTAGGATTATTTGTGGAAGGCAAATGGATGCATACATCACATCAAAATATCAATGTAATTTCCCCTGATGAAGCACTGCATGTGGAAAGGTGGGTGTGCTAAACTCCAGCGGCTGAAATAAACAGTGTTAGAACTCCTTGAGAATGATCTTTTTAGGGACACTGTACAAGCAGTGGTTGTCCATGTTCGCCAGTATGGAGCCCACTGGGGCTGGTGGTTTTCTGGAAATTGGGTTGGGGTGAGACTGCTGATATAGTGGTGAATGTGGAAGTGCAGGGTATAAGGAAGAAGAAAGCTTTGGATGATGATGTGTAACCAAGTTGTTTGCGTACCATCTCAGCTCATGGCTGCTTGGAGAGGGAAAGTTGAGTGTTTCCACATTCATGGCAACAGGAAATGCATCTTGGAGCATTTCTGGGTCCTCAAAGCAGGACCCTGGAGGAAGAGAAGGAATTAAAAGCCAGGGAAAGCAGATGGTGGTAAGAACAAGACAAGGAAACCTTTGGGTGTACGAGGAACTGAGAAGAGAATGAGTTGATTGAGCAGCACCAGTGTGACTGGTGCAGGATGTACCAGGAGAGCATGAGCAGATCACTACAGATCTGGAATGGATGTAGTAAAGCTGGGGAGGACTCTGTGTGTACTCTGTTTAGATGGGAATATATGCAAAAGCTATAAGCCACATGAGCTGTGTTTTGTTTTTTCATCCTCTGTAGCGAGGCACCAAGTAGTTGGTTACTGCAGTCTCTAAGTGTGACCAGTGGGAAGCTGGGACTTATCACTGTTGTTTTGTACTAGAGGTGAATTCTAAGGTGAAATTGGCCAGATTTCCCTAGGAGCATCCTGAGGTCCTCTTCATTTTGTCTCAATGAACTCGTGGTGATTTGTGATGTTTCTGGCAAAACAGTTGCATGCTCCTTTGTGATCAAATATTGGTGTTAATTCTTCGCCAAAAATGTTACTCTTTAGCTGCTCTTTATGCTGCAGTGGTTTCTTTTGTGGAATAGGTGGGACTCTGAATCATGCTGCGGTGCTCCTCCTTTCCTAGGCAAAGTCTGCTTTCTGGTCTATTAGCCAGCCCTACAGGTTATCCAACAACCCTCAGCATCCAGGCTGCTATTCATTACTGCACTTTGGGCAGCAAATTTCCATTGGGTGATGAGAAGCTGTATCACTAGCACAGTGTGGCATGTCTCATTGTCTCGCACCGCCAGGATGACAAAGGGCCCTACTGAACCGATACGGCTGGATTTTAGCAAATCCCATTGTCCTTCAGAAAGCCGTGCAGCCAAGAAGTGGCAGGTCTGCTGGAAAAGGGGTACGGCGGCGGGGCGAGGGGTGACCCCTAGGGGCTGAGAGCGGGGCCGTGCCTGGGGGCGGCGGGGCTTTGTGCGGGCGGGGCCGTAACCATGACCTGAGCATCGGCTGCGGCTCCGGGCCGGATCCGGCCCCCTCCAACACCCACCCACCCCGCGGCGGGGGCGGAGGGCTCGGCGCTAAGCCCGGCCCCCGGTAGCAGTCGCCGCAGGGAGGGAGGGCGGCCCGGCCGTGGATGCGAGGGGAGCGGCGGAGCCGGGCTGGGCTCCTCCGGCCGCCCCCGTGCGCTGAGCCCCGCCGGAGCCAAGGTAAGGGCGGGCGGCGAGCGGGGCGGTGGGTGTCCAGCGGAGACCATCGGAGCGGAGCTGAGGCGGCGGTTGCACGGGGCGCGGTGCGGAGCGATGCCACCGCGGGGCTGCGGATCCCCGTGCTTGGGGCTGCCCCACGGCCACGCCCGGTCGGAGCGGGGCAAGAGATGCGGGAAGGCGTCGCTAAACGGCGGTCCCTCCCGCAGCCGGAGTTCGGCGTTGCGTGGAGCGTTGGATCCCGGTGGGGTACGGATCCCGGCGGTGATGGGTCGAGGGATGCACATCTGGAAGGGCTCGGGAGAATTGGCTTCCTCACCGGGAATGATGAAAAATCTAGTGTCGCTGCCGTAATTTCACTCTCGGCTTAGCTGTTAGCAAATATTTACTCACTGCCAGACAATGAGTGCCGTTTGTTAGCTTGTGGTCTGAGGAATATTCCCACGCTAACTTACTGCGGAGCGGGATGGGACACGCTGCGCTGTCACTCTGCATTGCCCCGTGCCTGCCCTTCCTTTTAAGAGAAAAGGAGTCGCAGCTTTGTGTTTATGCCCGGCACATGGCTCGTCAGCCTGTGTAAGGGCACGTTTGGACAGAAATACGTTCCTGCCATTGGCTTCCTTTGCTTGTGTTACCCGTGGCTGCCTTCCTGGCTTCCCCTGCTTCCTCCCCTCTCCTAGAATAGCCCCTTTCCCTGTATTGTTCTTGGTGCGCTTCCTCTTGCCTTGCTCTTCCTCTAGCCCTCACTGCAGGTTCTCAGCACAGAAGCCCTGCTGGCATGTGCTGTCACCTTCCCCATCAGTCTCCGTCCCCCCCTCCCCCCCAGAGAGTTTTAAAGTCTAGAGCTTCCTACTTGAGTAAATCCTTCTTCCTCTGTGGAAAGTGCAGCAGCCTTGATTCAATTTGACTCCAATTGCCTATGAAGAGGTTTAAACTGTGTTGAAATCAACTTCATTTTGAAGCTGCTGTGCGGTCAGGAGGAGATTACTGGTGGCCTCTGCAGTGCCTTGGGTCAGTTTATGTAACGCAGTGTCTTTGTAAACTGGGCTTCCTAACTCCACTATTAATGATGTGTAATAACTTAAGGCTTTAATTTTGACCACACTGCTTCATGGGTGATGGGGTGCTCTGCAGCTGTGTTAAATGTAGCTGGAAACTTAGATCAAATGCCTTATTCTTGGAGGGGGCAAAGTCAATGCCCCTTTTGGGACTGGAGGAGATGTAGAGGGAAGCCAGGTCAGGAACTTATGTCTGAAATTGTCCCATCTGCAGCTCCTGAAGCATGCTGGTTGGATCTCGTGCCCATTCGGATGGGTTTGTGTGTCTGTACTGACCCACAGGCAGCTTCCATCTGCAGGACTACTTGACTTTTCCCAGGGCATCATCCTATAAACAAAGAGCAGCTGAGCTGCTGTAACTTTTGCAGGATTCCCAACAGTGATGCAAGTCCAACCTTTAATGGGTTTTCATGGAGCTGTAACAGGTAAGACCTTAGAGCAGCTAGAGAGCTGCTCTGCATCCTGCGGAGGACTGCAGTGCTGTGTTTGTGCCTGGATCATGCAGACAGGGAATGAATGCATCCAGTTCTTGCCTGTTCTCATCTGTGTTCTTTCTTCATCTCTTTCTTGAGTTATGCTGCTCTTTACTTAAAAAAAGCTTATCCTACAGGAGTTAGCAATGCTTGCCTTCAAGATTTATATTCCCTGCAACTGAGTGAGCTTCAGCGGTTGGTCTGTTCTATGCCAAAACTTGTCTTACTGATTTCCTTGGACTTTCATGGGTGCACCTGTGCCAGGCTTGATCTCTTTAGTTTGCTTCTGATGTATGGAACACATAAAAAAAAAAAAAAAAAAAAAAATTACTAAGAAAGTGCACTTCAGTCCATTAGATATTTAAAATGTCATCGTAGTCAAAAGGCAGCAATTGTACAGAAACCTTTCAATCCATTAAGCCCTGGAATGCCATAAATTTGAAAACACAGCAGGAAAAATGAATTCCTGAGGTCTAACATGCAGGTGAATGCTTTTCTGTGCTTTGCTGGGGATGCTGGCTTTGTGCTCACTGCAGCTGGGGTATTTTCTGGCTGGTGAAGTGAAATTGCTGCCTTGTTCCCTGGAGCAGGGTGGTGAATGCATCTCATCTCTAGAAACTGCTCTTTGTAGATCTGTGCTGTGACACATTCTGTAACTTATTTTCCTGATGCCCATCCACATCTGCAAGTCTGCCCTTAGTTTCTGGTAATTAAAGCAGCAGAAGGGGCTGAAGGGAGGCCTACTGCAGGGCTTGTATAATTTTTAAGGATCTCGTGTCCACTATCCTATTTTCTCCCTGTGTTCCTTAGCACATCGTGGAGGGTGGGGAGGAGGGAAGGGAGTGCGAGGAAGTGGGTGAATGCAGTCCTCTGCAATCTAGGGGCTCTGTTGGTGACTCTTGCATCTTCCAATGGGGATGGTGGGCCAACGTGTCAGATGTATTTGCAAGCAAGTGATGGTATAAACTAAAGCTGGGAGATGAACAGGTTAGGAGGTTAATGAGATGTCTGAACTAAATTGATTTTCCATACAAATTGGCTGCAGTGTGTTTTGTTTGCTTTCTGCCTTTCTCTTGGATGCTGCGTTGCAGCAGCTACGTGAATGTAATGAGCAGTAAAAGGGATGGGGAGTTGTGGTTAAATGGGAAATGTGTTTGGGAAACCTTGTTCTTAGCCCTGCGTGTGCTGCCACACAATTTGGGGCAGAGTAAGGCATCTCTGGCTTAGGACCCTGTGTACCTTGGTCTGGGTCTTGGTGCCATGACCGGCTGAGTATTGTAGAATCCTGGAGTCACAGAACCATAGGAATCATCTAGTTCTGACCCCTTGCCATGGGCAGGGTATATGCAGAGAGCTGCATGTTCTAACTGTCAAGTGAAGCATTTTGTGCCTAGCTTTAATAGCAACCTCTTCTTTAGGCATAGCATTATGCAGCCTAACTAGATATCAGAGGAAGATCAAGCTTTAGCTCACTGTGTCGTGACAGAAGGACTGCTTGAATGGAGGCAGAGGCCTGGCACCTCTGCATTTGCAAATCAGGCATCACATAAACCAGCAATGTGCCATATGCTGCAAGACTGGTCCATACTTGAAACTGTTTGCTGAGAAATATTAAGTCTAGAGCTTAGCACAGTAAGTAGGTCACTGGGCATTGTTGGTAAATGATCTATGGCCTTATTGCATAGATCTCACCATTGGTGTTGTATGACAGTGATTAGTTATAGGAACAATTCCTTGGCTGGCTTAGAGCATGTATGTTTCTTTTTTAAGCAGGCTAAGCAGTTTGCATCCAATAAAACAATGAAAAGCCATTGGCAAATCTGCTATTGTTTGGTTGAAGCCACTTGGAAGCATCAAGCCTTCCTCTTGCACCCAGTCACAATGCATCAATGCTTTCAGCAACTGTTAACCTATAGCACTGAACCACAGGACTGTTACAGAAAGCAGGGGTTTTTGTTTTCTTTTGCTTTTTAAAGCAGCACAACAAACCACCAAAATGTGGGTTCTTCAGAATTGCAGTGATTGCTGGAGAACATAGACTGCACATAGGAGACATGCAAGCTGTAATTTCAGTTAGCCCTTTGGTTTTGTGTAGGCTGCCTACAGAGATATCTTCTGCAAGGTTGGGGAAGGATTTGCTGTTGCGGTGGCTCCTTTGTTTAGAGAATAAACTCTTTGTAGGTCATCTGAAATTAGAGCAGATGAGAGTTTCAGGTTTATAGCAGCTGTCAAGCCAAGGAAGGGGACTTCAGCACAAAGAGAGATGCTGAAGAAGAAACAGTTGTACGGCAGAGATCTTGTGAGTTGTTGGTCAGTTTACCAAACCGTTACAGAAGTGGTTGCCCAAGAGATGGCAAGTTTCTCCAGAACTTCAAATACACAAAACTGTGGCACTGAGGTCCTTCTGTTCCTCTGTTGGTGCCGCTCACTGCCTCCAGTTTGCAGGTGGATTCTCAGTATGCCCTAAGTGCTGGGTGAGGTGTGGCTGGAGATGTGGTCTGGGTGCTGTGCCAGGAGAATCCTTTCAGCCATTGCTTGGCTGGTCTGGAGGGTGTGCATGTGCTCAGTAAGCTGGTATTGATTGGCAGTCATCAGTTCAAATTGTCACAACCTGCCCATACTCTGTTTTACAGAGGCATGTGGGTACCTCAAACCCTTTCTAATATGTCCAAAACATCAAGCCCTACAGCTTTTCTCATGTTAATGTTTGAGCCGTGCTTAATTGCTTTAAAAGAGAGTTCCATGGGTTGGTTGATCTCCCCATAGATGAATGTCTTTCATGTAATTAATCCTTTATTTTTTTCAGGTCCAGGATGTAGGAGAAATGGCTTTAGAAACAAATATGTTTACCTTGCACTTCACTACAAACAACTCCCCTGTTCTTTAAAGCAGAAACAAAGCAAAAAATACGTTGCATTTCCTCCTTCAAAAATAAGACACTTTTCTACATGTTCTGTGGAGCAGGGAAAATATTGTATCATCACAAGCATTCCAAGAGAGAACTTTCATGGCGTTTTGTTCTTGAAAAATCCTGTAAGAAAATCCAATGATAAGACAAAGTCCATGGTGAAATCTTAACCCTCTTGAAAGTAATTGGAATCTTCAGGCCAGGGTTTTGCCTGGAGTTTCACTTAAAAATTTCCTTGAGATACTGTACTGGTGTACTTCAGAGCTGTAGAGTTGCACAGTTGTGCTGAAATGCCAGGTCCTATATGTTCCAGCGTTATTCATAAATGATCATCCAGTTGGTTTTCTTTTTTCCCCTTGGAACGAAGCCCAGTGTGATTAGCAAACAATCTCTCAGTGTATTTTGATTGCTTTTAAATGGGTGGATTAAATGGGCATCAGCAAAGAACTTGTGCATCCTTTTTCCATCTTTCTTAAGAAGCCCTAAGAGAATTAGAGGGAGACATATGACAAGTTTTCTTGGTGCAGAGACTGTTTTCTCTTGTTTAAAGGGAAGAGTCTGTAAGTAATAATAATTACTGGACAATTTGGAAAGTGCATTCATTTGACTCAGCCTGCCCTGGCCCAGAGAACACAGCAGGGTCTATTATTGAGGTAAGAGTTTGAGTGCTTTCGTATGGCAATGCTTGATTTACTCATCTGTTTGTCAGCTGAAGTCTCAGGTAACAGAGAGGTGGAGGGTGATAATGTGATAGAAGGACGTGGGGATGTTTTAGAGCTGGAAGCAGACTCAGCTTGGGGGTAGGGGCCTAGAAAGCCGGGAGGAGGAGGAGAGCATCTTGCCAGGGTCACTGCTCTGGTCCTGGCTGGGCATTGTGCAAAAGGCAGTTGCCATCTGTAATGTAGGCTCAGGCTGAGATCATAGCATGTTGATGGATTTTATGTGACATAATGCCTCTTGAGGTATTGCTCTGCTAAACGCATAGGTTATAGGAGCGTGGTTGCTGCATCAGTCTCAAGAATCCCTCTTGGCTGTTATGGAAAGCAGATGTACATGTTCAGTAGCTGTTGTGCAAGAAAGCTTGGTCTGAATCAAAGCTATAAAGAAAGCAGTTCCTAAAGAAAGGTAAAACATCTGAAATCTCAAAAGATTTAAAAAGAGGATAAGATTGCAGACTATGACATGATCTGTCATGTTGTCTGTCCCCAAAGGCAATAGGGGAGGAAAATGTGTCTGGAGCTGGAAAAGCATCTCCAAAAGTGAGTCCCTAATGTATGGGGATGGCTATGATTGCATGAAAGTTTGGCTGTTTTCTCCTTGCTTTCCCTTGGTTGTAAGACAAATCTCTCCTTGCTCTTTCTATTTAAGTCTAGACTTATGTTCCTAGTTTAGAAAGCAAACTAATAACTGCTCCAGATTGTGGATTCAGCAATTTGAACATATTTAACTCTGACACTGATTTTCCTCTTGTGCCTAATACAAAGGAAATATCTTTATTTGCGGGAATGATGCCTAAACCTGGTTGAAAGCAAACTCAAAATGACCAATGTTTTGCTAATACTCTTTCAATAAAGTGTCTGCGCCACATATGAAAGCCATGTATGGAGAAGGAGTGCGAAACGTGGCAACTCAAAAGATGTGCTGCAGTAGAAGTCTTTCTAACCTTTACCATGTTAGCTGTATAACTTTACCGTAAGAAGAACAGTGGTTTGTAAATGTTTCTTCCTTCCCCCAACATCAAAAATCTTAGAGTTGATAGAATCTAATGCTTCAGCAATTAGAATGCAACTAGCATCTACTGTGAACGTGCTTGTTAATGGGATGGAGATGTGTACATGTTGTGTAGGATCTTCTGGACCGTTCTTTTCTTTGGTCTTCCAAAACAAAAACTTCTGATTTGGGTAATGAACAGAACTTTTCTTCAACTCCTGTTGTCTCCACACTGAAATCCAGTTGCAGCTCTTGATTTAGATGTCTGTGATCTTGTGCAGAGGGAAAAAGCTTGGAGGAGAGACCTTTCCTAATCACTTCTACAGCACAACCTGACTTTGCCTGCATGGGAGTCAGAATTAGGAAGCTCCAGAGGTGTCTGTTTGGCAGCCTTGAGGCTGATGCATTGTCTGGCACTGAGCAATGTTTATGTACTTATCTGTCAGTGTTTCCTAATGGCGACCATGTGAGTCTGCCTCTCTTGGCAAAGGCATAACTCACTTTCCACACTGTAGCAATCATTGCACTTACAAGTAAATCACCATAAGGGTTGCATTTGAGTCTCTGCTAAGCAACAGGGGAATCATCTAATAACAGCTTTCTGTGAAACCGAAGGTGAAAGGAAGTTGAAACCTAATAAGCAAATGGATCTTGGTGAACTTGAGACATTCTGGGGACACCAGCAAACTCAGTGCATGCAGCTGTTCTATGGGCAGTAGCAAGAATCTCATAAGCAGGCTGCTGTCAGAGCTTCCTACTTTGCCACTTGAATTGATTATTATTGGCACAAGGAGAAGAAAACAGGCTTTCTCAACTCCGCCTGATAGCAGATGACGGGAGGAAAGAGGGATGTGTTTGTATGGGCTGGCATCACTGAGCGATTGAAGACCCTGCTTCTCCCTTGCAAATGTTGCTTAACTTTTAAATCGTAGTGTCCACTGGTCTGCTACCACTGTTGTATAGGAAGCCATGCAATGTATGAAGCTGTTTGTTTGGATCACCTTTAAGGATGGGAATTTCTTCATTGTCCTCTCCCAGTCCAAGAGGGAGGTGGGTCTGTGGTAGGTTGAGAAGTACAAAAAATAAACTGTGGGGAAGGAAACCAGCAGCTCCTGCTGTGCTGTCTGCCATATAAGATATGTCTTGATTTATTGCTAAATAAGCAGCTCTCATAACAAAGGTATTTGAAGAAATTTGTAGTAAAAACTATTCAGCTGAAATGAGTTAACCCTGTTTGATTTCACTGAGCTTTCTGACTTGATGGAACTTGGCTGCTAATGTGGTGCTTTCAGTTGAACACTGGGAAGTTGATGTAATTTTAACCCCGTCATTTTTTGTCTGAATCTGTTGTGATGTTTTTGTGTGTTGCTTTTTTTGTTGTTGTTGTTGTTAACCCAGTACAGCTTTGATTCCTGGTAGAAGTAGTGTTCAGCAGCGCATTAACATCTCCTCTTTCAAAAGTTACGCCCTGCCACAGCGTCATATTCTTGTTAGGGCAAGCTGCACTTCTCTGCTTCCTGCCAGAGGAATCCTTCCCTGTAGTTTGTTTTTTTTTATTATTTTTATTTTTTTTGGGGGGGGGGTTGTTGTTCTTTTCTTTTCGTTGTTGCTTTCCAATCTCTCCCACATTGCGTGGATGAAGTCCGGAGCAGGCAGCAGCTGAGAGACGGTATGTTTATTCAAATACATCGGAGTGTCATCTTTGCTTTTGACTAAAAAGTGGCTGCATGGGATTTCAGTGGCACCAGGAATCAGGCTCCCAGTTTGCTCAGCAGTTGTCTCCAGCTCCATCTCTTCTGGTTGTGCTTTGTGGTAGACAGTCTGTCTGGTGCTTCCTCCGCAAAGTGATAATTGTTGTTTTTGCATGCTGGTGTTGTTCTGAAGTCTTGTCCTGCTAAAATGAAGCTTAAGGGAAAAAGGTCAAGAAAAGCAATGGGGTGGGGCTGTGCTGGGAGCAGCAGCCAGAGAAAAACCAAGTACAAAATGAATACAGCAAATGGCAAGCATGGAAATGCTGCAAGGAACAGACTGAGCGACCGTTTGTCGTTAGGAAGCTGTGCCTGGTGATTCCAGGTAAGTGGGATCAGTCTGACTGTGCTCCCAGCCCATCGCTGAGCTGTAGTAGTCCTGCTGAAGGCAGTGTGGGAGCAGGTTGTGGCAGTTTGTCTCAGCAAACAAAGACACTTTGCTGCTCCTTTGCTTTGCAACCTGCTCAGAAGCATGAAAACAGACCTGGAGATGTGATGTGTTTTCTCAGTTGAGACCTGAACTGTGAAAGCTGAATGGAGATGTGCCAGGGATGTGGAGATCAGTAGTTGCAGGCTCAACCCTATGCTTGGACACATACAACATTTAATGTTTTCTTTATTATTTTTAACATGCTTGGTAACTTCTATTGTTGCAATCCATTCTCTTAAATGTTTGGAGCTTGGAGTCCCTGCCTGGTGGCCTTGGTGTTCTGGCTTGTGCCAGAAATCAAAATCTAATCAGAAACAACAGCAGCACGCTTTGCTTACTGCTGGAGCTGCTTGGTGTCAAGATAAGCACGCGTGGGGAGGAAGACAGGAGAACTCCATGTGCCTGGCTGTGTGCTCCTCCTCACCTCTCCAGCAGTAGTGGGGATAAGAGCTTCATTTTATCCATGTGGGTCTGTGACATCAGGCTGCGAAGCAGTGCTCTGCAGAGCCGTCAGATGCAATGTACGTAACAGCAAATGAAGCATTGACAAAAATGAAGTTGCTGGTTTCTTTCTCACAGAAGACATTTGCTTCTTTGAGATCAGGAAGAAGGAGAGATGTAGGAATGTATGAGTGAGGGGTGGAGAAGAGGGCAGATCTGTGCTGTCCCCAGGCACCTTTCCCAGGTCCTGGCCTGGGTGCTGCAGCTTCACCCCCCTGGGCCTCTCCCAGCTCTGGGGGGAGGCTGCGGGGCAGCGGTGCCTCCTTGGGGAGATGGGAGTGGAAACTCCCGCAGTGCAGGAAAAGATGGCTGATAAGGTGCCGGGTGCTGCGCTTCCCATAGCACTGATATCTAATGCTTCTGGAAACGAATGAAAGGCTTTGCAGGAGGGGAGGTTGTTTGGCAAAGAAGTTTGGAGCAGATGAATCAACACCTGGCTGTAGCTTGCACTCTGCCTCTGGGGCACGACAGATGTAAGAGCAGTTTTAGCAGCAGTGCCCATTGCCTTAGGCTGGTGGGCCTTTTTCAGGCCATCCATGGCATTCAGACCCTGTAGGCAAGGCTTCAGAAGGGCACTGCAAAGAAACATAACAGCAATACTTGGTGGGTGCAAACATCAGCATGGGAGAGCTGCTCAGTGCAACATAAGGAGTGCTAATGTAGAAAGCTGAGAAAACGGGTGTTTGCCTGATCTGGATTTGCTCCATGTCAGGGAATTCTGCAGAGAAGTCCCTGGCAGGCACCAGGACATTAGCTGAAAGCAAGCACGAGAATGTCCAAGACTTTGGAGCAGTTGGTGCTTGGGACCAGATGTGGGATCCACGTGTGTGGACTTCTGTGACCCCAGGGGGTTTCTCAGTGTTAGTGTCTCCCTCCTAGGGACTGGCCTGGGATTTGAGCCATACATTTGTCCATGCAATCGAGTACATACATGCCTATCAGTTGTTTTCTTGTGACATATTTGCTTGGTTTTTTATTTTGCTGCATCTCAATTTATTATCCCATATCTTTGTTATGCATGAGGTATGGTATGTGACTCAACTGGAGGGAGGTTCAGAGGTATTTTTTTGGTGGTGCTTTATGCCCTTCTTAAGCACAAAAGGTTTTGAAAGTTTTGTTTGTCCCTTCAGCATGCAATTATTCCAAGCAAGAAATCTCTGAAGCTGTGATGTGTACCTGAGGGTACACAAGATGGGAGCAAAACTTACATTCAAGCCAACCACTGTGCAGTAAGTTCTCAGTGTTGTTATTACAGGTGAGCAATATCACTGTTACTGAGATACCTCCTCTGAAAATGAGGTGGTGATGCTCCTAACCACTGCGCTCCCAGCGTTCCTAACAGGTGCATGTTAAATCGAATTGCATTTGTTTTCATACAAAATAGAGATGCAGAGATTGTTTAAAAATAGTCTATAGCTAGGTTTGAATGGAGACACAGAGATGTGCCTTGCAGGATCTGGGCACAAGCAGCCATGCTCCATGGAGGCCCTGTGCACTCAGCAGAAAGCTGAGAAAACAGGTACATGCCTGATCTGGATTCCCTCTATGTTAGGGAACTCTGCAGAGAATTGTGTTGTACCTTGCTTTTTGGCCTGTAACTGAACTGCAAGCTCTGTGTGCTCAGGTACCTCTAACCATTCGTGCTGCTCAGTACAGGATCTCTTGCAAAGTGGCTAAATCTGCTGTGGATATAAATGGACTCAGAATGGAGTAATAGAACACGCACATTGGTTCATTAATATAAAGCTTAGCCCTTTCATGTTAAGGCTTTTTTTTTTTTTTTAAGTGCTGGAACCTCTTGGCATGGTCACAGCCACCTTTTTTCTCTAAATAACGTTTTAGGATAATCATTGAGTGGGATGACTGTCCCCTGTGAGGGTTTAACAATGTTGGCAAGCAGAGGATAAAATCAGTCATGCTGTGTCTCTGGTTTTAGTGAAAGCAGGGCAGCAAGGTGAGAGCCAGCTGTTCCTTGAGCTCTGCTGTGAGAGCAGAACCCGCACTGATGGAGCTGGGCAGGAATGTGCCAGTATTTACCCAGGTTTTAAAGAGTACATTTAGCAGTGGGATGCATTCTGCATGTTCATCACTCCCTTAGGAAATGAATTGAATATAATGTAGAACTTGAGCAAATATTTGGAAGGCTGATGAGAGACTTTGGAGGAATACGTCCTCCAAATTTTGGGGAGAACAATTAATCATGGTGTAGTTAATTGTCTCATCCTCTAAGCTCCCTCTCAAGCAGCACTGCTGCCTGGGTGGTTACCATAATCCTCTTTATTTCATTTCAGTATGAGTCTGGGTGAGCACCTGATATTCAAAATGGGATTAGGAGAGGAAAAAAATTGCTACTAAAATTGGTAATAACAGAAAGCAAACCTGTCTGACAGCATCTGCCTTATGATCTTCTGGGAGCAGGCTAAAGAATCCTTAATTACCTTTTTTGCAAGGGTGGGGTGCTGTCTCTGAAGAATTAATTTAGGAAGGTTACAGCTGGAATTGCTGCTGCCTGGGTTACAGCAGCCTAATGAATTGTCGTGAATTAGCTCCTCACCTGCAGTGGGCTCTGGGAGGAGGAGTGGGGTGGTGTGAAGGCAGGTTGGAGTAAGTGAGGCTAGGAAGGATTGGGATCCAGACATGAATGGCTCCCTATGTGCCCTGCAAACAGGTCTGGTGACTTTATCTACGGACTGAGAACGTCGGACACTGTACCAAAGCAAAGCGCTCTGCTCCTTAGGTAATGAACCATTATCATTACCATTAGGGGGTCATTTAAATGAGAGGCAATGAGCGCTCTTACCTTTGTGCAAATGCCCAGAGGCTTAAGAGATTTGTCACGCTTAGGCTGCTGCGAGCCCCGTGCTGCTGTGTTGGTGCACCGTGAAATTTGTGCTTCTCGTCTTAAATGCCCTTTCCGTTTGCTGCTCTGAAGGTGATGAAAACTTGTACAAAATTATTTCCCCAATGAAAGCTGGAGCAACGCTCTGTCTCCAACAGTGTGCAGCTCTGGCTGCTTCAGGAGGTGTTCAGGCTGCTGTTACCAAAGCCGTGTGTGTTCATTTGGGTATTCTTTTCCCAAGAAAGTCAACTCTCATTTGAAATAGAAATGAGCTCATGTCCAAAAGTATCTGAGTGGCTGAGAGCTCAGGTACTGAGTTACTTAAGGCTTTCTTGGATAAAGACCCGATATTCTCACCTCTGTTTGGGAGAGGTAAGAATTGTATCGTGCTGGAAGAAGCCTTAATCCCTGAATAAAGGGGAAAAAGAAGACTCGTGCATGAAATAAGCACTGCTAGTCTTTTAATAGATAAGATTGAATGGCTTCAGTCAGTATCACGTAAATGTTCTCTTGGCAAACAATTTTTCATTGATTCAAGTACTGGAAAAATCCAAACTAGGCAATGCCAGGGCTGCCCAACATGCAGGAATATCTGCATGGCTGCTTGTGGGATTTTTCATCTATCTAGCCACTGGGGCAGGCAGCTGCGATGACACAGCAGCGCTGTAAGGAGGCTGCCTTCTGGTGTCCTTGTGTTTCTGAAAGCTGATCGTTTAATGCCTTGTGGTGTTAAATGGAACACGAATTCTTGAGGCTTTCCGGTGCTTTACAGGGGATGCTGCTGAGGTGCTATCATCAGAGATGCTTTGTGAAATCTGAAACGATTTGGAGTTATCTGGCCAAGCAGCGTGCTCCTGTGAGCTCTATTAGAGAAAATCTAAGTCAGCTCCAACTTAACAATGAACAACCATTGAATAAAATGATGTTGCTGCTCTGTAGGAGGAGAAATATGACAGACCGTTCTGTGTCTTTGCTGAATTATACTAGGAGCTATTTGCAGCAGGCAGGAAAATCGTTGTTTGGTGATGCTTCTGTGAGCTATGGCTGTATTATTCTGGTGCGTGCTGCTCCTGTGGATGCTGCTGGGTATGGAGATCTCTGCTGCTGGAAGGCAGCTTATCTACAGCCCTCCTCCCTTGGCGTCTTTGTTTTTTTCTGTTGCTTTCTTATCTTCACTCTCAAGTCATCTTTTCCCTCCTCATTTTAGGCTCTCCCTGCAGAGGAAAGAGCCAAAACATACATAGACACAAAAAAAGTTGCTTTTATGCCTAGCTGTGCATGTACACAGAAGGGGAAGTTTATTGCAGCAGGAATGTACTGCATGTAGGCACGATGTGCTCCCAGGAAAACCTCTGCATCCCTGGCAGGTCAGAGGAATGCTGGTAGAAAACAAGCTGTATGCTACAGCTGCAGCACGTGCACCCTCAGCAGTGGCATCATTCCCCTCCTTGAACTTGCAGTGAGAGCAATGCAAAATTAGTGTAAGACCTCCAAAGCAGTGATGGGACACCTGGTGCCCCACTGGGAAGCAGAACATTGCAGTGTTGTTGGCAAAGATGAGCACAATCTTTGCTGCTGGTTTTCTCTGCTACTCATTCTTCATTCTACTTAATAGATTCTTGTGAGCATCTCATAATCAAACCCAAAATGAAATGCAGAGGATGGTAAGGCTGTAAATGGGAGATGGATGAGCTCTCAGCTGTGGATGCGTGGGATTCACATCTCTGGGGATGCATGTTCATAAAGGCTGTGTTTGTTGATGGCACAACAGAGACCTAATTACAGGCCTGCTCTGTCACAGCTGTGTTATCCTCGTGTGCAGACCAGGCATAAACTTCAGTTTCCCAAGGGAGAATACTGTGTGTAATTTCGTATGTATTTTAATGTTCTCCATTTAGAATAAAATGAAGTATTTCCTCTTTTTACTCTACCACAGCCATGCCTGTTCTTTTCACTCCTATTCTTTTACCAGCTGAGGATTTTTAACTATATTTTTTTTTCTGCCCCTTCAGTTGGTATTCTGCTTCCATATATTTCAGAGAATGCCTTTCTCTGAGTCAGAGCTGGGGAACACTGGCCCAATTTGCACTTGCTGCTCATTGCATGTACGTGGCCTGGGAGTTGTAAAGTCATCCAACTTTTTCCCAGCACTATTTATTTTTAAATGTTGTGTAACAATTCCCTGTAGTAAGGTTGGTTTGAAATAGAGCCCCTGGGAGCTGCTGAGCCTTAAGGCTTTGTGCCACCCAACACTAAAATAAGGTGAGGATCCTGGATTACAGTTTGTAAGTCTTTGTAGCCCTGCTGTGATTAGTGTTTTCATTAAAGAGGGGTTGGATTTTTACATTCCTGACTTGATCCTTGTCTGGGGCTCACCTGGCTGTATCTGTGCTGCTTTGCATTGCCTGATTTCTTTGCAATAGTAGCATTATTACAGTCCATCTGATATTTTTAAGGTTCCTTTTTCCCTGGGGATGAATACTTTGGGAAATTTTCCTTCTCCTGCAAAATGTCCTTCTGTCCAGCCTAGAAATCCACACAGTCACTCTATCACTTATTTCTGAGTAACTGAGGCCATCGGTGTGTTCCCATAACCAGCGCGCTGTCCTGGGTTCCCAGATCCTTCTGAAGGGGAGGGGTGGTACATAAGGTAACTTCTAGAGGAGCCAAGCAGTCTTTAGGAGAGTTGATATGCTTAAACAAAGCTGTCCCTCGAGGGATGAAGGAGCAAAATGCTTCATAAGTTGGTGGGGAGACCCAAGATCTCACTGACAGCTAATGGCAACAGATGGTAGAACCTTGGCAAGGTGCTGCGGCTTGGTGTCTACTTGTCCTGCTTATTTGACTCATTCTCAAATGTAAGACCAGTTTAAACCCTCACATCAAGTCCCAGGGAGCTTAATAGGTGCTCAGTTTTCTAAACTCTTTCAGAGAATGCTACACAAGTGCAGTCGCTTGTAGCTAGCCGTGCCTCTTGCTTGTATAATACAGCAGTGCAAATCTAAGGACATTAGCCATCCAGTGGCTGTTTGCAGGAAGAATTAGTGGTTGCAGATCAAATCATGCTGACTGACCAAGAATGTGGGCAGGTAGAGTGTGGCCCAGAGAGCTCTGAAAACTTGGGGCAGAAACAGCAAGCTTGGCTGTCACCCATTGCAAACACGTAGAGGACTTAAAATTCAGACCCTGATGCTGTTGAAGTTAATGGAAAAAGTTTGTCATTATGTCTAAACACTGGGAAGTTCGCTTAGAATGGTGGCAATCCTGTGTGTGTGTGTGTGTGTGTGTGTGTGTGTGTAGAAGGCATTTGCATAACGCACTGTATCAAGACATCTCCAAAATTGAAAGTGGCTTTCTCAGCTGCAGAGAGCCTCTTTATTTCCTACTATAAATAATAAACTCATTTTCTGCAGCAAAAGTGGTCCCTGTAGGGAATACTGATCAAGGCCATTCCCAGGGTCTGGGAACTGCTAATGCATCTTGCAGCTGGGCTGCTGTGTGCCTGCTCTGCTGGTCCTTGAGCTGTGTCTGGGGGCTGTGCAGTGCTGAGCTATGCAGAGGTGCTGCGTGGACCCCATGCAACACAGCCAGATTGCAAAGCTGTCATGGAATTGGTTTGGGTTGTATCTGAGGCTTTGTGTTGGAGGAAGTCAGTGGGCAGCTTCTCATGTTGCTTTTAGTGGGGTGGGGAGGTGTACTGTGCTATGAGAAGTGCCCTCAGATTGCCGTGTTGGATACAGCTCACCAGTGTGTGACTTTGAATGCAGTAAGGCTTCTTGTGGGGAAGGTTTTCCTGACTATTCTGACAAATTACTCTTTAGGAGCATTCTGTTATACATGGTCATGGGAGTGGAATGACTTGCTTCTCTGCTGCTACATCGTTTTGAGGAATGAAAGGTAATCAAAGGTGCATTGATATTAAACACCCCTCTTGCAGGGAAGATGATGACATTAGCCAATAGCTCTTGCCCAGAGAGGTCTTCAAGTGGATTGGGTTTCATCCCAGGTATAAGGTTTCATGTGGAGCAGGAGCCAGGTTTTGAGATATAAAGCCACCTTCCCTGGGAGGATTGAGGGTAAACTGCATCAGCTGTGAGCTGTGTGCTTTTAGCAAACTCTTTGCATCCCTGCACCCTGGGGTAGGTGGATACAGAGCCAGGAGCTGTGCTGCTCACACTGCTGGGTGCTGTCACTTTGGCCCTGGCGTTGTTACAGCTCATTCTTCTGCTGTAGGACTGAGATTTAAGTAGTTGCAAGTGGGATGGCTTGGGTTTTGCTCTGAAATAAACATGATGTAGTTATTGTGAGTGTGGTTATAGACTGTGCTCTCACTGATGCTAGGTGGGCTCAAGTGAGGGGGTAGATAGAAGTGGAACAAAACCTTGAGTCTCCTTCAGGGCTATAAATCAGTTCATCAGACTCATAAGTGCTTTGATACAAGGCAAGGTCCATAAGATATTGAAATCCAGGCTTTCTGTTTCTGCCTTGAAATCAAAATGAAGCCAAAAATCACAGAACCCAATTAATCATCTTTGGGTTAAATCTTGCAAGTAATACTGTATAAACACTTTAGATCCAGAGGGGATTATGGGCAAATATGAAGCTGATGGAGGAGTTCAAGGATGTTCTGAATTGCAAAGTAGGCATGCAGAAAGCATTTCTGGAGCCTGTGGGCTGGAAGTGTGTGGAAGAAGGGATGGATGGAGGTTCTGAGGGCAGCAGCTTGGGGTAAATCAGACCTGGCTGAGGCTGGGGAACAGCAGAAGCGTGAGGGAGAGGAGAAGGTAAAGCTCCAGAGTCCAGAATGGCCAAAGATCCATGGGGCAGCCTGAGCCCTGCCACCAGTGCTGGCTTTCTTGTGGGGTCATGGGTAAGTTGCTTAACCATTGTGGGTTTGCTTGCTCACCTATAAAACAGGCATCAGTCATGGCAGGGGACTTGAATCAACTGATTGTTCTCAGGTATTTCAGGATGGTGTTTTACTTTGGATTACTTTTAGACGCAGTCAGGTCTGTGTAATCATTGTGTTTACAGGTCAGTTCATTTACTGTGGTGGGAGAACGGGGAAAAAGAGGCAATATTGTATGTAGATTTATTTTTTTAAAATGAAGATAACTACTGTATTCTGTCTTCAGTATCTGAAGGGGCTGTTTCAGAAGGCTGAGTGCCAGACATTTCCCTATAGAAGACAAATTCTCTCTGGTTCTTCATCCTCTTTGTGTCTGCAGTCGAGTACACATGATTAATTGATGGCTTCATTTCCCCAAAGCTGCGTGGCTGGAGCAGTCTCCATTATCCTCCCTGCTCAGGCACCTACCCAGGCTCTGTGTTTATTAGAGCAATGATTCCAAGTATACATTACTCTGTTTTCCTGGTATGTTAGAATTTTTTCTCTCTGAAGTGCTGTGACTTCTCTTATCATTTTTACCTGCAGTGACTTGTGGTGCAAACTCCCCGCACAGTTAATTCCCTTAGATGATTTATTTACCAGTGACACTGCACAGCCCTCAACACAGTAATTGCAATGACGTGATCATCAAAGCATCAAAAGCAGGAGCCCAGGTTCCTCATCTCCCTTGTGCTGCTGCAGTCCTCCCACCTCTCCCTTTGTGCTCTCTTTGTTGCTTTAAACCTTTTGGAGAAGCAAAAAAAATCCATAACCAGATAAAAGTTAGGGTCCATGCATCTGTAGATAACGAAGCATGTGGCTTCCTTTAGCCCAGCAGCACCAAAACACTGTCACATCATTTGGTTTTGCTGACCCAGTGCTTTGTGACCCTGCAGAGATGGGCTTATATGGGCAGGAGATGGAGAAACAGCAAAGTGCTGCTCCCATATCCAAACAAAAAAATGAGTACTTAAAACTCAATTGTTTTATCTTGTCTGGAAGAAATATTCCATGCAGTTGGAAGACTTGTAATTGAATTTAAAGATGATGACCTCTGGGACTAGATGTCTGTATGAAGAACATGTGGATGGATGGCTGGTGAGCATTTGCTCTGTGCCTGCAGAGTGGATGGGCACCGAGTGGGAGCAAGGAGTCATCTCCTCTGTAATGCTGTGCCCATCCTTCTGTCTGTTGGGGCAGATGCTCATCTTGCTGCTGGGTGCAGTGCTGGTTCCTGCCCTGCTGCAGGTGCTCTGGGTGCTTCTGGCTTGAACCAAGTCCTCCCAGTGTTGGGTTTTGGAAGTGTCTCCTCAGCAGGGAGCTAACTGCTGGTGAGGGGTTATGGATTGCTTAGAAGGAGCAAGTCTGGCAGCACAGCATGTGGAGCTGCTGCATCGCTGCTTGAGGCGTGCTGATTTCACTGATCCATGCTGAGGCCATTAATTAGCTCGTTTTATGCATGCACACGTCTCATCTTAGTGGTTTTCTGTTATCTGGGAGAAATGGGAATATGAAAAAGTGGGCAACTGTCCCTTCCAGGTGCTGGGGGCAGAGCAGGGATCCCATTCCTGAGACATACACTGGGTTTGGGACCTGGCTGGTGGAGGTGGGCTTGTTGCACTGGCACAGGTCTTGCCTGGCACCAGGGAGCCACAGCTCCATTACATTCTAATAACCTGAGAAATGAAATATAGTGATTAGCTGGATTGTTAAATGGACCTAGAGCCTATGTCAGAAGTCCTTCCAACAGCGTTTGGCACACAGAATAACAAAACTAGCTGCAAAAGCAGGATTACTGCAGGCTTTGTGTTGTGTGTGCTCTTTCAGCCCTGCTGCAGTAGAGCTTGGAGGTGTTTGTTGCTCATGGGATGGGGCAGTGGGCTCAAATGTGGCTATGCTCCTAGCTCCATGTTGTGTGTAGGGCCGGGCTGCTCTGTGCCTCTGCTCTTGTAAGAGGGGAAGAAGGGAGGGCCAGGAGAAGGTCTTCCAAGTGATGGAAGAGCAATTACTGCCTAGCTTTGAGACAAGTGTTTTCTGTTTTGGCTCGGTTCATAGGTTTGAGGAAGCACTTCCACTTTCACATGCTGAAGCTGAGCATATTTGTCTTTGCTGAAAGGGTTACAACTGCCTTCAGGGATTGCTGTAGATCAAATACTGCTGAACCAGCTGTGGGAGGAACAGCAGAGGGATGATGTACAAACCAGCACTACCACTTGCAGCTGCAGTTGATGCAGGTGGTGATGTCCTTCTGCTATGCCACTGTTTTGTGCGTGGCAGCCTGTGATGTGTCAGGGAAATGGAGTAGGAAAGTGGCTTTGTTGTGAATACTTTATTATTAAAAGGAGTAGCTGTAGAATGTGGTTCTTACTATTTTTTTTTTTTTTTTTTGTGACAATTCAGTCATGAAATGTTAATTCTAATCTGGTCTTCTGTGAAGCATTATAGAGCAGTGAAGTTGAACATTAGCTTTTAATTCAGCCCTGTTCACATCATATCCTGCTCTTCAGGACTGCCATCCCGGTGCAGAACAGCCCCTGTTCTCATTCTGTTCTGGCTGCTGAGTGCTTCAGAACATGCAGCAGGAGTCTTTGGTGAGCACTGGGTGTGCAGCTGGGAAGGAGCTCTCAAGGACAGAGCTCTGCTCCCTGAAGGGATGGAGCAGGTGGGGTGGGATGGGGAGCAGCTCCTGGGAACAGTCCCTAGGTGGGAAACACCTGGGCCCTTGCAGGTTGCTGGTCAGCTCTGCCACAAGGTTGGGTAGCCCTTGGTCTCCCACTGATGCTTAGGGAGGAAGCAGTGAAGCAGTCCTCCCACCTTCCACTAAAGGGAAGAAAGATCCCATTGGCCCCATGGTCCTCTGTGCTGCACAGAGGCTGGGCTGCTTGAATCTGCTTGCAGGGCAGCACTGGAATGTGCACCCCTAACAGGGAATGCCTGGTGGGCTGTGTAAGGAAGGGAGGGCTGCCTGTGGGTGGGGGCTGTGCTTGGGCCAGGAGCTTGACTGTCAGTCTGGGCGAAGGCAGATGGAAGTAATTTACAGCCTGGAAGTCAGCTAACAGTTGTCTTGATACAGATCAACTGTGGGCTGGTCAGTCCTTGGAGGAAGTTGTTGTCCTGACCCCATCATTTAGTGGTTGGTCTGTGCCCTAAAAATAAGTTTATACGCCCTTACTGTCTGTTCAGGAGGCTCAAACTCCCGCCCTTCCTGATAATGATGGGGAATGGTGACCTTCAGCATTTGCTGTTTTACCAAGCAGTAGACTTCTCTGGCTTCATTTTCTCTTCATGCATCTTGAATTCCAACCTCTAGGTGTTTTGATACTGCAGCAGATGCTCTCCTGTTTGGTAGGTTTGTGGCGTTCGGGGTAGCTGATGAAATCTTGGGCATGTGAAGCTCCAAAGGCAAATGGAAAGAAATCCAAGTGATAGTTTATCATGTGTCTCGCTTGTTTGCGTTCTTATCCCATACAAAGCTTTGTCTTTTATCCCATAATTATGTCATTCCCCGTGAGCAACTTAATCAAAGCAAGGGTTTTTTTGGGGGGGTAGTGTTAATTTGATTTGCTTGATGGCTGCATGATGTCCAATAGAGATATTGGGGAGTTTTGGGGGGCAGATTCCTGCAGCTTCATTGAGCTGCCCATGGGATGGGCTCTGTCTGTTGAACAGCTCTTTGTTAGCACTGTGGTTAGGTGCTGCTTCTGCTTGTGACTGCCTTCCTCTTCCCTCTTTCCCCTTTTCATTTCATTTGTGTGTTTTCTGAGATTCTCTTTTGCCGTTTGTGGAAAGTGCTGCATTTCTCACAAGGACCTTTGAAACTGAAATCTTGCTTCATCTTGAAACGAATGCTTTGCACTTCATAAAATGCAAAATGTGCATAATGTGTTGGTAATGGGGTGACTGTTAGGTAAGGAGATGACTTGATCTGTATGACAGATACTGGCTTTGAGGAGATGCTTTTCTCTCCTGGCCTAACGTGCTTTAATCCACGCACCAGAACAACCTCTTCAGAAATCATGCTTGGCGACTTCAGCCAAACCCTCACTGCTTTGCAGATTAATGCTACTGCAAGCTTGGGCTCTTAATGCAATCTCAACCCTTTAATTAAAACAACATGGAACAAAAAGGGAGAATTAGTTAAAAATAACAACTCTCGGAAGCCCAGCTTGCCTTTTTATTAGACTTGTCCTCACTTTCTCAGCTGCTCTGATAAGAAGGATATTCTCCCTCTGGGATGCAGTGAATAAACTGGGATGTAACTCATTTGTTTGGGCATTATGTTTTAATTAATTTCTAACACTAATCCCTTCCCTGTACTCTTTTCTTCCTTTTTTTTCCTTCTGGCTTGTAGATAATAAAATAGTTCTGTTCCAAGGAAAGGATTGGTGATTTGTACCATTACAGAAATGAGGCTTGGTTGCTGCGTACCCCAGGGCTGCGGAGGTTTTGCATTGCCCTATAGAGGGTGCTGGGGGGGACTTCCAGGAAACCCACCCAGAATGTGTGGAATTTGAGGAGATTCAGTGTACCTGGAATGCAGCCACGTTTCTCAGTGAGATAAAGTGCATGCTGCATAACATTCTTTGGAATAAAAGTTATCCTCCTGATAACATGGGCTAGTTTTTCTTTTTTGTATTTAGACTTGTCTAGACTTCCTTATGGCAGAAATGGTTCAGGCTCCCTTTTAAACTGGTGGGAAGCTTGCCATTCAAGCAAGGCAGGAGATGGGCTCTCTCTGATCTTCCAGTAATGAAGCAGTGTTTTTGCGCAGTCCCTTCTCTCTGCAGCTCTTCCTGGCTGCCCCTGCATCCTGCTTACTTAGCCTTGTCCAGTCTTTCTAAATCAATATGCACTGCTGCATTACTGGAATTGGAAAATAAAATAAAAATCCCAGCAGAGGTTTTGGCATGAGAGCATTGTTTGAAAACGGATGGGATGCTATTTAACTCAACAAATGGGCTTGGTGTGTTGGTGGGTTTTTTTCATTTCTAATCTATACACAAGTGTCTGAGTGGAAATCCTTGCCCAAGCAGAGCTAAAATAGCTCTGGAAGGGTTGGATTTCATTCTGCCCAAGTACTGAAGCTGCTGCAGGTGCCTCTAACGATGACTTCATGTGCTGCTGTGTCCAGAGAGTGCTTTCCCATAGCGTTGTAGCTCTAGGCTGACTTTCTAGCAACAGAGAAGAGCATGACCTCTGTTGTCTTGCTGTGATTTCAGGAGAATTAAGGGACAGATGGGCAAAATGCTTATAAAATAAATCATGGCTTCCCCACACTGAAAATCTGCTGATGCAGAAGCAGACAGACAGGGCAGGCTCTTAAAATACACAAAGCAGGAGTACACTAATTGTGTAGTGGCCTTGAAGAGGACCAATTCTCACAGGGAATTGCTCAGAGAATTACTTCGTTCTTTAGATGCAAAGACACCTTTGATCTGGCTTGTTCAGGTGTGCAATTGGGACCATGGTGGCCATGAAGAGTGGAGAGTGGCTTGTAAAATACAGAGGAAAATGATCCTGTTAAGGCTCTTTTTGTGCTGTTTTTTAAATTGTCCCTTTCCTTGAGAGCAGTTTTCTTCTGTTATGTACCAGTTTATCACGTCTTGTTCTATAGCAGATCTGAATTTGGTCCATCAAAAGGCAATGGTTTTAGAGTTTGGGCTGTGTGTGGGGCTGGGCTCTGCAGGGCTCTGCTGGCCTTTGAGAGATGGTTGGGTGGGGAGCGGCTACAGGTGAGTGCAGGGAGCGGTGGGGTAGGGTTGTGGTCCCTCATGTAATGACATCAGAAAGGAATCTGTCTGAAGTACTGGATCTGGTTAAGTAATGATAGAGGTAAATTAGTCCTATTCAAAGTTGTTGAAACCTTGGGGGGAGAAGTTTCCATGGGAATAGAGATTTAAGGGAGTGTATTTCCTAATAGCGTTGGGACACAGTTTTAGTAGGCATGGTGGTGATGGTTGGATGATCTTAGAGGTCTTTCCCAACCTTAATGAACCTTTGATAATAAATTGCCATAGAGAGTCATTGACAACCCAGTAAGATTTTACCAAGGAAATAAATACATGAAATGGAACAAATCCCCCAGTGTTAGGGCTGGATTTTCAGTTGTCTGTCTGGCACATGTGATGGAGTGGGCATTCCCATGAGAGATGGTTACGTTTGGTGCTACCTGTCTGTTGGCTGCTCAGCTGGTGGCCATGGGGAGCAAAGCCAGCAGCCTGCTGCTTTCTGGCAGAGGGTCTCTGGTGGCTGCTGGGAGGCAGCAGGAGCCCAGCCTGGCACTGGCTGCCCTCTAGCGTGCTTCTGCCCGCAGCAAGGCACTGCAGGAGCAGGGAGACTCCTCTAAATCTAACTCTAAATCTCAGTTTAAATTGATGCCCTGTTTACCTGGTAGGAATCTGAGTGCTGGGGGATTAGTGCATGATAAGCAGGAGGTGATTTACATCTCACACCAGAGAGCATTGTGGGTTCGGGGAGGTTTGGGGTCTGTGCTGTGCTATTAGACCTGGCCCTTTGTGTTGGCATGCTGCTATTCCTGCCCCTGCCCCATACCTTTTGGTGTGATCTGCGGCACTGATGGGTTGATCTGGAGGAGGACGGATTGCTGCAGGTGTAGGGCAAGTTCCTGTGCAGGATTTCTCAATGTGGGAACACTGCAGGGTGACTTGACACCTGCGGGTGTGAATCGGTGCTGATGGCCCTGTGCAAAGAAAGGTTTGGCTTCATTTCTGTAGGTGAGATGCTGCAGGTTGTTGGGTTTTGTGTTGTTTTTTGTTGTTGTTGTTGTTTTTGCATCCTTATTTCTATGGCTGCTAGAGTGTCGTAGTTCTCATAGGGCTGAGAGCAGTGTGAATCCTGTCTGTCAGCTGCAATTACTGAGCTGTGGCTGGCAGCGTAGCAATCCCATGGGGACCACAAACAATGAATCCAGCTCCCAGAAAATTAGTTAACCTGAAGAACGCCTGCATGGTGCTGGAGAAGAGTGCAGACATGACTTCGATCAAGAATATTGGAACACTTGTTGCTGGGAAGCACTGTTGCTCCAGGCTGTGTCAGGGATACCCAGGGGTGTGTGGGGAGGGCTGGGTGTGCAGGGTTAGAGCTTAGTCAGGAGGTGTGTGTTCAAGGGATCTGCTTCAGCCTGACTCCTGTAATTAAGGAGCATGTATATATCTGTACCTTGGAAACACTTCATTCATTAATCTAATGGCGAGGAGAATTATGCAGAGATGAACTTAAAGATGTAAGGGAAGGCTGGGTTTGCATCTGGAATGAAGCAAGGCATACAGCAGCTGTAGTTGTTGGAAAGGAGAGCACCAGCAACATGAATGAACTATGCCATGGTTCCAGCTATGCACCATGTCTGTGCAACATACCAGCCTGAATCTGTAGGCAGTTTACAGTTCAAGGCTTGGACAGGGAAAGCACTGCAGGTAAAAATTGGGAAAATGTATCCCTCTAAGAATGCATTAGATTTCATGAGAGCAAATTAATGCTTTCTTTGCTGTGGAATCCCATGAAAGATTTAGACTGAAGTCAAATGATGATAGAATGAAGCTCTTACCTGGTAGTGAAAAGTGAGGGAGTAAGCAGAGGCAGAAGATGCCAATCAGTGGATGCTCCTCTGGTATTGTGCCAGAGGTGGGACTGCACAGAGGTGTTTCCAGATGGTTTGAGTTCTGCATGTCACATTCTCTAAGTGACATTTCTGGACTCTGTGGCCAAGCAGTGTGCTCTTTTGGGTGTGAACGCATCCTTGGGGTTGTGTGGGAAGTGGGTGAATGTCTCCAGAACAGCAGCAGTGCTTTAATGGTAAGGCAGTGGTGGCTGCAGTGCAGCAAAGCGAAGTCGCATATAAAAATCTAGGAGCAAAGGGAAGAGCTTGCTTTTAGCATGAAATCTCTAATTCTTGCTTTGTTTTCCTTCGGTCACTGAACATCCCCTTTGAACATGGCTGGGGGAGAGCCTGAAATCCTGCAAAACCACTTTTTTTTTTTTTTTTCTCCCCTTTTCTTCCAAGGCAGGGCAGGAGCAAACAGCTCGCACACCTCCTGCCCTGTGGGCCCTTACAGGCAGCAGGCTGAACCAGTTTGCCCATCTCTGGGTGCTGTTGGGGAGGTGCCTGCTCCAGGAGGGCTTTGCAGAGGCTGCAGCTGGGCTCAGGGCACCAAGCAGGGTCTGATACAGTGCCGAGGAGGAGTTTATGGAGCGTGGCACGGAGTGAGGCGTGCGAGCAGCTTTCGGCTCCAGAAGGTACCTGCCATCAACTCTCAGGTGAGAGATTGAGATTATTTGCACTGAGCATGAGAGACTTCTGTTGTGTATCCAGTTCTGTTCATGTCGCTGGAGGTGTTCCCAGGTGCTCTGGTCAGGAGTGCCTTAACACAAAGGGTATCAGGAAGCTTCATTTGAGTGTACTTGGATTGAGAACTGTGGCAGAGGGAGCAGAGGGTTCTTCAGGCTGTCTCAGTCCTGCGGTTCTACACCCCGCTGCTGGGCACCAGGACCTACAGACAGGGCCAGCACTGCACCGAGCTACTGAGTGCTTTGGTTGCTCTGAGATCTGCTGCAAATCCATGTCAGGATCTCCCTTTTTAATGGCTGGGACTCAGGTGCTCTTTGGCACAAGTCCCTTATGTCCTGGTCTAAAGATAGGGAAAAGCAGGCTGCTCTTCTCCTTTTTCTTTGTGTATATCTAGATACGTGCTGTGACATAAGGCATGAACAGCTGGAAAATGTGCTTTCTCCTGCAGTACTGTGAGGATATGTGGGGTTGTCAAGCTCTATTCACTAGAGCTGGCATTCTGAGCCCTCCCCAAGCCATATACGATAATCTGGGATAGGGAATATCCCCCATGTGCCATAGAAGCAGGTGACAGATCCCTTTCTCTGGTGACAGGCGTCCTGCATATCAGCTCAGTACTCCTCAAAGGGATATGTGAGTAAATCCCTGCTGTGGCAGCAAGCATATTGAGGAACAGATGGTGCTGTGCTACAACTTTACCTGGTATAAGTCTAACGCACAACTCAGCGATACAGAAACAGGCATTGTATTGCAGTGGCTGCTACAGTCTGGTGGGGGGTTGCATTTGATTTATCCCTTCCTTCTGCTGATTGCTAAAGGATATTATACACAACTTTTTTTTTTTTTTTTTTTTTTTTTTTCTCCCAGAGGGTTTGGAAGTATAACATCAATGAGATTTGTGATGGAATCCCTGAATTTATTCTCCCTTTGCTGTTTCTGTGCAAGTCATACCAATGAGTGTGTGCCATGATGTGCTTAAGGACCTCACAGTCCCTAGAGGAGCAGGTGTCTGGTGTCCCCCCAAGCTCAATTAATGCTGGAATGGTTTTTCAAGGTTTGAGAAGCAGCTGTGTAGAGCAGAGGATGATGAAACTACTGTTTTCTGCAGCAGGCCATCCTTCTTCCTCCTCCAAATGGAGGGCCAGGTGCACTGGTGTCCTGGTGTGGCTGTCCCTTCCCCTTCCAACCATGTGTGCAGGGTGGGAGCAGGGCTCCTGGGAGCAGCCATGTGGTGCTGAGTGACCTCTTGAAATGGGCAGGGAAAGAGATCTGTGCCACCACTTCACCCATTAACATGAGTGAGATTAGCAGTGTGGTGGTTTTTTTTCCAATGCCTATTTGATCTTATGGCTGCAGAAAGGATCTAATATGAACTCTGTAACTCCATTTCCAAGCATCCTCTTCCTGCTCCAAATGGCTTCCTTTCCCTGGCTGAAGCTCACATCATGTCCTCTCCAAGGAGCATGGGAAAAATGCATTTTAATTTTGCACTCTTGGCAAATAAGGAATCACACCCATGAAAACAAATACCCGTTAATTATGGCCATGAAATGCTGATTGACTCACAGCTTTGATAATGGCAAGGACAGTTTGCAAGCCTGCTTTATATCCCAAAGGGGAAAAATAGAAATAAGAATTGCTTTGAGGAAGCTTTCGGCCCCTCCTAGCCATTCATTTAGAAGTTTCGCTGCCAACAGGTACTGCTCAGTTTTAGCAGTGTTTCCATTTCAAGCGTGAGAGTGGGACTGAAGTTATTGCCTGTGCTAATTGTTAACAAATGCTGAACTCTCACTCATGCCCATTAGAACAGGAATAGCATTTCTGGGCGTAGGAGTGGTCACGGATTGACCCCCATTGGGGAGCACTGCTGGTCCTCTCTCTCCCCCTCTCTGCCCTTTCTTCTTGTTTTTTTTTCCACTTGTTGCTCTATGAAATAAGTCAATCTGCTTTGGTTTAGCTCTGCAGTTGCTCTGCACAGTGTGGGCTGGGCTGACCCCCTGCACCCACATCCTCACCCTCTGTTCAGCATCAGCTGAGATTTGGGAAGCTCCCACCCTGCTGGCAGGGCAGGGCTCTGTGTCCAGCACCTGCACCAGCCTCGCACTGGACGGGTGAGGTCCCTCATCTGAGGGGCTGACTCAGCTCTGCAGCCCCTCCGCATTTCCCCTCTTGGCTTCCTCCTGCATTGTGCACGGCTTGGTGCTTCACATGTCACCACTCCCACCATAACCCACTGCTGGCGTCACTCCTTTCTCCTTTTTTTATTATTTATTTTTTTTAAGAAGGCAGTGAGGTAGTAGTGCTGTTCCTCATGCGTGGAGGGGCTCAGCTCTGGAGGATGCCTCTGGAAGGAAGCTGAGCTGTGGTTTAGGTATTGTGTGCCACATGAGTCCTGGGGGCACCACTGTGTGGGTCCTGACCCATCGTTCCATATTCCCAGGGGCTGGATAGGGAATCATGATATTTTTAAAAACGGAAATTTTAATGTTACAATAATTACTTCTTGGCTGGCTTGAGTGTTAGCAAAAAGCCCGAGGAAGAGCAGGGGAGTGCTGGGAGGCAGCGGGGCTGTCGCGTGGCCAACCTTGCTGCCAGCCCATTGGAGGCTTTCCATTGCTTTCAATGGGCTTTGGATTGAGCCCATGGCGTGCTGGCTGTTTGTTTTGGAGGTCTTCTGAGGATAAAAGCAGCCTTTCAATGGCTGTTCTTTTCCTTTGGCTCAGTTGCTCTCTGCGCCTCGTAGCCGGGTGCTTTTGGATGTGTCCCTGTTCTCTGAATGGGCGGCAGCTTGTGCATCCTGGAAGGCTTGCTTTGGTCTTTCAGCAGTGTTTAGTGCCCAGCACAAGTGATGTGACCCCTCTGTGGGGAGATGCTGTGTGCTCAATTCCTTTTCCATGGTCAAATGGTAGCATAGCACCAAGCCTTGCCATCAAGAAACGCGTTGCTTACACAAGAGCCGCCTCACTCCAACAACAAAAGGCACTGATTTGCCTCCTCCCAAGATCTGGATAATTATTCCCTTTTTTTTTATATGTCTGGAACTGACAAATGTACACTGCATGGCTATTTTGTTACTAAAATGAGGCACTAATTGCTGGAGCAGCAGATGATACATTTTGAAATTTCTTTGCTTTCTGCCTCCAAGCAGAATTACAGCAGACCTGTGTTCTCAGGAAGCATTGCTCAATAGCAGTCCTGGCAATGTGTTACATAGATTTATGATTTACCAATTTTTCTTCTATTTGCTGGCGTTCTTCCCAGCCATTTGTGGTTCTCCTGCAAAAATTGGCCACAAAGATGAGCAGCTCTCTTAGAGAGGCCCAAACTGAACTCACTTGTGACCTATGGAGCAGAACCTGCCAGTGTCACATTGTGTTGGATCAAGCCTCAACTAAAGATGGCACGAGGGGAGCTCTCTGCAGCATGCTGGAGCCATGTAGTTGGATCTGGGTGCTTTGGCCTGGGGGAGAGGAGCACTGTGGTGCTGGGAGAGGGATGGGCTGCCCATGCCATGCTCTGACCTCTATCATTGGCAGTGGAGGAGACGAGGCTGAGTGGCTTCAAATACTGACTTTAATGAAAGTTCGTGTCAGTGTTGGTACTGTGCCAAGTGTAGCAATGACACAGGATGGATTCTGGGTTTATGGTCTGAAACTGCAGGTGGGGAGGAGAGGCACAAAAGGTGGCCAAGGCCAACTTTGTTCATATTCCTTTAGGTGCAGTGATCTCAACTGTGACATTCAAATACATAAGGAAGGACAAATCCTCTCCTGGGTGTGTGGCTGTCCTGGGCTTGGCATGACCCATGAAGTCTGATCAAGGGCAGAGCATTACTCTGAGTCATAATTCTTTTTTTTCTGGAGGCTGCAGCATCCCGGGTTACTCATCCTGAGAGAATGAATGCACTGAGGGTATAATTATCGTAGTTAGACATCATTTATTCTCACTATTTTAAAGATTCTTGTCAGGTGACTAATAGGTTTGTGTTGTTATTTTTGTCATCCTGGCTATGTATATCATGCAAAATGCTGAAATTTTACTATCCCATTTATGCTTCCTCTTACAGCATTGTAGATCTCTGCCGAGTGCTTAGGTTAGGTAGTAATTTTACCCCATTTGTCCTGGATTAATGAGGCTATAAAATAATCATAAAGCTGGGGCAGCCCTGGATTTTTACACTCCTCACGTATTTGTACCTACCACAAAGTCCTTTATCTAACATCATTACCTGATTTCTCTGGGCTCCCTTTAATATTCCTTGCCGACTTTAAGAGCTGGGGGTGCCAGCTTGCTTTGGACTGCAGCAGGAGCTGAGTGATGCTGACACCCACTGCAGAATAAGGTCATGGGGCATGAGGAAGGCAAGCAAAGCAGGTTGGGAACAGTGATGCCCATCGTGGTGACCTCTTGTTGAGATGGGTGAAGAAAGCAGGATGCTGAAAGCATTTCATGCTCTTGTTCACTGGTGTTGGAAAGGTGGAGGTATGAGGCTACAGCCTGCAAGGGTAGAAGGGCAATGTGGCTTTGTCCATGTCAGCCCCCAGAGAGCTGTGCTATGGAAACTGGGTGACACAGCCTCGTGCTGATAGGGCAGTGGCAAACGAAGGCAATTCCAAGTTTGTGGAACGGGAGCACTTGCTGCTTGTGCTGAAGCTGACCTGAATCTGTAGTGCCAGGTAAGTGGGTATGGGTTGCTGTTGGAGGAGTCAGGCTGTAAGTGCTTTAATCACTTGCAGAGTTAAAAGGCAGTGGCACTTCATTTCTGACAAGAAACGATAATGAGCTTACTGTGGAGTAGAGACTGTGAGAAATTTGTGTTTCTGGCACAGTGCTGTCTTTAAAAATGTGTGTCACTGCTTTATTGTTATTGTAGAAAAATATGCATACAGAGAGGAGGCAAAAAGACAGCATCTCATCCATGGGTTGGAAAACTGCTGTTAAACCTGTACCTTAAACTGGCAGCAGAGGGGAGAGGCTCTGTTCTGCAGGTGTGAGTGGTTCAGGATGCAGTTTGCTGTTGGGTTTGGCAGCCCCTTGGCTTGGAGCACACTGGTGGGAAGAGCTGGGAACCCATGTAGTGCCTGGAGGTACTCATGGAGAATGCCTTTCTTCAGCATCTCCCATGTGTCTGCTCCAGATAGATCCATCACCTCCTCTTCCTAGCTAAGAGGAGGACAGGACAATCCTGCCATGTAGCTTTTGTTTGCTTTCTAAATTCAGGCTTGATAATGTGAAAGTAGACAGATCTTTGGAACAATTGATCTGAGAGGTGCCCCAAATTCATGCTAGTATAAAGGATGAAGTACATTACAAAGCTCTCTGGATTTTTTTCTGCTAATCTCAAGGAATGAAATTGCTTTGCAAACACCTTTTGCCAGAAGTTGATTCTCTCTTCAGAAACTCTCAGTCAGGGAAGGCTGGATTACAGACTTATCCCATATGCCACTGCTGCTTTTTAAGCATCTTACATACTGAGAGGTTACAACATCAAAGAGAGGATGGCTGATGACTACTTCACTTTATCTTTATTAAGTTGGTAATTAAGGGCCAGAGTGTAGCAGAAATGATTTTTGAAAAGTCACTTCATTTTTATTTGGGGTTAATTGCATTAATGCTCACAGCTTGACAGGCTTCTTACAAGACAAGAATTTAAAGAAAGTGCTAAGGAGATGTGAGTTAGGACTTCCTCAGAGCTGAAGCTGCACAAGTAAGCAGTGAGCATGGAGGGGCTTGGCCTGCCCTGAGATCATCCCAGGATGTTAGGACTTGAGGATTTGAATTTGTTGAGTTGGAAGTAGAAGCAGATATCCATGCAGTGGCATGCCCGAAGCAGAACTGATTCTCAGGACTTTGCAAGGGCTGTCTCAATGGTTTCTTGGTCTTTTCTGCACCTTGTCTTTTGCTTTATAGAGGACTGAGCATCGGTTGCAGTCATCTTCATTCGAAGTAAGTGAATATAGACTATGGACAAAAGCCATGGTAAGGACTTAAAGCAATGGCTTGGGCAGACATCTGCTAGCCCTTATAATTATTCGGTACATCTGCACAATAATTCACCTTTTACTGGTGAAGGTGCAGAGACCAAAAAGGATCAAAGCCTTAATGTCATTACCTGCCACCAGGGTCTGGCTGTGTGTCTTCTTCTGTGTTTCTAATCAGTGGTCTGTATCTAGGGGGAATGCAACTTTGTAGATGTCAGAGGAAACTGATGCTTTTGTCCTGTGGCCTCTCAGGTAGATGAATTATGTATCCATGTGATCTTTGTATGAGATACCTTGAAAAGAAAAGCAGTGATTCAGCTACCCTCATTCCATTCGTTGTGGCACAGAATGTAACATGCAAGGAGGGCTGAGGATCCCTCTGAGATCTTTTCCTATTATGTTGGTGAACCTTTGTTCCCTTTTAGCATTTGTTATTCCAGGAATACAATCAATAATACAAAGAAAAGCATGAATCTGCTGCACATCACATTTTCTGCACATCCTGTTAGCAGTGTGCTCCTTAGATTCCTGTTCTGTGCGCTTGTTCCTTACCAGAAATGAATGCCCTGTTGTTCATATAGCTGCAGATCAAATAGATTTGTAATATCTCTCTACCTTGAGAGTGGTGCATACGTCTACAAAATCTTTCTGAGATAGCTATTTGGTTTGGTTTCTGTGACTTTTGAAAGCCTTTTGGGCATCCTATTAGCTTTCCCATAATGAATTTCCTGCAACCTTTATTCTCCTAAGGAACATGAATATCAGTTATATACTTCAAATTAAAACACTTGGAATCACATTCTGAAAGAAGTCCATAGAAGGCAAAGCCTTCTTCAGTCCCAAATTAAATCACCAGTGTTCTGAATTACACTCAACTCTTCTTTGTATTATCAACTCTGCTCCTTTGTGTGTTGGGGAGAGCACTGTGGCTGAGATGGAGCTGGCTGGGGCTGTCCCAGCAGCACAGAAGGTTGGAAGCACAAAGGGTAGCTGCCCCATATGCAAGTGCCATTTAAAAATACCATGGATTGTGCCACATTTAAAAAATACCTTTTGTTACATCAAAGAAGAAAATGCCCATCCTTTTTCCTTATTTGGGGGGAAAAGGCACAAAAGATAACGGAGTAGAGCAAGCCTTATAACTTTTCAGAGTGGCATGATTTGATTTTCCTGGCTTAGGATGAGGCCATTCCCCCCTATGCTGTTTCCTGAACTATGAAGCTGCTGTTTTTGTTTTTTGTTTTTTTGTTGTTTTTTTTTTTCTTTTTGTCTAGAAATGGAACCCAAAAATGACAGAAACTTGGATTTTCTTTTTTAATCTGTGTTTAACTTTGGCGATGGCTTGACCACAATGTGCAGATACCACGGGAGGTGCTCCCAACAGCTCTCTGAGCAGTGCTGTCCAGCTGCAATTACCCTCAGCTGCCTGGGGTAACTGCAGATGGTGGCAGTGGCCTCTCCCAGTGGAAAACAAAAACTTCTCATTTTGTACATCCATACTGATTTTCAAGTGCCCTAAACATAGAATATAGAGCAGTGATGAGTAACACCCAAGATTCAGGAAGCTTTCCTTGTGGCCACAGGCTGAGAGAACATTGAAAGGAGCAATGAAATTCTTGAGGTGCTGGATTTTAACTGTAGAGCCTGAGGTCTGTTATAACAAGTTCTGTCTCTGCCCTGGATGAGTGGAAACCTGCTACAGGCTCCAAGCCATCGTGCCCTGGGCCAGGCTGGGTGAGCACCTCCTGGCTTGGCTTGGTGTGAGGCAGATTAGGTCCACTTTGCAGCATAGACCCCAACACAAAGCGACTTGGAGATATCTGAGCTCCTTTTCTCACCCTGGTGTGGAAGAACTGAGGAGAGATGTTGCTTCATAACAGCTTCAGATGTTTGAAATAGTTGTCATAGTCTTTCCCACATTGAGAGCACGTCTGAGATGTTTGAACTCCTTGGAGCTGCACAGACAACTGATACAAGCATCATGGGCAGAGCCACTCTTAGCTTGTTGTATGCACGAGGAAGAAGTGCAATGCTTGGTGACACGCAGGTCCAAAGCCTGTCTGAAACAGGCTGTCAGCAATTTGCAGAACTGCTCTACTGTCGACTCTCAACTAGGATATGAGCTGACTGTGCAACCGTGGGTTCTTGCAGTATGAGGACTGACATGGAATAGAATAGGATTTGCAAATACTTTCCCTGTGTTAAGAGCACACAGGATATCTTCCTCCCCTGAAAGCATTTGGGCCAGAACAGCCATGACTGTAGAAGCTGTTTGCAGATGGTGCAACCCATTTGAAAATCAAATTGGGTCTTAAGTGACATTGAGGTTTGGTACCAAATAAGAGAGCCTCTTGGTTTCTGTGCTCATGGAGTGGGGATAACCACTGGGGTTGGGCTGTTTGGGCAACACCGCTGTGGTTCCTACTGTTACTGGGGTCTGAATGGCCTCAGATGTTGGGTGGATTCTCACAAAACGAGCAGCATGTGCTTCCCCTCACTGCTGCCAAAGCATCTGTCCTTGAAGTGAATAGGAAGAAAACATTGCATGGATTTTGTCTAACAAAACACAGCCATAACACTCAAAATGAGGGAGCTTCAGCTCTCCCATGCAGCCTTTACTCACTCCACTCCCAGCCTGTTCGTTCATTTCATTGTGCAAGGCAGTGGGGTTGGTCTGGATGGTGCTTTTACCAAAGTCTGCTATTTGTGCAGTTCCATCAGTGAGGTGCTGACAGTTGCACACTGGGCCCCTCACAGCTCTGGCCCCAGAAAACTTCAGGAAACCTCAAATCCCATGAGTGGTCTTAAAAAGGTTAATTGCCTTTTGATTTCCACCCAGAGCTGCTCCCTTTGGCTTTTGCTAGGAAAGAGCTCACAAATGAGGGGTGCAGCACGCAGGCATTAACAGCTTCTGCCCCAGAAGGGTGGATTGCCTGGGATTTGGTATAAGATTAAGCATCAAGGCTGTGTTCCCTCGTGGGCTGTTAGCTCTGTGTTTATTCTCCGTGCTCTGTGTGTGAAGTGTGCACGAGGAGCTTTGTTTTTCTCATGCAGCAAGCGCTGTGTCAACGGAGCTGTGAGAGTTGTGCAGGAGAGCAGCACTGTCTCTTCGGCAGGTGTTGAGCTTTCAGCCGGTACGAATGCAAACAGAGCTTTGTACTTCTGGCATCTTCTGCCACCCAAGCTGGGGAAATCGGTGCCTCCATTCTACAGGAGCTGCGCTGATCTATTTTTTTCCCCTCCACTTGCTTTTCCCAAAGGTGCTTTTTAAAATAGGATTCCCAGGGAGAAAGCGCTGACAGCTCGGCTCCCCGCGTGGCAGATAACGAGGTGTCGGTGTGATCCTCCCGCTGGGTCCTCTCCTCGGAGCTGAGCGATGCGGACGAACGCACGGCGGAGCTCGGAACAGGGCGGCAGCTCCATTAATCCCTTAACGGCGGTGGCGTATAAATGGGGTTGTTGTCAGGACACGTGGCAAAAGGGTTAAAATTTAATTAGAAAACCTGGTGGCAGCTCCCGGAGCTTAACGGAGATTTGTGTAAGCCGCTCGGAAGGACAAGGCTGCTGTGTGAGCTGCTGGCGGAGCCGGGCTACTGCAGCCGCTGGCTCTGGGGGCACGCCTGGAGCCTGCCCAGGAAGCGCCGTGAAAGAGGAGTTTGTTGGGAGGTTGGACGCGGCTCTCTGCACGCCCTATAAAGCCAGCAAGCTGGCATGCCAGCGTGCTAAACACCCAGCCAGGCGGGACGCGGAGGTTCGCTGGACCCATGGCTTCGGTGCTGATGTGCGGGGTGGAGGATCTGCTGCTCGGGGGCAGCCGATGCGTCTGGACGCTGACGGTGACGGCGCTCCGGCGGTGGTACGCGGGGAGGCTGCGGGCGTGCCGGCAAGCGCTGCGGGCATGGTGCGGCCTCGGGGATGTCTACCAGGTAGGGAACACCTGCGGAGCTGCCAGCGGGGATGCGGGGCTCTGTTTATCACAGCGGGATATTGGAAATCGCAGTTTGCGTTGCAGTGGCTCTGTCTGTGATAAATCTTGGTTTAAGTGTCACTGGGATGTTTGTTTATGTTGGGTGTTTCCAAGCTGCTCCTTCTTTCTCTCTCTCTCTCTCTCTCTGCTGTTCTGTAGTGTGGGGAGCTACAGAGCTCCCAGCAAAACTGCCCTCCCTCTGTAATCATTAAAGCTTCTCGTGCACGTGGAAGCAGTGCTGAAGGGACATCTGTACCTGTGCAATCCCAAAGGGACCTGTTGCTGTTTAGCTGGAAAGCATGCCCAGGTTCAGGTGTGCCCAGCAGTGGGAGAGCAGCTATACAACTGATGGCTCTTACTGTGCTTGAAATTACCTTGGCATTGCGTACAGATGAATATCATCTGAGTACATGGATTGTTTGGGAATGCACAGCCTGGCTGCTGTCCCTCCCTGCCCCTGCCTACTGACCTGTCCTGCCCCACCAGCACTGCTGGGCTGGCCAAGAACCCACTGACAGCAGATGGACTCAACTCTTCAGCTGCTGCTTGCCAGTGGCTGCCTCAAAGAGTAATTTTCTTTTGTAACAAAGTGGGACTGTACTTCTATCTGATGTTACTGTGTTCTTGTGGCTTGGGGTAGGGATTAGTTTGTCCTTGCACTCAAGTAGCATCACTCCCTTGCTGCTATGAGGATATGAAAATGGGCAAAATGAAGAGATGAGTGATGCTAGATAGTGCCTGTGCTGGGTGGGGACCTGGATGCTACCCATCACACTGGGCTGTGCCAGGTCCTCCCCACGATGGAACCAGACAGGGACAAAGCTGCTCTCACATCTTAATGTCAGGAATTTCCTAATGGTCATTTTGGGGTGAGTTAAACAGAGATGGCTGAAAGAATGCCCTGTGGCTCTTCCTTGGGTTGTGCAACACATTGGTTTTTGTGCTCAACTCTTGGCCTTTTGCTGTTTGAAAACCATGGTGGGAGCAGAGCGAGCGCACAGCAGTTGGTGTCACAGCCTGGGTGGATGTCACAACCCTGTAAGAGGCTGAGTAAATTATTTCAGGTTTTGATTTCATCTCCCAGGGACATGAGTGGTTTATTTGTGCCCAGGCTGTGCAAGGGGAGTGCAGGTGGGATGATGTTACAGGTCCTTGTGCAGAGGTGGCACTGAACAGATCTCTTCCCTGTTTTAATCACCACCATTGTGACGGAAGGAAAGCCAGCAGGGTTTCTTCTCGCTGGGCTGGGAAGTTTTCCTTAAATATTAAGTTGTCCTTTGATAAAATGCTTGCTAACCTGATGGGAGACCCAAACTGTGCTAAAAACATTTTCCCTTTCTCATTTCCACATCAGCTCACCTTCATCTTTTGAAGGTGCTAGGTGCCAGCGTTATCACGTGGGAGGAGACCCTTCTGCCTCCACTGCAATCCTCTCTGCCAGCATAAAGCCCTTACCTGCCTTAGTGATTCAAAGTCCAAAACCCAAGGACAGAGCAGCTTCTGTCCATCACCTTCCCTTTGAGCACAGTATAGGGAGCACTTAGCTGGTACTCACCATCTCTTGTCACAGAAACCAGCCCAGAGGTGGGATGTCCTGTTTGACTATTGCCCTGGAGCCACAGTGCTGAGGAGCCTCCTGTTTCTCTCTGAAATAACTTCTGGATCTGTGCAAGAGGGATCTTGGCCTCTCTGAATTATTTGGTTGCATGCCAGGGAGTATTGTCCACAGCAGAGTATCTGAAAGCATGGAGAAAGCAGACTTGCAGAGAGGTGGTGGAAGAGCTGGCACAAAGATCTTCTTTGTGACTGCAGAGAGACAGTGTGAGTAATGCTGTTAGGGGAAAATTCTGAGGTGAGAGTCCAGCATAGAGGTCTTCATGCAACAGTACCTATATCCTATGAGAAGAGGGAAAGAGGTGGAGCTTGGAGCTGTATTTTGTTGTGCCAAGCTCATGTGCAGCTCTGACCTGGTAGTGTGGCATGGGGAGACCCTTCCCCAAGCCCCTTGTGCTGTGTGCAGCAGATATATTCAGTGCTGTAGTGTCCAGGTGCCTCCTCCAGAATGAAGAACTCGGCTGGGTTCTCCCCTTGCAAGTTTTTAGGCTGCCTGTCCTAAATCTAGTGAACAGAGAAGTGAAAACCAACTGATATGGTTTTATATCTGCGAGGTTGTTGAATGATGGCAAAGCTAAAAACAGCCCAACTCGCTTCTATAAATTACAAGTTGGTTGGTTGAGTTTTTTAGTGCCTGTCAGTGTGCTCCTTGCAGGGTGTGGAAGAGAAACCAAGTAAAGCATTCTCAAACTGTGCAGACTATGAGGAGATGTGATGAATGCCTGCTGGATGGGAAGCTGGCAAGGAGGATGGAGGCATCCCTGAGCTCGGGCTATTCAGTTATGCTGGTAATTTGGCAAACACTTTTGGCTGCAGAATTGTAAATTGAAGTCATGTGGCTTTTGGGATGACGTACTTCTTAACCTCTGAAAGGTCACTTCCTCTGGGAGGAGGGAAAAAAATTGCAGACACAGCACAGAAAATTAGCTTTATCCGTGTCTGCCCTGTACCTGCCTGGGTGGAGCAGAGAGGAAGCGGCTGGCTGCTGTTTCCTATGGTTCTAATGGGGGTGGTTTGGACAGCAAGGAGTGAGCTTCCTCTGCTGCCACACCTTCACTTTTCTTTACAAAACCGCTGACGACAAACTTGGAGGCTCCTTTTTTCTTTATCACTATTATAAGTCAATGGTTATGGGCGGGTGAGGGGCATGACTCCCTTGGCTCTGTACTGGGCAGAGCCCAGAAGAACCATCTCAGCCTTTCCACCAGCTCAGGGCTTTCTGAGGGAGCTCACAGGCCTTATTCAAGGATGCTGAATGTGCCTCTTTGAACATTATATGGAAATGGGAATTGACCTCTGCTCTAAAAGAGCTTTGCTTTGCTTTCATGATCTGACCCAGCACTGTGATGCCTCTTGTACCCCACTGGTGCAGTTCCACTGTGATTTCCCCATGGCTGTGGCTCACGGGAGCCTCAGCCTGGGAGTTAAGCTCGCTTTTACACGTTCAGTCTTCCAAAATCCACTTTCCAAATATTACTGCCAGGCATATTTCCACTTGAGCTCATGGTACAGGGTTTTCTCTTGGAGTTTGTTGAAACAAAAATATAATTTTTGTACCGCTCCTCCCTCTTCCTCGGCAGACAAACTCCATAGCCAGACTGAACTTCACCTCATTTCCTCCAAGGTGTCCCGGTGCCAGGTTCAAACAGTGCCTTCTATTCACTGCCTACCCTGGCCCATACGAATGTATTTGTGTGCAGTGTGACGTAGCTCACCCAATGCGTTGGATTTCAAATGTCGCCGGCGCCACTTTTCAAAACCCATCTCTTGCAGACGTATCACCCTGTGAATGTTCTGGTATAAATCACCCTTACAGCCTTGTGCAGAGGCTGGCAGCTTGCTCTGGCTAAGCAAGAAGCTTACAAAAAGGCAACTTAAAAGTATGTCAGGCTCATGTTGCTTTTTCCACACTTCATTTCTGAGCGTTTAGCTTTCTGTCACTCCTGCTAGCATTGCCACTGCACTTCTTGGCAAGCTTGTATGGACTGTCCATGTGCTTAAAATAACTCTGTGCTATCTCTGTCTCCTAATTTTAAGAAAATCAGGCCATCCTCATGCAGTCTGCGTTGCTCTCAAAACCTCTGAGTCATAATTAGTGGTTAGTAATTCTTCTAATCTTCTGTGCAGATGGAGACCAGTTCGTTCTCAGAAGCTGCAAAGAGGATAAAGTTATCAGCACTGGAAAATATTAGCTTAAATGCCCTCCCACACATACACACGTACACTTTTCCCTGCTAATACTCTACCTTTCATCTAAATGTGCATCAGTTGTGTGTTTTGGGGTTGGAAAGGTAAGCTGCATGAGGGTCATTGAAAAGCTGAGAATAGCCCAGATGCATGCAGTTGTTTAGCTGTGTAAAGCCATCACTGGCAATGAAAGCAACACAAAATTTCAGGCTCTGTGTCTTCCTGGTGTAGAACATGGGCTGATGGGCAGGTGGTACATAAGAACATCATGCTGGTCCTTTGTGCAGGTAGCTGGCTTGTATAAGAGAGGAAGGCAGGAGGAGTGGCACTGGGTGAGCAAGTTGTTAGTGGGCAGCAAAACAAGACCTGGAATTGCTTTGGGGAGGTGGCTGGGGACAGGTATTGAGTGTAACACAGGTGTTGGATATGGAGTTGTCTGGTGGGTGCTGGGCTGGCTGCAGCAGATCTGGGGGGGTTAAGAGTGTTAATGGGAAAGAAGCCCACTGGAGTCCTGTTGGGCAAGTGTACTCAGAGCATCTAAGTGTGTGCACTAAGCCTTAGTGAAAGCGGGTAATTCCTCTCTAATGGCAAGCAAGTTGCATCTGCTCACTTCCAAAGGAGATGGCGCAGAGATTGAGATGTGCTGTGCTGAATCAGATCACTAACTTAGTGTCTCCAGCTGCTGGAACCCTTTCCTAGTACACTGCCTTTCATTTAAACCAACTTTTCCCACCTAGAAAAACTGCCTGTGGCTCAGAGCACAGCTGAGTTGTGCACTTCCATCTGTATTTGCAAGTTCCCAAGGAGCTGTGCTCTTCCCCTCTGGTCTGTCCCTGTCATTCCAGTGGAGCAGAGCCTGGCACCACCCAGGTAACCTTCACGTCATGTCTCTAAGGAAAAATGACTCACTCTATTTTCCAACTAGTTTGAGGCTTTAGATCCTGCATTTGGAGATGAACACGTTTGTGACTCTGAAATACTTTTCCAAAATTGCCTCAGCTGCCAGCCTTCAGTTTGCTGGTCTGGAGCAGTGGGCTGAACCAGAATCGGCATCCTCAATCCTTGCAGATCTTGTTTTTTTCCCATGGAACTCGTGATAATGAGCACTGTTGGGAAAACTCTTGGAGTCATGAGACAGTATAAGAATATTAGCCTGCTCTGGGGCCATTGCACCCAGCTCATGTTGGGTGCTGCAGTGCAGAGCTATGGTGCTCCTCTGCCATTTTTACCACCTGAGGATGTGAATCTGTGCTGTTATCTAAAAGCTTGTGTTCCTGCTGGTATTGCACACACCAGCTGCCCACTAGTTTTTTTTGGTGGGCTCAATCCAAGGTTGCAGCCATGTGCCTTGAAAAAGAACATGAGAAATGCAGAGCAATGCAGTGCCTGGAGTGCCTCTTGCAATGATGGGCAATGAAGAACTGAGTGCATGGTGCCTGCTGCCTTGGTCATGTTTCCCATTAGCTGGGCCTGGGAATGTCATCTGCTGAAACTTGAGCTGGGAAAATGCTTCTGAAACTGTAGCTCCATTTCTGTTACAAATTTTGAGTGAAAGGTCTGAGATCCTCTGCCCCAAGGTGGGCACCGTGCACAGTGCCTTTGGTCAGCTGCTGCTTTTGGACTTGGCTTTGTTTCATAATAGAGGGATTAATAATTGCAGTGTTTTCCCTGCTCACCCCTACCCGTTTGTAACAATCACATTTCAACATCTTGCATCCCCTGACTCACGCTGGAAGGGCTTTTGTTTCTGAATCTGTAATCAAAGCAACAAATGCTAAGGTCACTTCCTTGAGATTATGACAAAGGAAGAAGCCTGGGATCGTGTCTCCCTTCTTCCCCAGCTCAAATGTGCAGAAAATACAAAGGCTGAGTGCATGTTTCTTGCTGTGTGCTTCTTGTGTTTTTCCAGTCCTTTTAAACCAGTAGGGTTGTGGCTTGGAGGTAAGAACCTGTATTTTAATTTCTGATGCTTAGCAGTGGCAGACAATGGTAATTTTGTTTTTTGTTTTTAACTATCATTGCATGAAAGTAATGCAGAGTTTAGAATCTGTGCTTGTAGGAGGGAAGACAGACAGAAAGCATGCAGAGTACTGCGAGTTTGCTTTTGGTGCTTTGGTAGTGCTGGCTGAACCTTTTGCGCTTGCTCTTCTGACAGATGAGTCTGTAAGAACTTCTGTGCATCTTCTGCACTCTGTTGTGCAGATAAGGGCTGTGTGTGTACCCTCAGCACTTACAGCTGCTGCTTCTGTTGTCTGTGCTCTCACAGCTGCGTTAGCAAAGCGCTAAACCAAACCTGATCCTGCTAACTTTCTGCAGCTGGAAATCAGGTCTGTCACTTCAGAGTACAGAGAAAACATGTTTTCAAATGTTACCCTTATAGGCTGCTTGCAATATGATTTAAGCTGAACAAAGCCCAAATTCATAAGTCACCGGGTGGGGCAGCCAGTGCCTGGTACAGTGGCTCCTTTCAGCATCTAGCTATTAAATGTCTCATCAGTGAGGTCTCTACCCCTCACACTGAAAAGCCCTCCTGGAGAGGCTGGCACAGGGCTGCCAAATGCACATGGAGCTCATCAACGGCTGCTGAGGAAGAGCTGAGATCAGAGGAGCAGTTGTGCTTTGAAGCATAGCGGTGTGTTTGCCTGGCACTGGATGCTGGCTCCTCTCCACCAGCAGTGCCCCAGCAACACCGCTCAGTACTGAGTGCAGCCCATGCACAGACTGCAGAGAGCTGAGGGCTTTTCTTGCTTTATTGGCTTACTCTTTGCATATTTTTTTTTAATTACAGGTGGTTCAGATGGACTTGTATTGCTGGTTGTTGTTTGCTGTTTTTTTTTTTTTCCTGCCTCCTGCTTACCTCATGTCTGGTCAGGGCTGTTGTCCAGGTTTCCTGAGGGGCTCCTGCCAAGCACTGAGCAGCTGGAAAAGCCCAGGACAGGACAGGGAGGAAGGGACTAGGATGGGGGGCAAGGAGGGGTGGGAGGACAGATGAGTGACATGCAAGGACCACGGTGGGAAAAGGACGCAGAGCTGCACTGCTCTGTGTGCTCCATGAGTCTTCCTTATGTACTGCCAGGAAACCTGTGGGACTGCACAGGATCCTTTTTCCCTGCTGTCCCCAGGAGGCTGCACAGGAACAAATCCCCCCTCCCCCCAGGGGCTCGTGCATAGCAATGAACTGGTGGCAGTGTCCCAGTGCTGTGTGATAAACATGCCTGCTGCGCTCTGCTGAGGAAAGCAGATGTTGGATGGAGACTTTCATTGACTTCATATTTACAGCAAAGCTGTGCTGATTCCTTCCTATTAACTTTCCTGAGTTTTAGGACTTGCCATAGAGTTCTCAGTTCTGTGTATAAGCTGACTGTCCATTCTTCCCTTGTTTTTGTTTGAAATACGTTGCAAAGTGGTAGGAATGGGGACAGTGGTGCTTGCAGAATGACACAACCTGAGAAGCATTTTGATATTGAGTAAGATCTTGATCTAGTTTGAGGAGGGTACCTCTGCAGCAAGTGGGCTGTCCCTTCAGAAAGCTGCTGACCTCTCTCCCTTCAGCCAAAGGGGTTCAGCATACCCTGATCACAGAACTGTTGCTGGTTATTCACATCTGAGCCCTCTGGGAGAGGGGAAGGTGCTCAGAAGCCCTTTGGCACTCTGCAGGAAGTTTCATCGTTCCAGTGACTGTGTGAAGCTTTGCCTGTCATTCTGCAGGAACTGGCAAATGATCAGTGAAATGTAGAGAACTGGAAGATTGTCTTAAATGTGCTGTCCCTTGTGGTGAGAGACAGCAGAATAAATGGGGGAAAGGAGACTTGAGGAAAATTCAACACTTGGCCCTGAAAGCTGTGTTCAGTGCAGTAGAGCAAGGCAGTGGGGCTGCCAGCAGCCAGGCTCCATCACCCTCTGGCTGAGCAGCTGCCATCAGTCTGCAGCAGCCAAGTTTCATTCCCATCTCCAGTTCATCAGACTATTTTAGGAAGGTGCCATGCAATCTAGAAATCCTTTATGCTCTGGTTCCAGGCAGTGTGTTTTACCTCGAACCCTTTGCCAAACTTTCAGCAGAGCTAAGATTTCCTTGGAGAACATCATCCAAGGGGCATCAATACCAGTGTGCACTGAAGTGAGTAGTCTCAGCCTGTCCCAACATAAGCATGGCTTCAGTGCATGCTATATTCAAGGACAAGTCTCCTGCAGGTCTCTGTCTGCTGGGACAAAAGGCACAAGGAGGTCCTCAGCTTTAAGGAGAGAGGGTACAGCACTTGGGATCCTGCTGGCAGAATGGGACTGGTCCTGAGGGGTCTGTCTTGCAGCACGGAGAGTGGAGGATGCAGCCAGCTGCCCCCATGCACTGATGGCTATTTAAAATAAGGCAGACCATGGTTTCTTTTAAGGTTAACAGCAGGATTAGAAATGATTTAAGGCAAAATCTTGGCCCTGTTCGAGTGAGCAGGGCAGCAGTGGGACGGCACGTGTTGCTTCTTAGCCTATCTGTGCCCACCAGTGCTATGGGCTTGGAGGACCCATGGGCTGCAAAGAGGTACATCAGGCATTTTTCTTGAGACCTTTGTGGATCTTTTAAAAGGCCTTTGTAGAAATATTGGTATCAAACCCAACTTTTGTTTCTTATTTCTTTTTCCTTCAAGCTTTGTATGATCCCAAGTGCTGGACCATGGCAAGGTTTGCTCTCCCAACAGACACCCAAAGAAGCTCTGAGCAGAGAGGAAGGTTGCTAGTGAGACTAAAACATCAAAGATGTACCAACCAAAACCTGGAATTATCACTTTTCCCCTCTCACCAGCATGTAGTCCATTCCTTCCAGAGGGAAAGCCTTTTGCTTTTATTTTCCTGAGATGCACCTGGTTGGGGCAGCTCCTTATTGCAACACGTTGTCGTGTCACATTCCCTATTTTCCCAGGCAGAGCACGTTTGCAGGCATAAGCTGGCTGCTGGGATCGAGGCAGTGAAGCAGCACTGATTTAAGGCAGCTGAGGATTGGATCCGAAATGCCTTCATGACTGAAGGAAAAAACAAGCCCTAAAAGCTGATGAAAACTTAAGGTCAGTGTAGGGGCTTCAATAGCAGGCTTTGAAATCTGTTACGGCCTTATGGGTTACAGAAGAGAGATTTGGGAAAAAACGCCCTTACAGGAAATTACTGGTGTAGCTTTATAGCTGGTTAACTGCAGCTCCAGTGGGGATTTGGGGTTGAAATCCTCTTTTGAGTGCAATCCTTGCTCTGCCCTGGGCTCACACCTGTGCAGTGCCTTGAGGCTCTGCTCGAAGAGACAGGCATTGAGAATTTGGAGGGCCCCTTGGCCCTGCAACCCCAGTACCAGGGATTTCTCATGAGGAAGAGGAGAGCTTTGTTGGGCTGCTCTTCAGGGGAGGAGTAATTTTTTTTTTGCCTATGTGTTTTGTTTTTTGGAGATTTCCTGTTTATGCCCTAATTACTACTTTTTTCCTTTTTGTTTTTATTTTTTCCAAACTCAATGACACACGTGTCTAAAAATACTGCAAGTAACCACTGGCTTCAGACAAGGAGGAAGTGAGTGCTGAAGAGAAGCTGCATAAATATCCTGCAGGTTTTCTTTCTCAAATAAACATTTGGACTCAGGATATTACAAGGTATTGGTTTAAATAACCAAGAAAAAGCTTTTTCTCTCTGCCTTATTTTATACAGTTTTTTTTTTCTTTGTTAGAGGACTGAGGTTTTGGAAAGTCTTGCTTCCTTGACTTTCCATGAAGAATTTGCCTTAATTTTTGTCAAAAGTGAGGTGGGGGAGAAAATGTATTTTTCTTCTCTTTTCACAGAATTCTGCTCAGCACGCAGTATTAAAGGAATATAAACCCAAATAAGATTACTGTCTGATTTCAGGACTTCTTCAGGCCAAAACTCCCAGCCATGTGAAGAAACAGCTGTATTAAACCTTTCTCAGTGTTTCAACCCACTGCAGAGAATTGTTTTTACTCTGTGCTTAATTTCCATGCACATTCTGAGAGTTGTTCCTTCTCCTTCATTGGAGATGTGCATAGATGAGGTGGACAGTTGGACTTGGATGATCTTAAAGGTCTTTTCCAACCTTGGTGGTTCTTGGGTTGCTGAGAGCCCAATGTCACTTGTGAGTTTGGAGGGCTGTAGAGCTGCAGTGATACAAAAGTACTGCACTCAATGGGGTTTTTCCCCCTCCTTTCAATTCCTCTCCAATTTTTTTTTCATTTTCCAGTTGCTTGTGCACTAAGCATAAGGGTGACATTGGGAAAGAAAAAGAATCCAGCATTTTGATACAGTTTTGCTAATGTAATGGTGAGACGTTTGTGTTGCATTGTTCTGCTGGTTTCCTATTGGGAATGGGATGGGGATTCTTAATGAATGTTACACTGCTTCCTTCTTCACTGGATAATAGCTTAAATATTAGCATCCTTTTAAAAAATAACTGCTGAAAAGGCCAACTTGGGTGCATGCTGCAAAAATAACAAAATTGTTCATTTGCACAGACAATGCAAAATCAATGGGAATGAGCTGAAAACACAGATGTGAGTCTATATATATCTCAGGAGTGCATATGCTGCCTCTTAGCTGAGCCGGACAGCTGTGCTCATCTCATGACTGATCAGTCCAGCTAAATAGAAAATCAATTATATTGTTCAGATTAGCCAGGCACATTGAATTGAAGATGAAAGTGTGACCATGAGGAGCTCACAAGGAGCTGGGAATTGGGCAAGGGGGAACCCAGCACCTGCTGAGCAGCAAGTAGCGGGGTGCTGGAGCTGTGGGTCTGTGACTGGAGCTGGGGGCTGATGTTTGGTCTTCTTTGGTGAGCCCTGCTGAGGAACTGGGGAGCAGGGATGCCCTTCTAGCAGACATTCCCCAGCTGCACTCGTGCAGCAGAAGCTGTGCTGCAGGCAGGGCTGGCTCTGGCTCCTTGTGAGTCCAGCATCCTTGGGGCATCTGCAGCCACTCCTCCCAACCACAGTATGACTGTGGGTACTCAGCCCTTCTGAAAATCACTCCTCAACCATGTCCTTACGTTGAATCAATAAAACCGGAGATAATTATATCTCACCTATCTTTAATAGTGCCATGAAGTTCAATTACTTTTAAGGACTATTGTGATCACCCTGGGTAGCTGAATAGAACCCGGGTTACGGTTGGTACATCTTTGATGTTTTAGTCTCACCAACAACCTTCCTCTCTGCTCAGCACAAGGCTTTGTGTATGTGTTTGCGATACCAGAAACCTTTTTACTCGACAATAGACAACTGAGGCAATTAAAACAGTCAGAAGTGATTAATGCGACTGCACTGGGTGAAAGCTAAAGCAGCTAGCAATTAAATAATGGCAACCCTTTTGCTATCTCAGAGCAACAGATGGGGTATGATTTAGAAACAGCATTGGATCTGACACCTCACACCAGGGGCAGATTGGTAACAGTGTGCAGGAGCCAGAAATGCACCACCTCGAAGGGTGCACTGATGAAGTGCTTAATTGGTGGGAGTGTGTGGCTTGTTTATGCACACACACAGAGGCGGGCCCTCAGCTCCAGGTAACACATATGGACCTGTGATGGGATTGTAATGGATTAAAGGGCAGCACACAATGCTCAGCAGACGCATCAGGTGCTGGGAGCCTGCACTGGGATGCTGCAGCCTTCAGCCTTGTTCCAAAACCTGGGGGGAAGAGGCTGGAAGCCTTTGCAGGGATGTGGCTGTGGTTTGCATAGAGATGGTCACTGATGTTCCCATGGGGACTGAGGTCCATTTTCACCTGGTGCTTGCATGCAAGTTCACACTACTCTAGTACAAGAAATGGAAACTGTTTTCTGACTGTTTGATTTGTTTCTTGGGCTAGACTTGCTCTGCTATGATTTGTTTCTTGGGCTAGACTTGCTCTGCTATGATTTGTTTCTTGGGCTAGACTTGCTCTGCTAATGATCCTTCCACCATTGTTGCTGTTTTGGTGAGAAATGTGATACATGTGATTACACAAATCTATATTTTCAGTAATCTTAGAATGCTGATGCTGCAGGTACTCTATCTCTGGTTTTCCACATATGACAGCTGTGCTTGGCATTGTTCACCCCCAGTCTTCTTGCCAAGCTGCTCAGAAAGGAGCTCTCTCGTGGGTTTTGCTCCAAAGGAACTCAATTAGTTCAAACAGTAAACCTTTGTTAATTTGGCTGAGAGGAGCTGACTGCTCCTGACAGAGGCAGTGCTGCAGCCCTGAAACAGGGCAGTACTGGGAGGAGATGAGATTTGTTCACTTGTACTGGAACTGGCTGAAGGAAGGATCCACTTTTATTCATTTTTGAGTCTTTGGGTGTGTAGCAGTATATCTTCTGTCCTTGTCCCCATGGAGGGGGGTGTGTGCTGCTCTCAATCTCTCTGGGATCCCCTGTGAGCAACTTTCTGCTCAGAGCTTGAAATGGAGTTAGAGAGAAACCAGTGCTGCCAGGTTCATGAGTTGTTCTGAAGTGGTGAGATGTCCAAATCCAGGTTCCCTCCACCATCTTTTGCCCCAGAGCTGTGCTGCCAGCCCTCTGCCTGCACTGCCAGGAGCCCAGAATTAAAGCAGAGTTTAAATAATGTAAAAGCTTTATGGAAATGTATTGAATTTCAAAGGGCAGATATTAAAAGGGCATAATAACGTGCAGCTATTTCTGAGGTCTTATGAGAAGAGGAGAGATTGCTTGCAATAGATAAATGTGATGCAGACTAGGAGCTGAGGCAGTCTGATTCCATTCTTAATCGTGCGGTTTGAACAACTCTTGATACATGCACACACACTGTCCAGTGGGAACCCATCCAGGATGGAGACCAGGTCCTGGGCAGCAGGCCTACTTTTGGTTGCAGCATTGCATAGATTTTTTTTTTGTTTTGGAGGTTTTTTTTGGTCCCTGGTCATCCCCACTTATCAGAAGCGCAGGAAGCTATTGCCACCACCTCTGGCTGTACTATGAGCCAGGATCCTCTTGTTCTGACTGTGCTATGTTGGTGTCTTTGCAGATGACAGAGGGCCGGCACTGCCAGGTGCATCTCCTCGATGACAGGAACTTGGAGCTGCTGGTTCAGGTAAAGACCCTTCTGGTTTGGGCACTGGTATAGTATGGCTGGGCCCAGTGCTGACCCATTTTCATTCTGCTCCTGTAATGCCCTGTGTACCTGTGCTGGGAATGGCACCAAAGAATTGACCATTGGAAAGTCTTAAACCATGCAATAAACCCACTGAAAAAGTTGTATTAGAGCTCCAAAGTACTTCGTTACCTTCCCCTGTGTGGTTCTGATTTGTCCCTTAGTTGATTAAAAATAAATGCTTATTTTGTAGTTGCAGCCAGATTTCCCTGCTTGGTAGTTTAAGGAGTGCAATTTGGGGCTGAAGTTGTAAGAGATATTTGAAGAAGTTATATCTCTTACTATAGCTACCAATACAGGTAAAATTAACAGACATGCTTTCAGGCAGGCAAGCCTGTCCTCAGACCTGTTTTTTTCCACTTGGGCATGGTGCTTCCAGTGGAAATTTTCATTATCATTGAGAAGTCTGAACTGAAATGAACTGAGTGGTGTTGGTTCTTTCAACAGCCCAAGCTTCTGTCTCGAGAGTTGCTGGATCTGGTGGCCTCGCACTTCAACCTGAAAGAAAAGGAATACTTTGGGATAACATTTATAGATGATACGTAAGTATAGTAATTTGTGTTAAAGAAAAAATGGATTATGACATTTCCCATATGGTTGCTCCCATCACAGGTGCAGGAGTGGCTTCTGGGTCTCACAGGAGCTGGTAGGAGCTGCTTGCCTGTGGAGCCCTTTCAGCACCAGTGTATTATTTTTAAGTTGCTCTCATCTTGAATCTTTTTGCTACAATCCTGACTGTTGGAAGGTGCCTTCTTCAAGCTCACCTATAAAATCCCTCAACAGTGCTGTTGACACTTGGCTTTTTTCCCCAAGAAGAGATGCCATGAATTTCATGAGTATTATAGGTGCTGGTAAAGTGCTGCCCAGGGGATTACTTAAAAGCCCCAAAACTATCCTTTGGGCCCCAGAAACTCCCTTGGGTGCTCCAAACTGAGCCTGGGTGCTCACTGTGGCCTCTGGAGGGCACCCATGCTCCATGGCTGGCCAGTCCCAGTGCTGTGGGGCAGCAGTTGACTCCTAGGCTGCCCTGACCCCCAGATCCTGGGGAAAGTTACAGGGGCTGAGGGGTTTTTTATTTTATTTTATTTTTCTGATTCATTTCTAGTTTCACTTAGGGAGGCTGTGATGCAGAGCACTGTTTCAGCTGCCTCACTAATGAGTTCCTATGTGAGGCCCTCAGCTCTGAGATGGGGTCATGTGTGAAGCTGTGGCTGGTGTTCCTGAGTGTCCAAAAGCAAACTATGTCAACATCCTACAATTAGAGGGCGAGGAAAAGGTGATGAACTGCTTGCCTGCATCAGAGCTGACTTTTGCTATTCTAAAAAGGACTCGCACTAGAGCAAAAACACTGAAAAACCCATGTTTCTTCCCAATTTTAACCATCTCACCAATCTGTTCCTGCAGAGGTCAGAGTGTCTGGCTGCAGCTGGACCACAGAGTCTTGGATCATGACTTGCCCAAGAAACCAGGCCCAGCAACGCTGTATTTTGCTGTTAGGTGAGTAATTCCTTCTGTGGAGAAAACAGTGCCCACTTGGCTCATTTATCAGTGTGATTTTTGTTTAAAAGAATTACTGATTTGATATAGGATGTAAATGTCAAAGTGATACGTTATTTTAAGAAGGTGGTTAAGTCCTGGCTGAGTGCTGCTTTCTTTTCTGTTTACCTGCAACATAAGGTAATTTGGAACCTGCTGCTTTTTAAACTGTTATCAGCACATTGATCCTTTTCTTATTTAAGAATAATTTTAAATCCTTAAATCTCCAAATTTTAAATCTTTTTTTTTTGCCCAACTTGTCTTTAATAGTGCTATATTTTGATAGCTTATTTAAACAACTATAGTTGTTCTCATGTTTACTTAAGGTTTGTCAGTACTTGAAAGGGATTGCTGCTGGCTTCTTTGCTCACACAGCTTAAACCTGTGCCCAGGAGAGACTAAAATCCTAGCAAAGTGATTTTGGCCAAAGTAATTGCATTACTTCAGGGTTTTTGCTAGCAAAGCTCTACTGATTAGGATGCAGCTTTTTCAGGCCCATTATAGACAGAGCTGTGCTGGCAGAAAAGACCAAGCATCGTATTCTTAGTATTGTTGGAGTTCTTATTTTTGTCTTCCTTACAGTCTGTGAGGAAAATGAGGGCAGACTGACCTCATTCACTTTTCATATCAAGATTTTGGCCTTTGTGTGCTTAATTATTTGCAGCATTTCCAAAGCGCAGCCTGTTGTGCAGTTGGGTAAGTTGGTGTTGTCACCCCGCCAGGTCCTCTGCACCCCAGATACTGCAGGGATGGTTCAAACAAATGGCACTTTGTTTTTGCTGAATATGTGCTGATTTGTGATGGAGCTCTTTTCTTTTTTTTTCTCTTAACAAAAAAAAAAAAAAAAAAGAGAGGGAAAAAAAAAGGCACAAAACCACAAAACATTTAAAAAGGAATTATAGAGTCACCTGAATTGGAAGGGATCCATGAAGATCGAGTCCAACTCTTGGCTCCACACAGGACCACCTGAGTTGGAAGAGACCTGTAAGAGCCATTGAGTCCAACTTCTAATAGTAATGAATATTCGTGTATAATGAGCTCTTAAATGCTCACTGAGGACCTAGAGGACTAAAATCTTACTCCTTACATGTGATAATATACAGGGAGATTGAAGGACTGGGTTTGGTCTGAGGATCTTCTCAGAAGGTAGCAATGGTCTTGACTCCTGTGACTGTTGCCAGGGCTTAAACTGTCTGCCAGACTCTCCCAGGAGTGGAGCACAAGAAAGCCATAAAGACAGTCACATAACTTGAGCAACTGTGGCTGGAGTTAATGCTGTTGGCTTGAGATATTCATTTTTATCCATCCTGTTGTGAGGTGATCTTCTGTAGGACAGGATATGCAGAAACCTGAGCAAGAGTTGATAGATGAAGAGTGAGCTTTGGGAAGATCAACTTCTAGAGTCTTATCTTAAGCCTTGACTGCTCGGGGGTCATGAGATTTAAAAGAAGAAATTAAGACCATGGAAGTGGGCAGTGGATGGGAAGTCTGTGAGGAGCAGAAGGATAATTAACAATGTAAAAACTATCTCATGGTAAATATATATATTTATATTCCATCTGAAATGAGTCTTCAAAATCTACAGCACTATTTTGTCACAACCTTTTGGATAAGTGAAAGACTCCAGTCATTTGTTGGATGGATTATGCCTTGGGTGGTTGGTTCAGACACTTATCACATGCAAACACATTTGCCTTGCCATAGTCTGTTCTTTAATTAAACTCTCCTGAGAGCAGCTGAACTGCACAGTTGGAGGCTGGCATGGAAAGCACAGCAGGGCCGGTTGAGTGGCACATGTTTAAGTGAGGGAACTGATGCCCATTTTCTGTTGGAGATGGAGAAAGGTACCCAAAGCCCTCCTGAGCTGTCCTTCATTAACGTGCAGCACTAGGCAGTTTCCAGCAGCACCACTGGGAATGTGAGGCATCTCCAGGTGCTTGGTTATACCTCTCCTTTGCTTCACAGCTCCTGCGCTCTGGGCTGTTGCCATTCACTAATGAAACACGTGGTAAATTATTTCAGGTTTTAATTATTTTTCTTCAGTTAACATGAACTCAAGCCAGTCATGTAAATTTTCTTGTGATACACACAGCTGCCAAAGGGCTGTATAATGCAGATTTAGGACTTACAAAAGCATCTTTCCAGTTTCAAGGATGCTGACAGCATCAGAAATAAAAGAACACTTTATTGCATTTCCAAACATGACTGTCATCCCTCAAATCTCTCAAACATCCTTATCTCTGTGGCCTGGTGTTCCCCATCTGTACTGCAGTGATGAGTATACAGCTTGTGCTGTACAGAAGAGATGAAGTGCCCAAGTCTGCTCAGAGTAGGGATATTGCCTGTCCAGGAGTGCCCTCCTCAGACCAATGGCTCCTACAGTCTCCTGCTACAGGGTAACTACAAGCCATGTCTGGTGTCTCTAGCTGAAAGAGAAACTGCAAGTGCAAATGAGGCCGTTAGTTGAATAAAATTCCCTTTTCAGCAGGCTGGAGGGAAGCTTTATTGGGATAAAGCACTAGCCTCTAATGTTGGTCTGGCAGCATGCTGGGCAAGGACCAGCAGAGGTTCTTGCATGCTAATGCTCTTCATTTCTGGAGAGAAACATGACTGTATCTGAAGTGAAGTTTAGGAGAGTAACTAAAATGGTACTTGGTGTGATCATGAAAGGATATAGCAATACCCATGGCTCTTCTCAGTGAAAGGTGAATCACAGAAAAGCCCCTTGGAGATGTCTGGGGTAGGCTTCTGGGTCTGTCCCAAAGCTGCATGAGTTTGAAATGAGCATATTATCTCCTCATCCTACAGAGATATTCCATACAAAGAGATCAATGGGCAGACCAGGAGGCTACGGACAGCCTCTGGGCTACACAGAGCAGGCTGTATGAGCCACCCAGCCTTCCTGCTGCCAAAGGCATTGGTGGGATCTGCATTGCCAGGGTGGTAGTGGTGGTTGCCCCAGCCCTTTGTTTGGCTGAAAAAACTGTGCCCTCTGTCTAGAATCAAGTGGGAGAGCCTGGATCCAATCTGTAAGGAGTTGGCTTTCGATAATGAAGCACAGGTATCCAGCTAAAGGAAGATTGACAGGACCACGTTCACACAAACTCATCTCTTTGAACTGTCTTGGCAGTTCTGTGCTCTTGAAATTAGAGACGTGTTTTCTCTGCACCTTTCAGTGCATCTCAGCACTGCCTACTTTGATGCCCCGTGAGTCAGAGAAGCACACGGACAAGTTGTGTGTGATTCTGCAGAGTGCCAGCTGCATACATAATGTTGTATAACAAACCACATCTGCTAACCTTGGCTGGGCTAGAATAAACAGCCATGGACTTGCTTCCTTTGGTAGTGAGGTTTGCTCCTTTAAACCCTGAGATGAGAAGTCATCAGATGTCTATGATCTATTGAATGAAAGGAATTGTGCCCTGCATGCTCATGATCCATGATTTTCTGCTTGTTCCCTCTTACTAGGCAGGAAACGAAGCTCAGTGGTTGTAGTTCCTCTGTACCACTTTATTGCTGGAGAACAAAGTGCCAAGGAATGATTTGAGAGGAAATTTTTAGATTTGATGAAGCTTATACAGGAAAGTAACTTTGTTCTTTTTTTTTTTTTTTTTTTTTTTTAATTATCAGGTTCTACATTGAAAGCATCTCCTTCCTCAAGGATAAAACAACAGTAGAGCTGTTCTTCCTGAATGCCAAGTCCTGTGTACACAAGGTAAGGCTCAGCGTCCTTTGCAGCTCTGTGTTGTCCATTCCTCATTACTCCTCCCTACGTCCCTTCAACAGACCCTCTGGGTAAGGATGATGATGGCTTCCTGGTCATGATTTCACAGCCCTTTTGTGTGCAAACGATACTGAAATATGTTAAATACTAAAAAGGCTTTAAGTCATTTGAAATCTGGGTTGTAGCTTTCTGGGTAGACTCTGTCTCAGAGTGACATATCGTTGTGTGCTACATAGTAGGCATTGGGGAAGGTGATGAAAGTCTTACACCGTGAACATGGTTCTTAGTGCCCTGATTTCATGCCTTAATTCCCTTCATAAAGTCACAAATCCCATCAATTCACAATCAAAGCCAGTTATTACAGTGCTTCTTGTGTTTACTCTGGTTACAAATCTTCCACTGTTTTTGTTAAATGTTTAAATTTGTTATTCATACCATACATATGCAATACCTAATATGGTACATTAATGTATATATACATATTGTATCATAAAAGTAAAATCTATCTGCTGCAGGTTCATCCTGTTCTGTGAAAGAAAAAAAAAAAGGGCAGTATGGCAGCCTAATTATGACCCTAATAACCAGAGGAGCAGCAGCAGCCAAGGTTCAATGAACTTTGCTCCAGCAAAGCCTGGTTAATATCAAACTTGAGTATCAGGATGTTTTATACTCATGGGTTAATCTGCCTGAGAGGGTCACTTGGTTCTTCTTGGAAAACAAGTGTTTATTGTTAGCTGGTGCTGAAGCTCAGAATAGCAGGCCAGATTTTTTCACCTTTAATACATTTCATATTTTGTAAGAGTCTCACTGTATCCAGTATTCATTATTTCACTGGTGGGATCAGAAAGCTTACTTGAAAAGCAATTAATGTCAAAGTTGTGGCCGTGGGTTGCACAAGAATTGCTTTCTGGAAGAGTGAAAGAAACTTGCACCTTTTCACAAAACCTTCAAACTAAAATAAATGTTTGAAGAACTTGAGGCCTCTCTGCTTAAGTTTAATAAAGTTTATTAAAAAGCAAATCTCCCTTTGGCTTATTTGCCATTTCCAGTGAAAGGTCTTGGCAACTTGCAGCGATCCTTTCAGGGAATACTGGAGCAGTTCAGACAAGGCAAAAAACTTGGAAGTGGGAAGTGGGACTGATTTTCTTCCTGCGATAGGGAAGGTGCCACCACCTCCAGAAGCAGTCTGCTGTTTAAGTAAACACTGGTTATGTATTTTGGTGCCTGTATGTGCATTTATGTAGCTGCATAAAGCATGAGAGGAAGGGAGCAGAGAGAAGGAAGGTGTGAAAAAAACGCCATCACTGATCATAGATGTGTCATTAAGCCAATGGAGAGTCATTCAGTTCATGCCACCATGTTCACTGAGAGCTGGCAGTGCTCTGACACCTTACTTATATGGAATGCATTGAACCAAAATGGCCCGTGTTGGTTATGCAAAGGGAGTGATAGGTGGCAATGGGAACTCAGCAGAGTGGGTGGAAACATAGGCAGGACTGAAGCTGTTTACTTAAAGTTCATTTACTTTCAGTGTTTGTTTGGTTCAGTAGCTTTTAACCTTCACATTAGATTCTTTTCAAAACTTTTTACCCCATATGGTAAACTTCAGGCTTAGCTTCCTAACCTGTTTCTTTTCTTGAAACTTCTGTTGTTCTGAATGGGGTATAATAGCTGCTCCCTTGTCCTTCTTTGCCTCTCAGCTCCAAATTCCTGCAATCTTTTTTGCCCCTTTCTGCAAATTGGATGCCAGGTTGCCCTAACAAGGGTTTGAAGAATTAGAGGTTTGCCTATTTTGCAAATTCCATAGTCATTTTGGCAAGGGAAAAACAAGGCAGACAATAAGATTTCTGCTGCCAAAAATGTATTTCTTTCTACTCCTCACCCACTCACCACCTCCACGTTTGTCTGTCAAAGCTCCCTTGTGCCTCTGCCCTTTGCCATGTGCCAGGGTGGTGCATCCTGCATGACCTGTATCTTTCTCTACATGTCCTGTTTACCTTGTGTTCATCCCCTGTGAGCAGCTGGGCAGCCAGGGGGGGACCCCGTTGTCCCCAGGCAATGAGAACTGAGGTTTCACTCTTGCTTCTGTGAGTTGTGTTCTACCAGTGCTGGAGGTCTGCACCCAGAATTGCTGCTGCACTGAGCTGCTCCTTTCCACTGCTCTTATCTCAGTCCACCACTGCAACAACATTTTCCTTCTGGTACACGTTGTGCAGTGTAATGCAAAACTGCTTTACGCACCTGGAAAATAAACTTCTTCTGTTAGATTTGCCAACACACTCAGGGTTTGCTGGCCATGCTCTCCTTGTTTCTCATTGCACATGAACTGAATGCAACATTTGCTGTTCTGCTTGTAAGAACACTCGGTGTTTCCTCATCACTAGTGGGTGCATACAGCTTGGACTCCAGCCTGGACAACAAATGCTGCCAGCTCTCTGGCCCTACCCTTTTTTCATGTCAAGCTGCCCATTGTCTCACTGCTCTGCTGCAATCCTATGGCTGTCTGGGTCCTATGTAGTCAGTATGGCTGGCTGGCTCTGCTCTCCAACATCCTTGCTCTTTGGATTGGAGCTCGCAGAAGCTGTGTGCTGCCAGGAGCAGTGTGAGCGCACAAGCAGGAGCTGGGAGCTGCTAGAGCTTAGATCTCCAGGTTTATGGAAGGGCCTCTCAGTGACTTAATTATAAATGTGGTTAACAGTGTGTATTTTGCAATGGCCATAAGCATACTTTGTGTTCATTGTGACGCTGTTTTCACACACGTTTCTCGTTTTCAAGGCTTTGAGAACTTATGCCTGAAAGCCTTTAGCAGTGACAACTTCAGTTTATGTGCTTTCTTTCCTGTCAGTGAATTTAAGAAGCTGGTTTAGATTTATGGTGATCTGTGAAATCTTCTGCACAGTGGAGGCTTACACAGTGAAAGTTTAGCCTGCGCTTTCAGGTGAAATGGGTATCTCAGAACTGATGTGTTTGCACAGGGGGTAGGAGAGCTTTGTAACACGCTCATTGTGCTATTGCACAGACTCCTGACCATAGCTGGGATGCTTTCAAGGAGGGTAGGAGCTGATGACATACATGATGATGATAAATTTGGAAAGATAAATTAGTCTTTTTGTTCAAAACAGCCAAGTTTGGAAAAATTACACCCTTCTGGGCTAGCAAAGCACTGTCAAGTTTATTGTGCGTTACAGCTAAAACCTCCATATAGCTCTGCAGCCATATAGTTGACTCTGTGCCAGTCCTTAAAATACGTTCTGTAAACAAAGATCCTGGGTCAGGTTGGCTGTGTTCCCCTTTTCCCAACTATATTTAGGTGTTGGGGGATTTATTTATTTAATTTTGCTTTTGTTTTAAGGACTTACAAGAATCGCCTTTAAAATAATAACATAAAGGAAATGAAAGTTTTTGGTGGAGTCTGTAACCATGCTGGCTTCATGAAAAACGATGCTTGTGAGCACTTGGCAGCCTGAAGCCCAGAGCTTAAGAGAGAAGAGCTGTTGAAGCAGACCCCTGGTGTGAGCATGACGTCTGGCTGGCTTTCAGCTCAGAGAGAGCAAAGTGGCTGTATATTAGATAGCTCTTGAAAGTTTTATACGGATATTTCTTAATTCTACCCTTTCCCTGGGGAGAGGGGAGTGTTCCCATGCAGCTTTGTAACTCCGTATAGTCTGATCTGAGCCAAGTCTACTAAAACATGCTGTCTGTTTGTCATTCTGCTCCTGAGGATGGCAGGTGTGAGGCGCAGGGTGAAGACCAGCAGAACCAGCTGGCCTTCGCTCTTCTGCCTTCCAGGCTGTGCTCTGCTCTTGTGGGTGCTGGTGGCCACCTCCGTGGCCTGAGCCCCCGGTGGTGCATCAGCAGATGAAGGTGGAGCACAGACATGTCAGTGAATGCAGTGTGACTGACTGTCCTTGACTCTTGGGACACCCAGGTCAACTGGCAGATCTCCATGGAAGCTCCCCACTCAGTGGTGTACCCCATGATACGTCCTGCTGAGCCTCACTGGTGGCCTGGGGAGGTGCTGGCCGTGGGATGCGTATAGTTGAGGGCCTGCATGGTGGTTGAGGTCAGCCCAAGGCTGCCTGCTGCAGATGGCAATGATGCCCTGGAAAGTTGTTGAGGCTTTTGGTGGGGAGGTGTAGCTCCTGTCCTAACTGTAGCTGGGCCAGCCCATTGCACTTGAGGGTTGAGCTGGTTTGCAGCTGGAGCTTCGTACCTTGCATCTCTTGTCAGTCATCTCCTCTGAGCCTAACTATCAGCATTAACTGTGACAGAGTTCTGCACTTTTGATCTTCTGGCCATAGGGTGAAGCTGTTTTGACAGCTCAGCCTGTTCTTGTGTCTATGTGTTGGGTATCTTGCTGTGGCACTCTGGTAGGAAAGTGAAAGTATCTGGTTATATGCTAAGCCTAATGATGCTTGCCATGTATCCTGGCTTATAGAGAAGTATTTGTGTCCTTCCCCTTTTTTTTTGCTTTTAACTTCTACACTGTGTTCATGTTGGGGTGTGTGTGGGGGGAGGGGTGGGGGAAGAAGCAGCATTATACGATGGGGACCTTGTGCTGAACTATGCAGATAAGTCTCAAAGCAGCTGAGCAGCTTCATCTGAGCTTTGGCTGAGGTACAAAACACAGAAAAAGGAGATGAGGATGGTTGGCAAGGGCAGCAAAATAAAGGGTGTAACAGAGAAACCTGAAGCTCTGGCTTGCTGTGAGGTGATACAGGGCAGCAGTGATGTAGCTTTTGTTTGGCTGCATTGGCCACAGCCTCTGAGCCTCACAGCTCCTGCCAAGAATGCATTGAGGAGACCAGCAAGGTTTGGAGCTACAGGAGGGGATGGGATGGGGAGGGGGTGCTCTGTGGGGCATCGTGAACCGCAGGCAGTGCAGCTGGGATGGGGACACGGGTGCAAGTGCTGAGATCAGAACAGGCCCTGGAGGGATCACTTTCAGGTAAGTTGGAGGGGCATTCTCTTGCTGCCATTGTGTCTCCTAGGTGTAACCGAGAGCACCACTCTGAAAGAGCATGTTGCTGAGCTCTCTAACCTACTTACTGCAGAGCTGCTGATGGCGTGGTGCAACAGGTTGTGGGCGATGGCCCCATCCCAGCAGTGCAGGCATCTTTGCTGCTGCCTGTGCTCCTAAATAAGCCATAAGTGCTGGAAAGCCTTGAATTTTTATCCTCTGCAGGGACCTGGCCTTGCACCATGGGACTCTGGGGATGCGTTTGGGAGTGCTGGGGGAATTTGTGGTGGTGCTGGGTGAGAGCACAGAGTTGGTGTGGCTTTGTTCACCTGTGCTGAGCCCACACCCAGCTAATTGCTGTCCTCAATCTCAACACGCTCCTGCAGATGTTTGGTTCCCTCATTTCCCTTTAATTGCCCCCTTCTTTCTCTCCTTTTTTAATCACCTGTCAGAAATCACAGGTAATTACCTTCAATACTGTAAGTGTCTTGAGGCTATTTGATCCTAATGTGGATTTTTTGGGGGCCGTATTTGGTTGATATGAATTTTTAAAGAGGTTGGTTTGAGGGAAGGAGTTCTTCAATATTTTAATCTTCACGTTTCCATGTGAAATGTTTCTGCTGTCAGTCTTTAAACTCTGGAGGTTACGTGTGCTCAGAAGAAACTTTTCATTGCTCTGGTTCTGAAGAGTTAGAGATGGCAGTTCCTGTGTTGCTTATTTTATTTTATTTGAAAATTGCTTTACGGAATCAAAAGACTTGCTTAGCACAGTGAATACTCGTCTGGCTGTTGCCATTCTTATTCTGTATTTTCTTCAGGGTTTCAGGCTTGCATCTCTGACAGTCAACTCTTGTTGATGCTGTGTTTAATGATGGTGCGCTGCTCTATTCACAGCTAAGCCTTGTGATTTTATCATGTTTATAGGTTTGTTTCTGTGTAGGAAAGGGCTTGAGCTCCTGCATGAAACAGGGGCTCAGTTCTGCACCTGGACACTGAAGGCAGGGGCAGATCTTTGCTAGTTGCTGCAGTGCTTCTGAGTTCCTGCAGTATTGTCACTGTCACTCCTTCTGGACATCTGCTGCAGCATTTTATTCTGATATTTGTCAGAATGACAAAAGCTACCTGAATCCTCTGGACTAAATGCAGTTTTTAGATAAGCCAGTGGGTTTCAGTGAGACACATAGGGGGATGAAATTGTCTCCTTAGTTAAAATGATTGCTCCCTATGTAAACTCTAATGGAAAAATATCAATTTCATCCTTTCCCTGGAGCTGCACCCTCTATTCTGTTTAGACTTATTTACATCTAAAAGGTATAAGACTCAGATTCCATTATCTGAATTACATGCATCTGCTTAACCTTCATGCTAGTGACCTTGTTCCCACTTGGGATACATCTAGGAAAGCCTTCCATCTTCATCTAAAACACATGGCCATGAGAGTCTTTGCTGACCTGGCTCCCAGGGCCCCCGCCTACTCACAGAAACCTGTGCTGGAATTACCCTGCCAATGGCAGGTTTTGCAAATGAAGCTTTCTTACAGCCATTCTTCCCCTTCCATTTTTGAAATTTGACCTTGCTGTTAAAGCAATGCTAAAACAGAGACCCCTGCTCACCAGCCTTGGGGCAGAAGGATTGTTACTAAATTGAAGTGTTGTCTGAGAGTGGAGAGAGCCCTGGTCCTACGCTCCTGTTTGAGTGATATGTACTGCTATATGGATTTGCATCCAGTCAAAGGCTGTCCCAACACCTTGACAGCCCAGGGCTGGATAATATTACAGCAATGGTCAATTGTTGAACCAGATGGCAAATAAGGTTATATTATGATGGAAAATAATTTCAGACTTAAAGAGAATCGTCCAAGAGACTGACATTTATGCAGCATTACTCTGTTAGATAAAGACTGTGCTGGGCTTTGGAATCCTTTGCTTAAAATTCCCTCCCTGTTGCTTAACTACAGCCTGACCTCAGGTGGTACCTTCACCTCTGTGTCCATCTTTTGTTTGACTTTAGTCCCTGTGAAAATCAGGCCAGGGAGCATCTTCTTACCTGCTCGTACCTGAACACAGCTGCCAATGCACTTGTAAGCAAGGGCATCATCACTGCAAAAGCCTCACCAGGAAAGCAAAGACTGAAACTCCTGAAGAAGGCAGTCCCATTCAGCCCATTAAATCCCTAAATTAGGTGGTTTATGAGTTCACTTTCAGCGTTCATCAAAATGCCATAGCAGCCTGCTGAAGTGACCAGAGCTTCCTAAAGCTTGTATTTAGGACTGAGTAAATCAACACATAAGAGCAGTCCCATAATTACTATTGCTAATTAGTTGATGTTCAGGATGTGCTTTGAAGATAAAAAGTGAAGGGGTGTTGGGTTATTAAGTCCCAAACAGTGTTGTGATGCCAGCAGCACCTATTGCTGTGGGTCAGCAGGGACTTAATGCTGAAGTGACTCACCCAAATGCTGCAGAGTTTTCCTTGGAGCCTGCAACAAAGAAAGAGAGCCTTTGATGTGAGAATTGCGTTTGGATAGTTAAGTCTCTCCATGAATTTGTAGCATGAAGGCGATGAGCCCCATGTAGCTGATTCTGCCCCAGGGTAGGGAGGTGACCTTGCTGAGCTTTTAAGGACCCTTCTGGCCCTGTTTTCCCTGATTTTGTGGTCCAGAAACAGCTTTGCTGAAATAGAGCTTGTCTTTCCTGCTCAGCAGAGCTTTCTGGGTGATGACTTTCCTCATGTCTGAGTTCCCCATGTGCCGGTGCTGGGATGACCTGATGTCCCCTCCTCCTGCCATGGAGATATTTAGAGGCTGTTGGAGCAGATGTAATTTAAGCTAGAGAAGGCAGCACAGATGTGCATGACAAAGACTAACCTGATGCAGACCTGGAAGTAACAAAGTGCCTGAAAATTGCACCTACATGAAGATGGGGCTTCAAACCTTGCCTTTTCTCTCAAGCATCAACATTAAAGAGATCTGAGGGAAGGAGGGAAGAATCTGAAGCTTTTTTTCCCTTCTACTTTGTGATGTGCCCCTCCTCTTCTAATGAAATGTCTGGGAATGCTTTGGAGGCCACTTCTGCATAGCTGTTGCCACACCTGTTGGGAAGGGGAAATTCCTCCCAGTCTGCCCTGGTGGAGCCGCCCGGGGGAGCGCTGCTGCTGGAATGTTTTATTGACAAAGCTGGCAAAAAGCTTCCTTTCCATGAAAATTGAATTATTTGTTTGTTCACTTCTGAATTCAGTCTCTGTGGGCCAGACCTGCAGCTGTGATAAATTAGCCCAAGTTCCAGATGTGCCCCGTATGTTTAGAGATGTCATTTCTCTGTATCTGGGTAAGTCTGTAGATCTTCCTGTTGCAATGGTTTGGGCACTATTTCAGCTTTGTCCCTCATTCAGCCTTTCAGTTCTGGGGACAGGAGAATGTGCTGAGGTCTCGGTGGAACGGGACATTGTGTCCACTGTCTTCTCTTGCAGATGATTAACAAGAACAAATCTTTGCACAAAAATTCAAGGGATGGCTCCTGGGGGAAGTTTTGTCCTTTACATGTAGTTTGCAGTAGGTATCAAGAGTGGCTTTGACCACCTGAGAGTTGACACGCAGGTTCATGACTCTTCCAGTCTTACTGCTGGTCCTGCTATGGAACCAAAATGATTTCTCCTTGTAAAACACTGTCTTGGGAAGACTGTACTGAAGGTTGCAAGCAAAAGGGGGAAAAAAAAAAGAAAGAAAGAAAGAAAAAAAGATCTTGGTGTGGTTTTGATTTTTAGCATTTATTGTCAAATGCAGCTTTGAAGTCACTGACTTTCAGGACAGGACTCTGCCTGATATTGGAGGGGGGTCAAGAATGGAGATTTGGAGGATAGAAGTCCATGGAGTCTCTTTGAGCATTGCATGTGTACTTGCAGGAACTGTGAGATCTCCAGGCTGTGTGTGGTAAAAGAAAATTAGTTATACTCACCTCGCGATTAATAACTATCATTTATCTAGCATCATGGGTGTGCGTACCACCATCAAAGCAAAGAGCTGAGGTCTCTGCCCCAGGGAAATGGCATGCTTAAAGCCATAAATTCCTCTGGTTCACCCTCCTTTCCCTGGTTCATGGCAAGTTTGTAATTGTGTTTGGAAGCGTGCGGGATCAGGTACCTGCCTGGGTGTGTGCAATGTGACAAAGCTTCAGAAAGACAACGTGCGATGTTAAGAAAAAAGGGGGTGGGAGAGGAGCCGGGGGGAGGTGGAATCGGACTGCGTGTGTCTGTGTACACACTGAGTGCTCACGAAAGGAGGAGAAACGCTTCCCAGGCGGGAGTGGCGGGTGGAGGGCTGGGACAGAGTCGGGCTCCCACCCAGCTGTGCTGGCAGCCAGGCAGGACCGGCACTCCGCTGTGCTCTGTGGGGACAGAACGGCTCCCAGCGCTCACCTTCTGCTCTTTCCCTGCACAGGGGCAGATCGAAGTCGAAAGCGAGACGGTCTTCAAGTTGGCAGCCCTGGTCCTGCAGGTAAGCTGCTCTTTGCGTGTTGGTGCGCGGTGACTTTCTGGCATCGGCGCTGCTTTGGCACGGGGCAGCCCCCTGACTTGTTAGTTCAGCTGTGTGCTGCCTTGCCGGGTTTATTTTCCTGCATTTTCCTCCATGCCACGAGGACAAAATCATGTAGCATTTGTTGTTTGTAGTCTCTGGAGTTGTTATTTTCTTCGTAGGCTAGTGAAAGAAATAGGCATCTGAGCAATTTTAACTTGGTGGAGAGAATGGAAAAGGAAAAGCTCATCAAGGGAAGTAATTTATTTTGGCAGATTTACATCCAATTTATCACTTAATCTTCTAATTTAAATATATGCTGGATATCTGAGAAGAGCATAGTACTGCAGCTGAAGTTCGCTGTGCTGTGTTTGAAGTTTTCAGAGCATATGTTTTATACCTTTGTTACTTCATGTTATTTTTTTCCTCTTCATTGTGCTGTCCTCAGACTTCAAGTTTGGTTATTTACCACTTCCTGTGAAATAAATATCTACCTTTTAAATGTTCGTCCTCCGTGCTCAACTCCTACCCCCATTTATGAAATGCTCAGCAAAGCTGATCTGCTTGAGCTGCTTCCAAGAGCACAATTCCTCCCAAAAGTCTGACCTGCTCTTGGAGCTGACCTTCAGCTTGGACAATCAGAGAGAGAACTGTATTTCACTTACTGGGCAGCAAAATTGACATTGGATGTGGATCTTGAAATTCATCCTGCTTGTAGAAGCACATTTATTTACGGTGTAGGTGGATAATCTACAGCTGGAAGCATGAAGGGCCAAGCTCTGTTCCTGAGTGCTGCATGCAGGCAGCCTCTGGGCTCTGTGTGAGTGTGGCTGAGGTCGGGATCCAGCCAAAAAGCTGTGGGAGTGGGGAAGCAAACAATACTGGGAAAATCGAGGACTTTTGAAGAGATCATGTTTTAATTCTGTCACTGTTTTTCAATTGTAGGAAGCTAAAGGGGACTATTCCAGGTAATAACATTTTTCCTTTCTAATACTAATGGGCTTGATGGATGTGTTTTGGTTGGTTTGCATTGTATTTCAAACAATCAGAAATGAGGGGTAAAGTCCAACTGAGAGCAGCGCTGAAGAAAGCAAAATGCACCGCTAGACTGGATAAAATCTAACTGCAGGGTGAGTCCTTTGGTGAACAGGCTCAGAATCAAAACAATTTTGCAGGCCATCCTTCTTTGCTCCCCTCCCATCAAGTGCATGCCTGAGTGGGACGGGGAGCTGCTGCCCTTTGCTCCCAGCCAGCCCATGCTTGGTGCTGCAGACCGTGCCCAACCACAGCACGTGTGGGGGACATGGAGCTGCCAGCTGCCTGCCTGAGGTCAATGAGCCTCTTTCTTCTGCAGCTGCCCCCAGGCCTCCCTCAGCCCACACCTGACCCAGCACTTGTGCTGAGCTGTGTGCTGCACTGGGGCTGCACACGAAGAGAGTGTTTGCCCTTGGAAATTTCTTTCTGCCTGGTCACCTCCGTGCACTGGTTTGGATAGCAGCACTGGGAGCTGTGGGGGGAGCTGAGGTTGCACTCAGAGCTCTTGGAGCCCAGGGAAAGGACCTTCAATTAGGAACGGCCTGCTGAGCAAACAAATTCAAAAGGTTGGCATTGGTCACGTTAATGTTTTACCATTTGCTGAGTTTCCATGCAGTAGGATGTTGTGCTCTTGCTGCAGCAGCTTTCCTGCTGCAACAGACACATTTGGAAAATGTCCAGTGAGGGGCTACCTCCTAAATGCAGGATATGAGTTGTGCCTGATGCCAAAACTCCCAGCAGAGGTATTCTCTGCTGCTCTTCCAGTGCACAGCGTCAGTGCCAGCTCTGTTCTGGCCCTGGTGCCAGTCCTCCTTGTGTGGAAGGGCACGCTTTGTAAAGCTCATCACAGACCTCTTTGGTTTTTGTTGGTGTGCTGTCACGCCTGCAAAGAGGAAGAGATGCCCTTGTGACTAAGATCAGCTGGATGGGCTGCTTGTACAGATACTTCTGTTCCTATTCACACTGCAGACCTGCTTTGTGACCCACAGGATATTGCTTATAGCCACAGTGTGCTGCCCTTCACCCCAGTAAGACTGCTCATCTCGCCTGATTTCCTGCAGCATCCCTCAATGTAAGGACAGATAACCAGGGAACTCACGTCACCACGGCTCACTTGACTAGAAGCAACTTGCTAAGTTGCAGCCCTGGTGGCATAGGCTCTCTTAGCCTGGTACAAGCCCTCAGGAAAAGAGGTTTAAGGTTTAAAACTGCCTTTGTAGTTAAAACCTCCCTTGTGCAGTTTGAACTTAGTTCTGACTCCTTATCGTTTGCAATAAATAGGTTTGTAAGTATTGCTTCACAAGCGCAAGAACTGTGTACGTGGTTATTTTGCATGCCTCATCAGACAGGTTGGAAGGCGTGGACCGCCTGTTGTTACCTTCCAAAGTATTTAAAGAACATGGGAGGCAAGAGGTGTGCTACAAGATTGATTTCCTTCTCCAAACAGTTGCCTTTTGCATAAGATCCTAAGCTGCAGCAATTGCTTTCGCTGTATTAAAAAAAAAAGTTACGCCTCCATATCAAATGAGCATGGCCAGCTGTCCCACACATCAGAGTGAAGGAATTTGATTTTACATAGCACAAGTGTCATTTGGACCACCGATGTTAAAGTGCTGGCTTCGTTACCAGTGTGTTGTGAAGATGCTGAGTGGCTGATGGCCCAGCAAACCCACCAGCACCGTCCTGCAGCCTTTCTGCTCTCTGCGCAGAGGCTGCCTCCCATTATGGTGCCTGGGGTTGAAGTGCTCAGTGTTGCCTATCGTTTGGCAATTCCATTTTGAATCACTTTCTGGAATGTGGATCTTGCACCATTTCTGCTTACGTGAGAATGCCGTGATTAATTTTTTTAATGTAGGATTAGTGCAGAATTGCCTCAAGTCCTGGAGATTACCTCTCTGTCAGTTAAAAATGGGCCAGTCTGGACAGCGCTGGTGATCTCTGCCTGCCTCATGAGGAGCTGTTGTTGGGGGCACATCTCTCTCGCTGGCTCCAGGTGGGAATATGCAGGCCAGTACCAGGGCACCATAAACTCCCACAGCTCTGCGGTAACCCCTTCCTCAGATAAGGCTTTGCAGGAAGAGCACAGTAATCTCCCACAGGCTGCCCGCCCTCTTCTCGTGCTCAGTGAGTGAGCGCATTCCTTGGAAATCTGTTCATTTTCAGCGTGCAAACCTGACATGTGGGCACTTGGAGACAGTAACAGCCACTGGCTTCTATGGACGTTACCCCACAGCCAAGTGGCACTGACAGTGTGAGCATCCCAGGGCTCAGCCCTTGCAGGTGACATGTTGTGGGTCTTCTTGGGACAGGGACGTGTGCTTTGGCATTGAATGACACAAGACTCACCAGTCCCACTTGGAAAAGATGTTAGCTTTGAAGACATTGATTAAAAAAAAAAAAAGCTTTATGTCCTGTTCAGTACAGACTTCAGAATGCCACCTGTGGCATGCCCAGTGCACATCTTCTGGGATCGCTCTGGTTTCTCCAAGGTGTCCAGATCAAGCTTCAGAGTCCCTGTTCCTTGTTGGGGAGTTGGACCAGATGGCCTTTAACAGTCCCTTCCAATTCAAATGATTCTCTGATTTTTAAAAGTATCTTGGAATTTTAAACTTTGAGGATTTTTAAGAGAATGAAATTCAAGTTGCAGCTTCTGACTTGTTTGAATTTTGGAGAGGGAAAATAAAAAGCTGCTTGTTATTTATTTTAGGAATTTTATATTGCAAGAGACCTAACCAGCACAGTTACCAGATCAGGCTGGTGATTATTTGCCATGTTAATGCTCTGTAATATGAAGTCTTGTCTCTTTGAGAAATAAATGATTCACTTATGCTTAGTTTATGGACTGTTTGCCCTCAGAAATAGTAATAGAATACAGTATTCCTTTGTAGCTTGATAATAGAGTTTATAACCAGTGTTATTGACAATCCTAAAAATGCTGCGCTGCTATTCCAGTGTTAGAGGGGGGAGAAAAAGAAGTCTGTTAACATCAAATGAAAATGAATTGAGCAAGTAGCTTTTAAACAATGTTTTTCTGATAATTTTGCACCGTGTTTTCCACAGTAACACTTCCAGGCCTGAAACTCAGCCCTGCTCCCTGGAGGTTAATGAAGTTGCTGGAGGAGGGCTTCCATTTTCTTTAAATAGCTGACACATTCGGTTTTGATTCTGGCCTGTGGGCTGCAAAGATAACTCCTGCCTGGTGTAACATAACACAGACTAAATAATGAATTCCTGATAGCTGACATGTGTGAGACACTGGGATTTATCGGTACGTGAGTGATAAATGCAGCCTGCAACAGGAAGAGGTTTGTGTGCAAGATAGGCTCCCACGCTGCAGCCACAGGGGAACTGGCTCAGGAGCTCCCACAGTGACAAACTTCATTAAAGAACAGAATAAGTGCTTAGTCTAGGGGCAGAAAACTGGTATCAACAATCCTAATTAAGAGTGAGCGCTCCCTCTTAAATTTTGGGTAGTGTTTGCTTGGGAGGATAGTTATTCTGCCAAATAAACAGGGGAATGTTGGTGCACAAGAGCATGGAAATAATGGTGTGGACAGTGCTAGGAAGGAGCTGCCTGGATAAAGCTGTGACTGTGTAGCACCTGCTAGCTGCAATGCTGGCCTGCAAAGCAGCCCAGTTCTAGGAGAGGACACACTGAGGGCTGCTGGTTCCAGCTTGCTCAGCCTATTTTCAGAAACCTCACCATGTTCAAATGGTCAGAGCTCCATGTGGTCTGAGCTTGGGTCAAAGCAAAGCGCAGATGTGCAGCACATCCCCTACTTGCCTGTTTGCATCCTGGAGAGGTCTGAGAGCTCTCATAGTGGATCCAAATGGTGCTTAGCCCAGGGAGGAGCCCAGGTGTTGGTGTCAGCACAGTGACAGAGAGCTGAGCACAGTCCTTATGCCTCTGTCAGCCCCAGTGTGTCTTTCCCAGCAGGGTATGGGCTGTACTGGTGGGTGAATACACAACCAGCAGGATTCACTCTCAAGGTGATCTGGTGCCTGTCGTAGACACCCATTCAATTTAGTTGGGATTTTCTTAATTGCATATTTTAAATGCCTCTGCAATGGTATTTACAGAGGCTTTCTCCAGCACAGCCCACTGTTCCCAGTTGATCATGTCCATGCAGCTGAGAAATCAGTGCTGAGCATTCTGCTCTTGTGCGTGCACTCACTTTGCTCCGTGGCTTCTTGTTTGCTGAGTGAGTCACTGTGTATTTTGCCTTTTGGCTGTGACTTCACTCTCTGTGCATTTCTCCTTTAAATACCTCACTGGGTGCTTGCTTGTGAACCATTAACTCTATTTTGGTTATTTCAGCAACAGGTTTCTTCTATTGGTACTGCTTGTAGATTCGTAAAGTTCAGGGCAAACCAGAGCTTATGCCATCTCTGCAATGATGTCAATTTAGTTTTATTTTTAATAGGATACTTGGAGGAAAAAAAAAAAAAAAGAAGAAGAAGAAGAAGAAATGAAGGGCTTCTGAGGAATTAGTACAGTGTGCTTATGCAGCAAATGAGTTGGCATGAATTAGGTGCAGAAATGCTGAGTAAAAAACTTGATATAGGAAAAAAGAGCATACTTCAAGTAATTCAACAATCTGGTCTCTTGGGGTTTGCTGCTTGCACGAGGCAAAGTAGCTCTAATGGTTACAGAAATGGTAAATAAAGTATCTTTATGTACATGATGTTGATACACTTTCTGGAGGGGCAGCAAAGAGATTGTTGTGTTTTCATTCATATGCGAGTCTCCCTCGACAGCCCTTTTTTTATTCCCCCTTTTCATGTAAGGCAGTTCTAGCCCTAGTCCAGGCTCTGTGCTGACTCTGGACAAAAAGACAGAGAGAAAATCCTCATTTGTTTTTTCCTCCCTTGTGATGGCTGGGATGTACTCAGTGGTGCGTGTTCTGTGCCTAGAGGAAATGAGACGACAGCTTTTCAGCTACAGCCTCTTGCTTTTGCAGACTTGTCAGGCCTTCATTGTTACATGGATATTTTATTTTTCTTGTGGTTGCCTGTATCTCTATATCAGCAGGCAGAGCTGTGATAACAAGCTGTAAACTTTGCTGCTGCACTCAGACATGTTAAAAAGCCACAATTAATGTGGCTAATCTGACTGCTGTGCGAACAGGAAGAGAGAGCGTGAGCGTTAGAAATAACAGCCAGTCGTTGTGAGGCAGAGCTGGGGATCCTTCAAGTATTGTAGCAGCAGTGAATGGTCATATTTTGCTTTGCAGTGAATCCCAGCTAAAGCAGAGCCATCCCGCTTTGTCAGATCTGACAGAGAAATCCTACAGACATGCACTGCTGAGAAGCTTTGTATGTGTGGATATGGGACTGACCAGTGGCAATGTGCACCAGAGGGTTCAAACACCAAAGGGTTTTATCTTCAAAACCAAGGAAATGGCCCCTGCAAAAGGGGAATCTAAATGGTGCCAATGAAAATCTGGGATCATCTCACCCTCTTGCCTGGTCTCTTATGTCCTCGGAGAATCACGCAATCACAGAATTGTAAAGGTTGGAAGGGACCTCCAGAGATCATCTGGTCCAACCCCACGAGAGACAGATGTATGTGTGTATAGCTGATGCAAAAGATTGTTTTTCTATAACGTTCCTGTTCCATCTTTCAGAGGCCAGTGGGTAGGTCACCAAACCCCCAGCAATGAACAGGTGCTGCTTTTTCAGAGGGTCAGGCAGGGCTCAGGAAGCTGAGAAACTAGCCTAGAAGGCTGGAACAGGAGGTCAGACACTAAAGGTGAAGCTGGTGTTGCAGCATAACGTGGAAATCCCTGGGCCAGCAGTGTGGCTGCAGAAGAGATGTGCAGCAAGCCTCAAGCATTTGCCTGGTATTGAAAAAGCCATCTGCACTCTTTATCATGTTGCTTTTCGTGTATGAGGCTTGGAAGGCTCTTCAAATACCTTTCTGAGCAGGCAGTTCTTATCTGGTATTCAAGTGGCAAACTGCAGCCCTGCATGGTAGAGCTCCCCGCTGGCCAGGGGACACTGGGCTCTGGCTGCCCCTGCAGATGGAAGCCCTATGTGCACAGGCGTTCTGGGTCCCAGTTGTCCTTCAATGGAAAAATAACTTTCTTGAGTGTGCCAGCAGACCATAAACTGAAAGGCTGGGAAATGATGGGAAACGTCTGGCATTTGTCACAAAGGAGCATTTGTCAGGGAGTGCTTTTCAAAATCCTGCTGCCAAGATCCTGCTGCTGTGACATACTCAAAAGCTGCTAAATCAATCGTCTCTCCCCTTACCTTCTCTGCTGTGTCTTCCCCCTTATTTTCTCTTGCACTTTTAACCCTGCTCATTTTTTTTTTCCCCCTCTTGCTTTGCTGCTTTCTTCTCACACCTGTTCCTTGTAGTACCTTGGGAGGCTGACCCACCTCCACTGGAGCATGCAAGGCATCCCACTCTTCCTTTCTGTTTGCTTTAAAACATAACAAAAACCTGCAAAAAATGCACCTGCTGCTAAAGCAGTCCCACTGCCTTGTGACGGTGGCCCATGTTGCTGCCTCTCATCTCAGGTCATATGGAGGGGAACAAGTTGGAGACCTTGGTGATGCCAGATAGGTGTTGGATTGGACATTGGCTGCTGTAGAACAAGTAGCATGGGCTGTTCGTGTACGTGTAGAGCATTTATTTATATCATTGTTTATATATATATAGTCATACCATCATTTATATATATATATCGTGAGACAGAGTTATATCGCTAGCTCTAAGCAACTTGAACAGAGTAAGAAGGAAACTCTTTATCTTGCATGTGATTCTGAAAACTAGCTGCTGATTTTTGATGTGCTTTTCAGGTTAATTTGTGAAGATGGTCAGTGTTTTCTATGAACAAGGCGATTCTAAATTCCACCAACAGTATAGCCAAAATCCACTACTAGAATAAGCCAAATGTGAAATAAGGACCCAGGAATAACTTACTAATGATCATGCTGAAGAATAAGAACAAGTGTTTACGCAAGGATAAGATGCTTCAAGAACAGAGGAAAATCATCATACAATGAACTTTTCCCAGTAATAAATGGGGTTTCAAGGGCTACCTTGAAAAGTGTTGTCAACACAGTTCAGCAGAGACACACACCTGCTGTCACTTTAGTCAGTGAAAAAGTTGTCTGAAGCCCTGTCCTTATCGAGGTATTAATGTTCACAAAGTAGATGTGGGTTGATTAACTTTATGCTGTAGTCCAACAATATTGCTTTTGCTGCTGTGGGTGTGGCTATTGCTCTTTACATTTTATGCTAATCTCATTAACCACATCTTGTTACATCTACGTCTATTATCTTGAATTACTGCATTAGCAACAGGCATAAACTGTTTGTGACAGTGGGAATGAGGGAAAGTGTGTGCAGCCATTAACAAATGGTCTTAATTAGCATAGATCTGTAAATCTTTGCTTGGCAGGGAGCGTTGTATCACATGATTACAAGCTGTGAAGATGCACTTTCAGGGAGCATAAATGTCTTTTTCAATGTTCAGTTATGTGCTTTCAGCAGAGGATGCCCCAGTGGCATGATGTGGTCCCTTAGGTTTCTGGTGAGCTTTTAGAAGGATATCTAAAATGTCCTGGGAAGTCTAATAGACTGTAGGAAGCACATGGCATTGGTACTGGTTTACTGCTAGAGATCAGTTGGACACAGGAACTTCTATTCATAGTATGGCACGTGGCTAAATGCTGTGACTGGTTATTCTGGAGGCAAGCTGCCCTTCAGTCTGTATAGAGCTGACATTGATGAGTGGAAAATTAGACAAAATACCAAGAATGAGAGGCAAGGATCAGTGTGAGGAGGTTCTGATGTAGATGTTTATGATCAGTACAAGTTCTGCACAATACCTGCTGGGGAGAAATCTCCCCTGTACATCATGGGAAGGAAAGGGTCCGTTGGCTTGTTTTCTTTAATTCTTCTCCATAGTGGAAAAAATACTTCAGATAAGTGTTCTCCTGGATTCCTTTCCTGGGAAACAAACAAACCTTTTGCCAAAAATGTTCAGTCCTGTTGACTTTGGGCTCTTTATGCATTGGACTCATGCCATAACCCACCAGCCAAGAACCCCTTGGTCAGATGGAGCACAAGTAGGCTTTGTGGTCCCAACAGCCAGGCCTGCTGCTCTGAAGAGAACCACTACCTTTGCCCATGTCCACAGCAGGAGCACCATCTGTTTGGTTGGACAGTGGGTTGGGTAGGATATCTGGGGCTTGGAGCGTCTGTTCTGCAATGTCTGGGTCATCTGGTGGCTGTGCTGAAACTAAACAGGAACAGGTAATAATTCAACCTGTCGCTCCTATCTGCAGTTGTCACCTCTGAGGAACGGCTGGGTCCAAGAGGGCTTGGGAAAGTGATCCTAAGGGTCAAGGGGAGACGTGCTTGGTCTCCTCTCTGCAGATGGAGTGATAATGAACTCTCTTGAAGGAAGGAAGATGCCTGTTTGAGGCTTTTATTATCTGTGAAGCTGTGAATCATCCCAGATGCTAATCCTTTTGCGTGCAGTCAGCAGATCTGTGCTGCAGTGCCAGGGTGCTTCGGAGGCATTCAGCACACAAAGATCCTGTGCCCTGTTCTCCAGATCTTTCACTTTTTTTCTGGGACTGTTTCATGTTTAATCTTACAGTTATGCTTCTCATAGACTATTGGGCCTCATAAATCCATTTTGATAGGGAACAGAGCACAGGTCTACAAGATCAACCAGACAGGAGACTGCATCCCTTTAGCAAGAAAAGTCCTAAGGACCAACTTTGCCTCTTAAAAGAAGTGTATTCTCTGCTATTTCAAGAAACTGGATTTCATTCATAGATTGGCAGAAGAACAGAGGAGTTCCAGCCTTTCTAAAAGTTGTCACAGCTTCCTGGACTCTGCTTGCTACTGAGCTGCCCCAGGGTCCATGGTTCTGGCTCGATGCTGCAGGGGTGAAGCCCACCTTGCATCACATAAGTGATGGCAGCACCTTGGTCACAGTGTGTTCCAACATATGGGACACGATGTGGCATTTCTGTACACAGCTGCCAGATCTGGTGACATTTCTGCAGTATATGCTGAGGGTGCTGCTGACCTCCAGCATCATTTTCATCAGTACTTCAGCCCTTATTTTGGCTGGCAATGAGATTTCTGAACAGAGAACTTAAAGATCTACTATTAAACCTCTGCTTATGAATAGTAGGGGGTTGAGAATCTATATTTAGAGGAACAGTCCTTTTGTTTGGTAAAAATGAGCTATTTTGTTATTGCTTCCTTGTGAAACCTTCTCCTCCTTCACTATTTCCCTGCCAGCCCTGACTCTTAATGCAGCCATTGCAATTATAAGTCAAGCTTTAGAAAAGCAGGAAATCTTTATTTTAATAATTAATTACCCTGAGTGAAGTTGGAAGGGGGCTCAGGAGGTCATGTAGCCCAGCCTCCTGCTCTGAGAAGGGTCAGCTGTGAGATCAGAATAGGTTGCTCAGGACTTTGTGGGACTTTTTTTCGCTCATTTTGGAGTAGGTTTTTGTTTTGACTCTGGTTCCTGAGGAACCAGGAGGATTCACATGTCCCTACAAAGCCCTGTTAATCTACAAGCTGGGACACCATATAACATCTTGATCCCATCAGTAGGCTTTTAAGGGGTGAACAAAACTACTCTGCTTGTGTGAGCACTGGCTGTATAAGTGCTGAGAGAAGAGATCCTGATTTTCTGCCCAGATGTCCCTGTTCATGGCAGTTGGGTGCTTGCCAGTTTGAAGGAAAAAAAAAAAGAAAGTGCATATTCCTGGCTTTGCTGGCTGAAAAGCTCAGTAACAACAGCTCCTGCATGCTAATTGACCTCTTTTTGGCAACTTCATCAAAGGCACTGCAGAATAAGGAGGCCGCTGATTGAACTGTTTCTTCATCCCCAGAGGTGGTCCCTCTTAGGGTTGAGGCACACTGTCAGGGCCGGGGGAGAAGCTTGGAGGGCGATTAGCCAAAAAGCTTTCACTTGCTTCGCCTTCCTTGTGATACCTGCCATGAGACTGGAGATGTGAGTGGTTTGCTGCACCTCCATTGCCTCCTGCATCCCATACAGCAGCTGCCATGCTGCAGCTGCCCTACAGGTGCTCGCAAGGAGGGGAGAGCGGGTGATGCAGCTCAGAGAAAATCTGTAATGCTTAAATCTGATGGAAACATCTCACGAGTGGGGAACCACCTTCAAGGAAAACCTGGCTGCTGAAGCTGAGGCAGATGCTGATGAACTTGACTGCATTCTTTTCTCAGAGCAGTCGTGTTCGTGCTTGTTCATGCTGCTGCAAAGGCATGCAGAAATCCTGCAGAAATGAGGCGTGCAACTTTCAGCTGATTAATTAGCGGAGCATGAAAAGAGAAAATAATAACCATTTTGCTGGTACCTACTAATAGGTTTTAAAATAATTTGCTGGTTCTTCTTGTTGTTGTTGCTTTTGTGACAAATGGCATTCGCATACTTCAAAAACTTTATTTTGTTCCAGGCAGGGCCAGAAGTCCAAAATATTTGAACTTTCTGCTCAATATGAAGCCCAGAAAAACCCCTTTCGGTAGAAATATTTCATAGCATATGAACTGAAATCCTTTGTTGTGAATCAGATCAGTGTTAAACTCTCAGATCTGACAAATACCATGCTGGAATTTGTTGTCTCTTGGGGAGGACTTTAGCTAAAGATAGAGCAAAAATAGCACTGCAAGCATTGCCTTTGGGTGAAAGCTTTCCTCTTGCAGCTGTTGAGTGCTCATTCCCTACTCAGCAAACAAAGCAAGTGTGTGCAAAATAAATATTGATACCACACTCTTGCCACAGTGGCCTGGCTGACTCCATAATCATGTGTCTGTATAATGAGTTACAACAGGAGCTTGCATGACACCACATACATCACTGTCATGTGAGAGGGCAGATAGAGTTACGTTGCTATGATGGCCTGATATGGGGCAATGCACCGTTCTTGGGGTGCCCATGCAGCCTTTTCCTGTTACTGAAACTGATGATTTGTATCTGTGATTCACCAGCAGTGACTCTCTGCCTTTTTTGCTTTTAGTGATGAAAACACACGGAAAGACTTGAAGACGCTGCCTGTCTTTCCCACCAAGACACTGCAGGAACATCCCTCGCTTGCTTACTGGTGAGCTGTTTAATTCAATTTAAATGTAAATCTTCGCTGTGGATGGCAATGACAGGACTGCTCTTAGACAGCCTTGCAAACTGTTTTTACAATTCTCAGCCTGTGTTATAAAGGACTTCAAGTTAATCACTTGTGTTCAAGCATTTCCAGTTTTAGAAGGTTATGAATTGCACAAGAGCCGATGCAAATCCCTCATTGAAAGTTCAATCATGTTAATGAATCGGAGTAAGCGGGGTACCACACATTAGAAAGAGCTAATCTGAACCCCAGCCAAGTCTGTGTTTGGAAAGAACACCTTTTCAACCAACAAGCAGCAGAGCCTCTGTGATGTGCTGACCTTGGCTGGTGCCAAGTGCCCACCCAGCCACTCTCATGCTCCTCAACAGGCCAAGGGAGAAGACGAAGTAGAATAACTGGAAACAGAAAGGCAAGATCAGTTCTGTGTGGCACGAACGTGCCATGAAGGAAACAACACTTGGAATGAATCAACAATATTGTTTCCTTGTGATTCGTGCCCTTTATTTGGGTTTGTCTTGCTCATTTATTTCATTTTTCAGGCTCGATGTATACTTGAAGCATTTTCACGCATGCTGGTCCTCTGTTGTGATTTATTTTTCAGAATGAATACTGTTGGGTTTTTCTTTGTGTTTAGGTGTCTGACATTTAAGTGCATATTTCATGTTCTGCTTAAAACAAGATGTTTAAGTATATAGCAGAGAAAAAAAGTGGAAATGCCATTGCTGACAAATCTATAGGTCTTCATCTATGAAATGCCAGGTGAAAAAGTGCACTAGAGTGAAAAACTTCTGCCTTACATATGGAACACTAACCGGCCCCTGAAGCTTTGGTTCTTTAGAACATGAAATGAGTTTGTACAATTAGTACCATTCTTCTGCAGCAGCATCTGCAGCAGATCTGAAACGGTTTGTTAATTAGCCCGGAACGCAGCATGCGATGGTGGGGATTAAGATGCAGCTCCAAGCTGCTTAATGAAGAGTGGGAAAGAAATGGGTAAGAAACAGAACGTTAGCTAGAGTGAGAAATGCACAGAGGGGCACTTCTCTGCATGCTGAGCGGGCAGCTAAATGTCAGCACGTGCTGTCATATGTGGAAAAGTCGGTGAGCCTCTAAGTTGGTTTTTGTGCCTGTTTTGCAGTGAGGATAGAGTCATTGAACATTATACACAAATAAAAGGTCTGACCAGAGGACAAGCCATTGTTCAGTGAGTATGGCACTTAAAAGCATCATCTTTACAAGTCAATGCTTATTGTTTCTCTTCTCCTGAGGTGACTCTTCTGGTCCTTGTTGCTTGCAAACTTCATTTTTTGTATCTTATCAGAATTATCTTTTATGGAGTGATATTTTCCAGGTGAGGAAACCCGTGACAAGTTTCCTCTATCAAATACCTCCCATGTAGAAGAAACAACTTGGACTCCATTCATAGCTCTTTCTCTGTACCCTGCTTGCTGTCACTTTCACACCAAACTCAAAGGGAAAACCATATCTTATGTTCTGTAAGGAAGACAAGCACATCTTTGTTCAAATACTCAGAATTTAGTTCTCAAAAAACAAGGTCTTGCAGGATCACCAAGAAGGTTGAGAAGACTTCCATAGCCACGTGCTGCAGACAACTTGCAGGCTTTGTCACATAGCTCAGTGCCTGCAGCTCTGTCTCAGTAGTTCAGGGGCTTCTTTCAACAGGAACAGAGAAAAAAATTATCTGTTCAGTGATTGTCTGCATTGCATTGTGAAACAATTGTACAACTGCTTAAACAATTTCATTTGGAGTCTATCCATTTTTACCAAAGCACCATCATGAAGTAATTAGAGGCAGATGTTTCCCGAAGGCTTATAAGTTCAGTGCAGAACTGGAAGCTTTGCTTTCTGTTCTCTGAATTTCTGATAAGAGATTGAATGCTTTGTTGTATGAGAAATCTCCCATTCATTTTATCTGGGCCAGAATACCACATCTTGCTTGAGCCTGGGTGATAGGTTTTTTTCTTTATAGGCATAGGCATTAAATCATTACAGCTTTCAAAATATGCAAATGATAAATGACATGTCCTGAATGTATGTGTGAAAAAAAAATATGTTAATAGATATCATTTCCTCTAGAAAAATTAATCTGATAAGCTATAAATCTGTCTACAGGTACATGAGAGTGGTAGAAGCTTTGCCAACATATGGTGTCCATTACTATGGAGTAAAGGTTAGTAAACGTCCATAGATAATGTGATTGCTTAGCTTATTACACGTGATTACATTCCTAAAGGAGCAATTTGATGATTCAGTACCCTCCTATCAAGAATTAAACCCCACATTTTCCAACCTTTTTACTTTATGCCTCTTCAGTGTTAGAGTGGTTTCAGAGAGCAGCAAAACATTGTGCAGAAGAAGACAGAGAGGAACCTTCATTCAAAACCTTCTGTGGTTCTATCAGGAGCTAAATTTGTATCAGCTTAACTAAACTGGATATCACTTCTAGATTTGAAGTAATTAATGTTTGCTGCAGAGACATTTCTAATTTAAAAAAAAAAAGTAGAAAAGACAGCTTCTAGGTGATCAGTAGGTGCATATGTAAAGTGAAGTAACGCTGTATATAGAATGGTATTTTTGGAGAGTGATGAAAATGCAACATTTATTCCCATTTGTAGATGTAGATTTGTAGAGGCTGGACAAACATGTTTTCTTGCAGAGGAGCTCAGCAAGGGTGACGTCTCCCTACTTTCAGTTGTGGCCATGACAGTGGTACCTGAGAAGCTGATGGTTTGCACTGTTCTTCATGCTTGAGTTTCATGGATGCAGTCACTGGCCACAGTTTTTTTTCTGTCCCATATCCCTATCACTGCCACCTCTTGCAAGGAGTGACACTCATTTGTTGCAGCAGTGCTCTTGCTTTTTTGTCCACTTTGCACAACCACCGCATAGTTTCTTACCTCTGCCTGAGAAGGCAATGGAAAAAAGTTTCAACGTTCACTTTAGCAATCCACTTCACATCAATTTGTTTGCAAAAATTGTCCTTCTTCCTTACCTACCTGTACTTGTCTCAGAATGAAACAAGCTGTCATCTTGGAATTGCTTACTTCTTAAGTAGCTCTTGGTTCATGCAGGCTTCTTTTTTCAGGATAAACAAGGAATCCCTTGGTGGCTTGGAATAAGTTATAAAGGAATAGGCCAGTACGACTTACAAGACAAAGTTAAGCCCAGAAAAGTAAGTTTTCTGCATCTGATTTTTCTATTTGGGGTGGGGGTGGGGAGGTGCTGCATGCTGGGATATTGTATAAGCTGTTGTTTATTAATCTAATGAGCAAAATACAAAGGTCTGGAGGCAGAAGAATTCTGTTAAATTCAGTAAAATTCTGCCCTCTCACATAATACTGGAAGTTGTGTGTCACGGTGAGCAGCTGCCTTTGGGTGCTTTGTCTTCTTGAATTTGGTGGTCTCAGGGCAGTCTCCACAGAACCTTGGCAGCCTCCAAGGATATCTGCAGAAGCATGAAGCAACTGGGCTTCTGCACATCCCAGTGTAAAAGCCTTCTGCACAGACAGCGTTTCCTTTGGCTTTCAGAGGTGTGCTTTGTGTGTGAAATGATGAACAGATGTCTGTGAAATACAAGATGAACTGGATGGAGCTGCAGGCTTGCGTGGGCAACTGTATGCTTCTGTGACACAATGAATTATAAGGGGGAACTGAGAGTAAATGCCAAATCATGGAGGTCGCTCTCCTTTTCCACTTCCCTTCTCCCCAGCATGTTTTCTCCGGGAGAACTCTGCCAACAACTTCAGTTGTTGCTTAAGTGGGGCAGAGGGTCCCATATTACACTGCTGGCTCCCATCAGCCGCCCATCAGTCAGCCCTGACAGGCTCTGCTGGCAGCCCTGGAAATCCATCCTGCAGCCCAAGCACACGCTGTGTTGGGAACTCGCCCAGTCCTGTACATGCATAATTCTCACTGACATGGGACTGAGCCCTGCAGTCTTTGAGGAGTTGGTTAACACCGTTGGCAGTGGGTAGGAGCCAAGGGTGCATGTGAGGGAACCGTGCTGTCGGGCTGGATGTGAATGGTTTCTTTCTGGTCATGTCTTTGTTGGAATGCTGAAGCCATGAGGAGGTGCAGACATGGGGTTTTGCTGTTCTCTTTTCCCTGGAATTGTCTGGGCAGGAGTTCACATGAAGCGTGTGCGTCCTGCCAGGGAATTTCACATTTGCAAAATGATATTGTTTAGTGCATTTGTGCCAAAAAAACACTGCTTAACAGAACTTCCTCGTGAAGAGCAATTCCCTTTCAAGTTCCCAATTTGATCTTCCTTTTCCAAGACAGGCTACGACTTGGTCTCTTTTGTGCTATATTTATACATCTGCGTGTCCAAGATTGAACTCTCAAATCTGTGCTTTGTGCAGTAGAACACTTGCATTAGCCCCGGGTGTCTTTTACCACGCTTGTTAAAAGATGACACTGACACAAGAGGAGCCCTAGAAAATCAAGACAACGTTAATGTAGCATTGATTATCAGAGCAGAGCAACAAGCAGCTCCTCTTGCTCTCTCAGTGCTTTCCTATATTTAGACATCTATGAGATTTTCCTATCAGACCAAATACAGACCGTTCTCCAGCCAAGATGTCCAGCTGTGACCATCAGCTCTCTCCAAGAAAATACGGCCTTGCTGGCTAGAAGCATTGCTTTGCCAAACACTTCACACGCTTGAGGATTTCGGTTTACAACATCAACCAGACAGATGAAGGAAATTTTTTGAGGCCAGCAGGGCCCAGATACCAAGTCACACCCTGCTACAGTTTCTTATGGGATGTTGCCTTTGAACACAGCAGGAGTTACATTTAGGGGAAAAAATTTAAAAGTAAATAAGCCAAAAATATCCCCAACCAAACAGCATTCAGAAGTCACCTTTCCTGTGGAGGTGTTGCAATGGAAATTGTAACAGTTCTATGCTGTACTGTAATTATCATTGTAATTATACAAGGGAGAATGGAGATCAAAAGGGAAGGTGGGGAAGAGAGGCTTAAATGCAGAGGGAAGGTTTAATGCCAGTAAGCTCATGGAAAAAGCGTGGATGGATACAGCTGTAGTATCGCAATGTGCTCATGGATTTGTGTCTGGTGCTCACAGGAGAGGATAAGAATGGCAGAACCTCTGTTTGTGCTGAGTCCTGCCTACATTTAACACTGGAACAGGTTGTCCAAGGAGGCTGTGGATGCCCCATCCTCAGAGGCATTTGAGGCCAGGCTGGATGTGGCTCTGGGCAGCCTGGTCTGCTGTTGGTGATCCCGCACACAGCAGGGGATCGAAACTAGATCTTTGAGATCCTTTTCAACCTAGGCCATTCTATGATTCTAAAATTAGCACGTGACTAAAAATGCAGCTTATGTATATGAAGGATATTTGAAATAGACAGTGCACTTCTAGTGTGAACTATGGAAATAATTGGAATTAGATCACTGTTCAGGGAGTGAGAGCACACTGGGTGTAGAGGTGCCCATCCAGTCCGGACTTGGTTTTAGAGTTAAGATGCTGACACACTGCTGTTTGTTCCAACATAACCTCACTGTCTGTGCTATGGCAGGCAGAAGTTTGCCTTCAACCAGTGTTGTTATTTGTTGATATTCAAAAATAAATATCAAAATAAATGTTCAGAGAGAGAATAGTCTGTATAGCTTGTCAAAATCTCCAGGGAGCAGGCACTACCATTCTTTCCAAAGCAGCAAGAGGGAAGTAGGCATGTAAATTATGTCTGCCCGTCTAAGCAGAAGTGCTAGTTCTGCTGGATTTAGCAGAATTTTCTTGCTCTCCTATCTGAGAAGGAGCCAAACTCACAACTGCCATGCGCTGGTGTTATCCTGCTGTTTATACTGTGGATCAGAAGTGCCGTTGTGTTTATCCCCAGCCATCTGGGAGAGAGCATCCTGATTGTGCTCCACTTCTTCAGCTAGTGATGTTTAAATATACATAGGTCTGATTAATTCAATAACAGGGAAAGGTTGAGTCCAATCCTAATGGATCCAAACTCGGCTGGCCTTCCCCATTTTTAAAGATGCAGGCGATCTTTGGATGTGCAAACCCTTCTGAGATCTGTTGAAATGGGAAAGCTGGTGAGGTTCAGGCAGGAGATGTAGAGCTGGTGCCTGTGCTTCTCTTAAATTCCCACCTGGCTTTGCTGTGCTCCTTGTGTCATTTGTGTAACAGCAAAAGCTGCTCTCAGATGTGGCTGCATTTGTTTAATGCATTGATAGTGGGCATATGTTCTGAGATAAATCCACATTCAGAAATATAAATATACGTGCATGTATACGTGTGTGTGTGTATATAAGTAATCAACTGCTTCTATTAATATAGCATCAATTAATTCCTAACCATCCTCCTCAAAGGGTGAAATCTTTTGGCTTTATCCAAGTAGGCCTTTAGGCAAAGAAGCCTAAATATGAGCCTTGGAGCACTGTGGTTATCCCAAGATTTTGTTGTTGGATCAACACGGCTGCTTGAATAGTGTCAAATGCACTCCACAGGAAACAACTTGCAAGGCAATTGGGTGAAGCAATCTCCAGATACGTATCTCCTGGCCTTTGCCAGAGCTTGTACACGTCACATCAGACACCCTGAGCACCACAGACCATCTGCCTGGGTGCTGCTGGAAGGGATGGTCAGACCTGCCAGCTCTGCCTGCGCATGTCAGGCTGGCTGGGAAGGTTGGGTCCCAGCCACTGGTAGTTTGCTGGTCGATCTGCGATTGTTTGAAGGGAGGATTTCTGTCACTGTAAGTTGCTCGTGGAACTTTGTGTTTCTTTGGAAGTGGCTTCTAGCTAAGCAGACCCACACTGTACAGCTTTGCATGGACTGTGAGTGATGGGAGCTGAGGGAGGAGATTTGCTCCAGTGCTGTAACAGGCTGGAAACAGAAAGCAATTTTTATGTCATTTAGGAAAATAGTCTTTGTGGATAAAAGATGTGGCTCCACACTGGCTGGAGGTTATGCTATGGCTCAGTTGATTATAAACTTGAAGTCTTATAGGGCATAAAAAGACCAAGTTTGTGACCTGTGTTCAGATTTCAGCTCAGACCTGGGATTAGCTCTGCAGTCCTGCTGCTTTGCAAATGCATTCTGCCTTCAGCTGCACTTAATACAGATATCTGCTGCTTGGAGCAGTGCCTCCTGCTCGCTATGGAGGGTGTCTGGGTGGCACGCCAAGATCCCGTCCCAAATATCTTCTGGATTGATTGGGAAATGCATGAAACAAGGCCCAGGGCCCAGAACTTCATATGCTGTTTCAAAGCAAGATAGTTCTGTCTTTCATCTCTACCCGTATTCTCTTCACTGGTGAGATAAACAACGTGCTGTCTCCTATATGGAGAGTGCACTGTGGAGCAAGCTGGGTTTACTCTGCGTTCAGCCAAGACCTGGGGATACTCTGGGGGATGGGAATGTGAGAAAGCTGCTTGCTTGCTTTTCGACTTTTTCCCTCACTTCATTGTGTTTCTGTGGGCGACTCCCTGGTGATAAATGAACTATAGTGTCTGAGGAGAAAAAGTAATCTTGCTGTGGTATTGTTTCAAATCTGCAAGAATTTCAGTCGTCGTCTTGAATGCATTACGTTCTCAGGAGTGGTTTTGTTAGAGTATACTGATTTGGAAAAGGATCATATTTATGATACCTCTCTCTCTTAATTCAACATACAGTTTCTAAATGCTGATGCTGAAAGTTTTCCCTTGCAGAAGATTTGCTTAACGTAAATTTTCTGTCCTGCTTTGCTGAGCTGCTCAGAACACAATGGCGTTTGCGCAGGCTTCTCAGCAGGTGGATCTAATCATGCAGAGATTTCTTTCACTGTGTTTATTTCTCACCGAGTAGAAGCCATTGATTTAGACATCAGATACTAAGCTGGCATAATTATTTAAAATAAACACGGGGCTGTTACAAGACTGCTCTGAAATTGTGTTCCTTCCAGATGTGCAGAAAGTTGCTTAAGGCGGTGCCCCAAAGGACACATTGCCTTCTGTGGCAGTTGGGTTGCTTGTTGCAGAGACATCTCTGATTCTTACTAGTGCCAATGCCAGTGAGAACCTGGCAAGGACGGGCCGCAGTGCATTTGAAAAGAATGCTATTGAGGAGGTTTTCAGGTAGCTGGCTTAGTATGTGAGAGATGGATGCCTGCAGGTGTGAGCGCTGTCAATTTATGCTGGCACAGGTGAGAGCTGTCTGCCTCCTCCTGCCAGAAGCTGCTGCAGGTGGGGCAGCCTGGCTCTCCTTCCATCTCCTCAGGTGCCTCCCCTTGCAGCCAGGCAGAGCAACTTTAAAAAAAAGAAAAGGGTTCAGCTGGAGGCACTTTGCCAGCCAGCACACTGCAGCTGAAGGGCTGAAATGCAGGGTGGTAATTTCCTTCATCGGGGTGGGGTGCATTCCTGTGGGCACGAATCTTTTATGTTTCCTTGGTCTGAATCGCTAGATTTGTCTGGAGATTGCTGTTCCCAGTGAGCTGTGGGGATGCTGGTGGCTGGTGCACCTCACAGGCACCACACGTCCCACTGTTGGGCCCTAAGAAGGGCTAATTCTCTCTTCCTGAGGGAGCGCTGCCACCAGTGCAGCAGCAAAGCTTGCACATCCCTGCTGCCAGGGATACCCAGCGATCCCTCAGGTGGAAAACCCAACACTGGGGCAACTCAGCTCTTGGTGAGAATGTGCCATCGCCCTCGGTCTGGGAAATGGCTCTGGTGTGGGGCTGGGCAGCAGCGCTTGGCTGCGCTCTCTAGGATTCCTCCCCCCTTGAAAAAAAATGCTATTCTAAAAATATTAAACTAAATGCACCAGGCTGAGGCATGCACTGAGCACATTGCCCCTTGTCCTTTTCTCAAGGCAGGGGCTGTGCTGCGGTGCCCAGACAAACCTGCATTTTATTCCAAACCAGGTGTGAGATCAGCCAGGTTGTAAACCAACTGCTGCTATTATTAATGTGTCTCCCTGCTTAAGCTGTCAGTGTCTGTTTTGTGTCTTGTTAGACTACAATCCAGCTCTTTTTGTATGGGAAAGAGGGTGCTCATTTCGGTCTGTGCTCTGCACTATTGAGAACAGGATCATGAGAGATGAGGAGGTGACCCAAGACAGCCAGCACAGCTTCCCCAAGGGCAGATTGTGCATCACCAATCTGATGGCCTTCTACAATGCAGTGACAACATCAGTGGACAAAGGATGGGCAACTGATGTCATCTACCTGGACTTGTGCAAGGCCTCTGATGATGGTCCTACACCACATCCTTATTTCTGAATTGGAAGGATATGGGTTTGAAGAGTGGGCTAATTGGTGGATAAAGAATTGGATGGTCACAGCCAGAGGGTTCTTGACAGTGGTTTGGATGGAGGCAATGACCAATGGTGTCCCCTGGCAGTCTGTTCATCTGTGGAGGTGTTCAAGGCCAGGCTGGATGAGGCCCCGGGCAGCCTGATTTACTGCCTGATTTAGCCAGCAGCATTGGGGTTGGAACCGGATGGTCTTTAAGGTCTCTTCCAACCCAAGCTATTTGATGATTCTGCTATGTAGAAAGCTAAAGCTCCTGGTGCTTTGAGGAGCTGCAGCTGCATTGTGGAAGCCTGGCTTGTGCCTGGAGGGCTAATGAGGTGCAATCAGGTCACTTGGCACCATTGCCTTGTCCAAAGAGACCTGCAAACAGATCTTGAGCATCCAAATCCTGCTTGTAGGGTCAAATGGGAGGCCCACAGTGTGCTCAGGAGGAGTTTTTCATGAGCAGTAAGGATCTGACAGTCAGTAGAATGGGAAGGCTATTAAGAAAACATTCATTAACTCAGGTGGACCTAATCATCTGGTTAAAGGGAACATACATTGCAAAACTTCCACAAAAAAAAAAACAAAACCAACATGGTAATTATTCCTAATTGTACTTCCAGCTCTCAAAAACCAGTTTCAAATTTCCTTTTTTTTTTTTTTTTTTTTTTTTTTTTTAAACAACTGTTAGTCTTTGCATGTGTGGGTAATTCTGTTACAACTGAAATGAGAAATGATTTTGAAACGTGTCTTGTAGAGTTAGGTAGCATTTGACAGGAGCAGGAAATCTGCAGTAACAGCTTCCCAAGCACAGTATTGGTGCTCTAAATCCATTTGGGGTGGCATTGCTGCTGGCTGCAGGCAGCCCCCCTGCACTTCTTGGCCTTTGGGAGCACAGTGTTGGGCCTCAGCCACTTCCAAGCAACCTCAAAATGTGAAAGATTCTTTTAGTATTATTTTTTTTTTTCCTCTTTTTCTCTTCCTCCTTCTCTCCTCCTCCCCCCTCCCCTTTTTTTTTTACCTTCTTTTTCAATTTCTTTTATTTTTTTATTTCCTTTGGGTTTTTCATTTCCATTTTTCCCTCGTTTTCCTTTCTCCCTTTCCCTCTTTTTCCCTTTTTTTTTTTTTCTTCTTTCCTTTCCCTTTCCTTCACCCCCTTTTTCCTTTGTTCCCTTTCCCCATTTTTTCACCTCTCTTGCATCTTCCATCTCCCCTTTCTTCCTCTTCCAACCTTTTCCTTTCCCTTTTTTATTCCTTCCCATCCTGCTTATCTTCCCCACCCCCTTTTTATTTTCTCCCCCATTATATCCCATCTCCCCAGTTTTTCAAACTCGCTCAGTTCGCACCCCATCCAAGTCCCTGCTCAGGAAGCGCGGGGGGGGGGGGGCAGGAGCTGGCTGCGTGTGGGTTAGGGAATCACCATCTCCGTTTGCATTCCCCCCCCCAAACCCAAGCCATCTCTCCGCGGCTTTCCCTCAACCCTCGGGAACTCCGTACGCGTCCGGAGGAGCCCAGCCCAAAGGAAGTGACAAAGAGCCCGGGGGTGTCACCACCTGCCTCCGTGCCCGGCACCGAGCACACCCAGCGCTTATACGAGCGTGGGAGCGGAGCCGATCCGCATTGTGTTCCCTCCTCCCCCCCCCCCTCCCCGGAGCCGCAGCGATCCCGGCCGGGCTCCCCCCGCTCGCTGCCGGGGAAAGGGGGGGGTCAGGAGCCGCCTCCCAGCGGGGCGGGCAGCGCGGGGTGAGGCGCTGCTGGGGAGATGCGGTGCGGCTGCGTGAGGAGGTGAGTGGGGGGTGGTGGTGGGGTTGGGGGGGGGGGGTGGTGGTGGGGTTGGGGGGGGGGGGGGGGGGGGTGTTGCTGCGGGCCGTAAGGCAGCGGCTGCGTGGGAAAATGCTTGGGAAGTTCAGCGACAAAGAGAGAGCGGGCAGTGCGCTGGTAACGTTGGGTGGGTTGGATTCAAAGATAAATAGACTGAAGCGGCAAACTCGTATGGTCTTTTTGGGAATGAGTTATGAGTTTCTGTCGATGACTTTTCCCCCCGACGCGTTTTTCATCGAGCGGAGATTTATGATTAGAATAACAAGTCGTAGTGCTATAGAAAGGGAAGTTTTATCGAAGCAGATGAAAGTTCTTTGAAAGAGCAGCGCTGGGGTTTTCCCACAAAAGGCGTGAACGAGGTCGGGGCTCTGTTCCAACCCGCTGGGAGAATGCTTCAGGTGAAGCACGGCACAGATTGCAACTTGATCGAACACGAAGTTCTTCTGTAGCGGTGGCACAGTGCATTGATTTCAGCCACATCCTGCTGGAACATCGCACTGGTGGGGCTGATGGCACCGATGGGATGGAATGGAGGGGTCACTGCTGCCTGGCTGCCTTCTAATGTGTTTCTAATACCTGGGAATCCCCGAGCCCTGCTGCACAGGTGTGCTGTTCTCCCTGCTGGCATTCAGCAGGAAGGCAGTGGTTTCCTCGCAGCATGTCTGTGCTGCGGGGTGGCTCCTTCTGCTCCCTGTGGTTTTGCTGTGTGTGTCATAGCCCTTCTCCGAAGTGTTTCGCTGAGCCTTACGCCCTGTATCTTCAGAAAACAGAGGTCTTGGGCTTCCCCCAGCTGCTCCCTCTATGGGGGGAGACCGTCAGTGTTGATGTGATTACTTTATGGTTCTTTTGCATTTAAACAGAAGGAAAAGGACTTTGCCCACCTTCCTGAGGTCCTTACAGACATTGAAGGGTGACATTAAATGTGCTGTTTGTGCAAGCAGATTCATCACAGGCAAAATCCAAAAGTTGCAGTGCATTGCTTGTAAAAGTGTGCATTTACTTGAAGGGCATCCTAAACATCTGTATTTGTGTGCTTGTTTTAACTGATGTTATGAATGTTACTGCTGAATCTATGCCATAGCTGAAGATGCACAGAACTTGTAGTTTGCTGGAGTTGCATAACCTGGGGGAGAAATCAGTGACTCTTGGAGTGACCGTGCTCTGCCACTCTCTCCCAATTCTCCTATAGCTATTCCAATGGAAACAGCTGGAAAACCTCTATTTCCGTGAGAAGAAGTTTGCTGTGGAAGTGCACGATCCCCGCAGGTGAGGCTGGAGGGGCACCCAGAACCACGGGAGGAGTCTCTCCCAGTGTGGGCATTCGTTGTCCCTGCAAACTGATGGGTGGGATGGGATCTTGTGCTGATGTCAATGCAGAACTGTGTTTAATTAACTGGCTATGGAGCCAACCCCTGGGAGTTAGAGGGGAGAAAAGGGAGCAGCGGGTGGGGGGTGAGAAGGAAATCCAAGTTCTGATCTCTAGCATGAAGCCTTGACTGATGAGGAAACAGGCTTTGGGGGCTTTAAACCCAGCAGGGCTGTCCTCAAGTTGCATTTCTTTTCACCTCTTCAGGATTTCAGTGTCAAGAAGGACCTTTGGTCAGAGCGGGCTGGTAGTGCAAACCTGGTATGCAAACACTTCCCTGATCAAATCCATCTGGGTAATGGCAATCAGTCAACACCAGTTCTACTTGGACAGAAAACAAAGCAAAGTAAGTTACACGGCATTTTGCTGTAGGCATGAGCTTCAACACCTCTCCTGCATGTCCTTCAGTGTATGTTGTTCCATGGATAAACTGCTCTCCAGAGAAAAAATGCAAATAGTTTTCATCCGCTTTTTGAGCAGACTATCAGCTATGGTATTGTTATAGGATCCATTTGAGCCTGCCTCCAATTAAGAGCAATGGAAGTGTAATCACAGCAAAGAGAATTCCCACGTCTCAGTGTTTAATATGCCTTTTTTTCTTTTGTCTCTTCTGGTGTTCATTTTGAGAAGAGCGCAAATAGAGAAGGGATTTGGAAGCAGTTCAGGCTTTGGGGCCGGGTTGAAGGAGTGCTGGGGCAGTCAGCTCTTGTGCGAGGGTTTTGTGGGGGATGAGGTGTGAAATGGCATCTTCTGTGACCTTGTGTTCTGAAATTAATTAGAAGTAACTTGATCTCATTTTTTAACTCCTTCAGGCAAAAATTCCTTCAGCCAGAAGTTTGGATGATATCGCCATGGATTTGACAGAGATGGGAACACCAAAAGTTTCAAAGCTAGTGACTCTGGAGGCAAAAAATCAGCTTATTATGGCCAGCAGTGGCAGCTTAATCTCATCAGGTAATGCTCTGTGTAAATCAAAGCCTTGTATACAGCAGGGCTTGTGTGTGTAGGAAGGGACAATGAGTCCAGCTGACCATAAATACAGCAAAACTGTGACAGCATGCGTTAGTTTACATATGAGATGGTAACATCTGTTGTTATCATATGCTGTTTCCTCTCCTGCTATAACTAACAAAGAAGTAAAAATATGCTGAAGGCAGATAAGCACCCGTGTAATCTTGATCCATAAGTAACTTGCCATCAGTTTACCAGTTAGTCTGTCCTTGGATGACTGCGTGTCCCATCTGAGTTTGAGGGCAGTTTAATCCAAGCAAGTTTCAAGCACCTGCCCTAGGTGTTGAATGGACCTGAGCTTCCTCAAAAATCAGCAGAAAAGAGACATTTTCTCAAATAAAATTTGGCTCTGAAGTGGGCTCTGGATGTCTCTGCCACCTATGGAGGAGGTCTGGGCAGACGGAAGCCTGCCTGGTCCCACCAGAGTGCCTGGAGCTGAAACCCAAGCAAGGGCCATCAGTGTCTGTACCAAGTATCATAGATATCCGTAATGCTAATCCTAATGTTCTGGATAGTGGGTTTTCAGGTTTCATGCTTGAGGCTTACTTGCAGTTGTTGGGGGTTTGAAGGAGTGTGGATTTTCTTAGAGCCTGCATCCTGGATAGCACAGGGGCTGGATGTTTTGTCTCAAAGGTGATGCAGTGTGACTAGGTCAGCCAGCTCTGAGGAGATCTCAGTTCACCTGCCTGTTGTAGGACAGAATGAAATGACTTTTACCTGCAAATTCTCTAATAAAATAATTATATTTTTCAGGCTCTCAGGATTCAGAAGTGAGCGAAGAACAAAAGAAGGAGAAAATTATGGAGCTAAAGAAGAAAGAGAAACTCCTTCAGGAAAAACTACTCCAGAAAGTTGAGGAGCTGAAGAAAATCTGCCTGCGTGAAGCGGTGAGAGCCTGGGGGTGGAGGTGGGTGAGAGCCCTTCTTGCCCATTGGACCTTCACGTAGAGCCCTCTCTGTTCCTCAGGAGCTGACGGGCAAGATGCCAAAGGAGTATCCTCTGAGCGCTGGAGAGGAACCTCCCCAGGTCAGAAGACGTGTTGGCACAGCCTTCAAGCTGGATGACAACCTGCTCCCTACTGAGGAGGTGAGTGATGTGGCTTGTTTGCACAGCAGAGGTGGGGTGGTCAGACCGGTGGCCAAAGCTACTTCTAAACAATTCTGCTCTTCCCTGGTGATTTAAGATGAGACAGTCGCATGCCTGTGCTGAGGGGATTTTGACAGGTGCTGCCCTTATTTCAGCCTTAAAGCCCTCTGGACTGCACCCTGGTTTGGCTGCATTACTTATATCTTAATGTGAATGTTGCTGCTAATTGGAAAAGAACAGATAGATAATGCCATTTGGCAGTGTGTGACTGTGAGTTTTCCTCCTCATGAGCTCTGATTTGTTTTGTGCTGAGCTTATGTTTGAACCCAGAGCATGACAGAGGTGTGTTGACCCCTTTGCAAAATCATCTGTCTGTGGGCATAGTTGGGTGACAGATGACAGCAGGAGGAGATTTATCTCTGGCTTAATGCAAGTTCCACTTAAGTAGAAGCTCTCTCTATGTTGCTCAAGAAGCTAATGTGAATTTTGCTGGCAGAATCTGACTCAGGAGCTATGCTAATTCAGGTGTATGTTATTTCTGGACATGCATCATTCCCCCTCATTCCTTGAGAGACTTGTTATCTGGCTGTATCATCCTTAGTAGAAGAGGTTGAGCACTTTGCATCCATCTTTCACCCCAAACTCTGTGCCCTGGCTCCTATAGTACTGGTGTAACCTCTGTCTGCAGCAAACTGCTTGTATGCAACTGAAACCAAGTCCTGCTTCCAGATTTAATAATGTACCCCTTCACTCTTCTCTGCTTCTTTCATATGAACCTCTCACAGTTGTTTACAAACAACTCAACAAACTCCAGTCTCCTTGTTATGTAGGTACATGGCGATGGAAATCTTTATTTTCTGTAATGTAGAGAATTCCAATAGATGTTTTCAGGCTTTGCCTTGGAGCAGGAGGGCTGTGAGCTCGCCATGTAACAGGTGGGGCTAGCCTTGAATTCAGGTGTGCAATTTCAGCCACCCAGCCTTGAGAACCTGGGATCTTTCTTGAGAGATCTCACAATCTGAAGTCACAGACAGAGGATCTGAAGTTTTCCTGTGCTGAGTTTCTTGTGTATAAGCTTTGGAGTTTCTGTGGTTTGTGCTCAAATCTCGCTTTGTTACCGCAAAACCGGATTGTCTTTTGTGTAGCCTCATCTGAATAACTCATCTCTCAAATTTGCAGGATCCCGCTTTGCAGGAATTGGAGAGCAATTTTGTCATACAGCAGAAGCTGGTGGAAGCTGCAAAGAAACTTGCCAGCGAGCCGGACCTCTGCAAAAATGTGAAGAAGAAAAGAAAACAGGAGTATGCCGATGCTGTAAAAAAGCTTCAAGAGATAGAAAATTCCATAAATGAATACAGGATCAAGTGTGGCAAAAAGCCAACCCAAAAATCAACTCTTACTCTGCCAGGTAAACAAGAGAATTCCCCGTGTTCTGATGAAGACAGAGACAAAGAAGTCGTATTTGGCTCACTTACATGTTTTGTTTACATCTTTGTATGATTTTTATCTTCTCTGAGGCAGTTAAGTAAGAAAGCGAGATGCAATTGCTGCATCTGCCACAATAAGCACACAGCTCAGAGGCTGAGGGCAGATTAGCTGCTGTTCTGGTCACAAGTGCAGACACGTAGCAGTGCTATAGATAGAAGGCTGGCAGGAGCATCACTGCTGAAACTGATGTGGTGTCCCAGTTTGTAGTGCACTGGATACAGGTGTATTGCTGAGCTGCCACACATGAGGTCTCTTTCTCTTTGTTTCTGCAATGCTGCAGTTCTGGCACAACCAGACTGTGAGTTTTCCTGCCCTCGCTGTCCCTCACTTGCACTGAGAGCTCAGTGTGGGTCCTCAGTCAGCATGCAATGCAGCAATGCTGGGCTGTCCATCATCACAAGGCGATAATCCTGAGAGAGGATGATAATTGCTCTTTACTGTGGCTCATCTCGTTCCTGATTGACGGAGGTGAAGAAAACATCTGTTTTTCCAGCTATTGCTCACTGATCTGGGCACTAAGCATGGGAGGTCCTGCATTACCTGGTGCTCATGATGTGCAATGACAACAGAGTAAGCTGCTGAAAGCCAACAGGAGCACAGACAGCATCCATGCATACCTGCTGCTGTTTGTTGCATGGAGCTTTCTCTGCCATCATGCAAACAAGGAACTTCAAAGTCGAACATGCAATTCCTTGGTCCTTAAGCAAACGCCATTTAGCTCATTGTTTTGCAATATCTGATGCGTGGCATCCTTGTTTGCCATCTGAGAAGGGGAGTACAGACAGGAGGGACTGGATTCCTCTGAGGGTCTGCCTTTTTGCGGGTGGAAGCAGCAGGCATTGCTCCAGCGGTAGCTTAGCTGTATTTCTTTCCAGCTCCCAACTCCTGCAGCACAGCGCATTTACTCCACCAGAAGCAGCTCTCTCTTGCTTCAATACCTGATTGCATATGCAAGCTTTTTGCTATCGCTGATTGTATTCTGGGTTCAAGGTGCAGGGTTGCGTGAAGCTCAGCAGTGATGTCTCTTGTATCTATAAAGTTTGGGACTGGCTTGGAAATGACGCACTGAATGGTAACACTGATTTATTGAATCACACCATAGCTGTTTCCATCCCAGGCCCCCAGGGATGGGAGGTGAAGGACACACGGGGCTGTCTCCTGCTCTCCACGTTCTCCTCTCCCTTTCCTTTGCTTCCTTTGTACCTTCAGAGAGTTTCTTCCCCTTTATAGGGAATTGCACAGGTTTGGGATTTGAATTCAGAGCTCCTGCTCCTGAAATCAGCAAAAAATTCCTGAGTTCGTATGAATTTGAATTGAAGCAGAATTTGCACACAAATGAGCATAATGCCAAATTTCAAAAGCTGTTTAGGACCTACCAGGTAGGATTTTGGGTGTACCCAAGGAGATTAAATGCTAGCAGCCAAGATCTACATGTCTGTGTAGGCTCCTGCCTCCTATAGAAGCACCGGAACACCCTGTGAGATCTCTTAAGAGTTGAATGGAAAACACCTTTCTGAATCTTGGCCTGATTCCCACCACAGCTGAAAAAATCTGCTTTGATAATGATGTAGGTAGCTTGCAGAACTGCAATGGAAACAAGTAGGTCCTGAGAGGAAAGCAAATCAGGACTGTCTTTGGGGTGCTGAAGTCTGAAATGTTTTGGTTGCAGCCTTATGGGTATGAACAGACTCTCGAGCTTTAGAAAATAAACTCCATACGATATTCTGAAATTAATGTTGAGTGTTCTTAAAGTGCTTGTTTTCATTCACAGATGATATAATCCCATCTGAGAGCAGCTCTCTGTCTGATACGACAACCTATGATGACGGTACGTTGATTATCCTTTTCTTCCTTCTGTCTGTTTGGAGACACTCATTGGCTTAACACCCTTTAGGCTGCTATTTTATTGTCTTCCAATGACAAATTGCAGCAGAGGAAAAAAGAGCTTAGTCAGGAGTCGGTGATCGTAATGAGTTACTTATTGAAAGGTTCAGCTCTGTGGGCTGATTTGAATCATCTTCAGGGAAGGAATCTGGATGTACTGTGATCAGCTGCTGTGAATTTCTAGCAGATGCTTTGTCCCTGGGACCTGACCAGAGGCAGATGAGTGGCTGGAGGAGGTGGGAGCTGGGAGGAATTGCTCAGGCCTTCTGTCCTCACAGCTACTAAAACTCACTAAAAGTGGAAGAGTCAGAGACAGCACGGATCTGTTTACGTTTCAGTGTTACCTAGTGAGCTGCATCTTGCATGGGTTTGGTGTTTGCTCAGCTTACTCATTTCACGCACACACCCACAGGCACACATTCACACCCTGTTCCACAAGGTGGAAAGGACTTGGCTTGCCTCTCCCTTTGCTGGATAATCATCATCTGGGGACAAACATTATCTAAATTATTACTCACTTTTCAGTTCGGGCCTGATTCTGATCTTGCTTGTCCCAGTTTTAGACTCGTACAACCCATCTGGCACTATAAAAAGGAGTTGCACCTGGTTCCTGCTTGCAGAAGTAGAGCTGAGGTTTCGGTTTGGGAACATGTTCTGTGATACTTGTCCTACATTTACCTGTGTTAGCTGTAGTTTCCTTTTGGTTCTAATGGGATTTTGCCGGATTTTGCTGTAAGCAAAGTGAGAACAAGGATCTAGCCAACATCTTCACAACTGCCTTCAGCCAAATTTGTCTGTCAGTGCTCATTCAGTCGCTTTTGAAGTCAGTTCTTTTCAGGTTGTAGTTAAACTAATCCTTAAAATGTCATTTTCAAGTGAAGTGCTGAATGGTGAGGGAGAATAACTGGCTTTGGTGCAGCTGATGGGAGGGACAGAGTTGCAGAACAGGCACTTGCCCAAAGAGCTCCCACTTGGTGGTCCTGCACAGTGCTGAGCAGGAACCTCAGCAGCAGTCAGGGCTGTGAAACCTGCACAAATCTGCACAGTGTCCTGCCAGGAAAGCACGGCGCAGGCAGCTGTGCTGCAGCCTCCTGGAGTCACAGCTCCTGCCCTCATCTCCATGGCACAAAGTTTCTGCTCAGTGGCTGCAGATTTCCACAACGGGCAAAAATAGCATGGATTTTGCTTAACTAAACAATATTCCTTTCCAGCAGGCAGTGAATCCCTCAGCGTGCCAGCACAACGAACCAGCTCTGCACAGCTTTCCCCAAGGCTGCTTCCACCAAAGTCTCTCGGGCTGGAGAGAGTTCATCTCAGAAAGTCATCCATGAACGAGCAGCTCTTGGAATCAAGACATTCCAGGTACTGCACATCTCAGCTCTTCTGGGCATGAGAGCTCGGCCCTGTCAGATTGGTTATGATGGACTCTCAGAGTTGCTGCAGCTTCCACACTTCTCTTGTGGTTTAAGAGTTTGGTGATAAGCATTAAATTTGCTGCTTAGTAATACATGTGCATAGAGGTAGTCATCAGTGTCTGTGAAACTGTAGGAGAGTGTTGTCTTTGTGAGTCAGGTGAGAAACGCAGTGGGAAGTGTTGTGCTTAAGGAATTGCCCACCATTACTCTCACTCTCTGTCTCTATTTTTGTGGTTTGTTTTCAGTGTTAAACAACTTGTCTTTTTTCTGGTGACTGTAATTGCTTCAGATAACACCAAACCATACCCATCCCTCCTGATCCTATCAGTATTCCAGCAGGTACATTGTTACAACACCAAGAATTCACCTGAGACTTGAGAAGCAGTTTGTCTAGAAATAGGAGAATTGCTGGGATGTAAGCCGCGTGCCAGCATCAGTGCCAGCTGCAGCAGGTGGCTCAGGTTCCATATGGATTTATAGGATTTGGGCAGTTGCGTGCTGGGGGAGCAGCTCCATGGAGCACATAGGAGCAGTAGCTCAGTTGTGGGATTGTTCTGTGCGAGTCTGATCTGGTGCTGGTTGTTCTCAGTATAAGGATTCTCACTGATCTCAATGTTTCTTGGACTGTGTTATGAAGCATTCGGATAATTTTTGTCCCTTCCCTTTAACACAGAGCACACACAGTCTCGGTCTGGGTGACTTGCATTGTGTTTACCCTAATTGGAACTCTGTATCCTTTGCTGCAGGGACCCACTTTCCACTCACAGCAGTCCTTACCGCACCCTGGAACGAGTGGCCCCGTCCCATGGAGGAAGAAGCATGCCTACAACACCTGTGCTCACACGCAATGCCTACAGCAGCAGCCACTTACAGTAAGGGGCCAGGCTGTCTGAATGTCTCATCTGGATATTTGGGGCACTGGGTTGCTATCAGCCACCATCTGCTGGCACGGTGCTGCACCAGCTTTGTGACGTGCACGTGAGAGCATTTACATGAGCATGGGGCAGCAGCAGAAATAGCAGCGTGCGCTGCTGCACAAGTGGGAGTCTGTCTGCAAATAGGGGTGAGATGGAAGCTATGTGCTTACAGATATCATCTGTGGATTCATGTCCTCTGGGCCTCCTTAAAAAATAAGAGACCCAATGGAGGAGGGAGATCCAAATTACTGCCCTTACTGTGAGAAGGAGAGATGCTATAAATAATAAAAGCTGGTAAAGACCTCATGGTTTATTTAGCTGAGGTAATGTAGCTGCAGGAAACCCACCTTCCTATGCTCCCAGCTTTGCTCAGCTGCTTGGCTAGATGTTACGTACTCTAGATGTTGCACACTTTGACTGCTCCCTCCTGTAAGTCACTGCAGAATGAGAGGCTGTGAGCTTTGCTGCATCTCATAGGTTACTTTTGTCACTCTCGTAGGTTACCTTGCTCACCATAATTTTTATCTGAAAGATCTGCTGCTGCTGCAGCAAATGGAAAATTCAACCAAGCCTAATTCTATGTAAAAAGGAAATACTAGTTTGTTTTTGTGCTTTGGTTGGGGAGGAAGCATGCCTCGTTTGTCCACATGTGCTCCCTCCAGCTCTCTGCCTGCGTGTGCCTGCATTTAACCAACCTACATCTGTATTGTTGCAGGCCAGATGTTTCCCCACACCACTGCAGGCAGCGCAGTGGCAGCCTGGAGTCCCAGACCCACCTCCTGGCTGAGGTTCCCGCTGAGAAGACGGCCTTCTCCCTCACAAAGTCCCAGAGAAGCAGCAGCACTGAGATCCTCGATGATGGATCATCCTACACCAGCCAGTCGAGCACCGAGTATTACTGCGTGACACCTACACCCAAACCATATTACACTACTCAGACACTTGACAACAGGACCAGGGGTCGAAGACGGTCAAAGAAACAGCACATCTCTGCTGCAGGTTCAGGAAGTATGCCAAATCTTGCCCAAAAGGATGTCCGGAATGGTGTCTACCACAAAAGCCAGGAGCAGCCTTCCTCCAGCTACTATATTTCTGGATATTCCCCGTACACTGAATCTGATGTTTATTACAACGGAGGATACGTTTATGAGAGTGATACAGAGGGGCAGTACAGCGTCAATCCCTCGTATCGCTCGTCGGCACATTACGGATACGACCGTTACAGGGAATTCAGGTCTTACAATGAGGATGAAGTGGACAGAGTACCGCACAACCCATACGCAACCCTACGGCTTCCAAGGAAGCAAGTTGCTAAAACGGAGCATATAACCAAAAACATTCACAAGGCCTTAGTAGCAGAGCATCTCCGTGGTTGGTACCAGCGTGCCTCTAGTCAAAAGGAACAGGGTCATTGCCTGCAGGCAGGCTTTGAGTCTGACAGAGGGTCTCAAAGGAGTTTGGGCTTTGCTGGTCTGCAGGTGCCGTGCTCTCCCAGCAGTCGGGTGTCGTCTTTCTCGTCGGGTAATGTCTCGTTGCTTTGATGCTAATTGTTCTTTCCATCCCTTCTGTTCATCAAATTCATCCCCTGTAATGAATGACCTAAGCAGGGCCGAAAGGTAGATAAGAAACTCAACAGGATTTTTGTTCCTTCTGTTCTGTGCTTAGGAAGAATACTCCTTGCTTGTTGCCTTCTCTGAGTGAAACTTTTACTCCTTGTAAGCACAGTAACCTAAAAAAGCACAGGGAGCCACATGTTTCAGGCAGGAATGTCTACCAAGTAGAAGTAATGCACCCACCTGAATGCCATACACATGCAGCTGCTGTGTCACCATCCAAAATATAGTGCAGTCAGCACCACTGAAATGTCTTTAATAAAGAGAGATTCCCTCACTTGGAATATTGCCCACACAATTTTGCTTCCCATGGTGCTTGTAGACAGCGTTTTGTTTGTGTCCCACAAAAACCCATGGAGATCATAGTGAGAACTGTATAATTTCTCTCATCTCCTTGGGCTGCAGAAAGATCTAATTGGCTGTACTATTTTTTTATTCTTAATTCCAGCATCTTCTGCAAACACTTCTGGGAACTGGCGGAACCCACTTGCACTGGGACTTTCAGATTATGATACGATATCTCATTCCTCTTTTGCCAGCTGTTATGGAAACGCTTATGGCAACCTTCCTTTGCAGAGCAGGTGAGTAAAAGGTTGAGATTTTCTGCCCCTCTTGCACTTTATAGGCTACTAAAACATCTGAAGCAAGCAGCTCAGTTTCGGAGGGCTGGGATAAGGAGTGGTTATAAAATTGCCTTTTAAGAGGGTACCTTCTCCTTGTTGGCATAGATCAGCCTAACTGTTCCAGCAGCCTTGAGGGAAGGGGGATCAGGCGTGGGGAAGGATGAGGTTCCCAGCTGATGCAGCCAAAGGCTCGCGCTCCCAGCTGTGCAGCAGTGGAGCTGAGCACAGCACCCTTCTCACTTCCCTTCATCCGCACACCTGAGTGCTGCTGCTGCAAGGCAACACCGCCGTCGCTCAGCCCATTAATAAACCAAGCACCTCTTGCTTGGCAGAGCTCAGCCACCGACCTCGGCACGACTTGCTGCTGCTTGCAGCCTCCCTGGGTGCAGGGGCTTTCCCGAGGACTGCAAGGAGCCCAGGATCCCACTGGGGCGTTGCAGAAATGCATGCAGTACTCTTGCTTCTCCTGCTTTGTGGTTTTGCTCTGCCCCGGTGCTTGAACGCCAGCCGTCACCGGGGAGAACAGCAGCTGCCTGTCCCAGAAGTGGCACAGATGCTGCCATGTCTCAGTGCCCCCATGCTAAGCACAGCCAGCTGTAGTGTAAGTACTGCGCATGTGTGTGCCCTGCACAGGGGGTTGTGGTTTGTGCTTGTGCCAGGCTGCCTCGCAGGAAAGGTGCTCCTTGTTTGTCTGTTTAGGAAGAAGCTAAAGCGTAAGGAAAGATGCAGAGGCTTTTGCTGGGTCCTTGCTGCTAAGCTGAATGCCTTGTTGTTTTTATTGCAGTGATTTAAGAGCTCTGTAACAGTAGTGTTTAAGAGTGCTGTTGGTACTAATTACTTAACTTTCTATAATTGAGCTTTGAAATCTGTGTATTTTGGCAGCTTTTTGAGTGTTTTTTTTTTCTGTAAATTTTTCACATTCTCAATCATTTGACCAATCATTAAACCATGGGGATTTTTGTATTTCAATGTGATTATGGCAATCAATATGTTCCATACTCCTGACAACTTTGAGCAGCAGCAATTCTGTTGCACACAGCTAGCACGAAGCCCGGGGTTTGCATTTGGATCCAAATGTTGCCAGGGTGCACTCACAGCATCCACAGCTCCTTCCAGCTTATGGGGCTATCATGTGCTCGTTGCCCATTGCACCAAGGCAGTGGGTGTTTGGGGCTCTGGGGAAGGTGGGAGCTCCTGCTTATCCCTGGTGTTCTCTCTCTTACAGAGTGTACCCAGAGCCAAGCCAACTGGGCGGTAATGAGGAGAACCAGCTGGAGGAAGACTTGCACAACAGTGAGCAGAGGTTGTTCTGGCATGAGGACTCCAAGCCTGGGACACTCGTGTAGACCACCCACAGCCCTGCATTCGTACCCTTGCGTGCCTTGCACAAAATGCTGTTACTCCGAAGGAGATCTCGGGTGCACCTTCCAGACCGATGTTGCCAGGAATGATGAAACTCAGCATTCAGAGGGATTGTAGCAAAATGACAAAGTCTTACCAAGAACGGCGTTTCTTTCTGAATCCACATCGCCTGCGAGAGCAAAGGGCAAGCCACAACTGAATCTATGACAAGATGCAGCACTTGGTTGGAGTATTTAGGTTCAGCGAGCACTTTTGTGGAAAGGTTGGAAGGTGGTGAAAGCAAACCTCAGAAAAAATAAATGTGAAAAGGAAACATGGAGAAAGCAGGAATTCTAGGAGCACAATTCTGATGTCCAGAAGAAGAACAAATGGGAATTTCTTCCGCCGTGGCTTGTGAGAACCTGGAAGGACTTTCATAAGCTGATGAAGGATTGATTCTGTGTGTGTGAATGAGGCAAAGGGCGATTTGATCAGTATTGGAACATTACTTGAAGAAAGGCTGGATTTTTTTGTTGTTGTTACAGAGGTTTGAATGAATTTATCTGTTTTTGGGGTGTTGTTAAGAGTGATTGTTAGCACCGCAAAGGAGTTGTGGGAAGAAAAGAATGAGCTGTCAGAAAATGTCACCTAAAACTCCAGGTTGTGGGTTTGGGAAGCAGAGGAGTCTGCTCCTCCCCGTGATGAAGTGTCACAAACAACCTCACTGTGTGGGGGCAGGCAGACCCCATCATTGCTGGGTGGCAGCTCCGCATTGCTCTGCCGTAGCAAATCAAGGATGGAAATGGGGAGCTCTGCCTGGCACAGGAGCAACGTGACGTAATGGCCAGTATTGTAGGGTGGATGCCAACACAGCCAGCCCAGTGGGTGCCTTACAACGAGGGGCATTAGCATTGCACTGCCTGCTGTGCTGCGGAGTCACCAAGTGACAGAACAGCATCTTTACAAAACCCCGTGTCTAGGAAAGAGTGTGACTGCAGTCTTGGTCTGAGAGAGGGATAAACCTACCTCATATCATCCACCTGTAGGAACAAGTTAGCATGGGTTCACTTGCGTGATTGATGACTCATCTGCATACTGTAACATCTCTCTCGTGTCTCAGCTGTGTGTGCTTCAGGATCCCATACGATGGTGCTCTTCTTTCTTTTATACAAAGGATTAGTAACTCCCTGTTCATATTGTGAATAGAAAGGTTTCTGATACACTTTTTTGACGTTTTTTACCAATATTCCAGAGCATGTAATATATACAGAAAGACACACTTGTTAAGCTGGTACTTAGTGGTTTGTATTAGAGTTGCAATTGGGAATTAAACGAACAGAAAAAAAAAAAAGACAACCAACAAAATAAATAACTTATTTCCTTGGTTTTACATATTTGTATAGCCTTCTAGAAATACGAAAGCTCTTTTTTGCTTATTCTTTTACTACTTACGGACTTTTAGACCTATTATTTTGTATAGGTCAATAAACTGCAAAGTGTGCTACCAAAACCACCTCGGCATTTCTCCTGTTTCTCTTTGAGGTGTCTCTATTTGAGTGCTTGGGAGAGTGCAGTATGTGGTATATCCGGGTTTAGGAGTATAAGAGTGAGTCAGCCTGGTCTGATACCCCATGTTATCCTATCGTTGCATTTCTCCTGGTAGTTCTGGAGCCTTTTCTGTTGGCAAACTTGGCTCACTGAGGGCGTGCTTGCAGCAGGCAGCTGCATGGCTTGGGATCCATTGCCCAGTGCAGAACAAATGCTGGCAGTTCATCAGCACTTGTAAAGGGCTTTCATTTAAAAAAAAAAAAAAAAAAAAAAAAAAAAAAAAAGGACAGGATCTACTCCCCATTTCAAATATTGTTTACATTCCTTTATTTCAATGCTGCAGCCATTACATTTTGTGTGGGCTTTTCTCTTCCTGTGCCCTTCCCTTTCCCCTTTGCTTACCCTGACGTGCCCATGTTGGCACGGGGCTGGCACCCAGCTGCTGCCGTTGTTTGGCTGAGATCGGGGTGGTTTGGGGTGACTTAGGATGGGTGTGTTGAGAACATGGGAATTGCAGGTGGCTTCAAGTGGAGCCCATCCACCGTCTACAAAGCACAAAGCCTTCAGGGCTGGATTTCAGAAACTGAACCCCTCGTGAGGGACAAGCCAGAGGGCACAGGGCTTTCTGGCCGGCAGGCAGCCAGGTTTTGCTGCCGGCCCCCCTTTGGGCTATTAGACTTCCCAGCCTGCTGAGCTCTGTCGTGCTGCTTAGGTGCACGGCTGTTGTGGCACCAGGTCCGCATAGCACATCTGAAAAGGTAAGGATGATTGGTTATAACTGTTGTCGTATTTATTCAAATGCGCAATTCAAATGACCCGGGCTTTGCTCGCCCTGCTGCCTCAGCTGCTGAAACTTTTCCGCAGGGTGAGCAGGGACACCTAGCGACCAACCGGTGCCACTGAGGAGAGGAGCCTTCCCACCCCGGAGGTCCTTAGGAATTGGTGTTTGCTGCCATCCGAAGCAAAGCCAGGACGCGAACAGAGTGACGCACCGAGGTGAAACGCTGGCGGACACCGTGGTGGTCTCGGGCTCTTTCTGTGCTGGGGGGGGGGGACGGGGACACTCCATTTCCTAAGGGATGTCCTTATCTTGCTGCAAACAGCAATTTCCTGGAGTGGCTTTCAGATTGTTTTGGGCACTCTTTGGAGCTATTTGAGGTAAGAACAATGGGGAAAAAAAGAGTCTTGTTTTATTCTGTAAGCATACAAAGGCATAAACAATTCCATGTGCTCCTTCCCGGTGCGTAGGGCAGAGGCTCTTATCTGGATGCAGCCCAACTTGTCCCATTTTGCAGTTTTCATTGGAAACAGTTTAACATTCGCTTCAGTGTAAGTGGGGTAAGTGCAGATATGGATGCTGTCTGTTTCACCAAGTTGTGGGATGATGGGCTTCATCCTGGCACAGTAAATGCAGTCAGATTGTGGAAGGGACTGTGCCTAGCTTCCATCTGCATTTTCCAGCACAAGCCCAGCTGAGCTTCCCAAAACCACTCTCCATATCTCCAAGCTTTACTGTGACACCAGTGGATGCAGGTGGTGACATCCTGGTGCACTGCTCCAGCCAGATCTTCACTTCTCAGCTGTTGGATATGGATTTGGGACCACATGGGTCATGTCCCAGGGCAGGATTTGTCATTGGAAGCCATTATCTCCAAGCCCTAAAGCTGAAAGTAAAGTTGATGTGACATTCCCTGCTTAGAAGAAGGGATGGTGTAAGCAGTGGTTGGTGCTGGTAGCACAGGGGGACATGGAGACAGTAGGGTCCTTGTCAGAGTGATGAAACCTTAGCCAAGGAGAAGTTCCTTGTCCTTCACCCAGCTTCATTATCGTGTCACCATAAATCCTTTAGCAAGCCCTTGACTTCTGAGTGATGTTCACCCTCTCCCAGGGCTCAGCAGCATGCTGAGTCTCAATTTCTAGCTCATGGTTGAGGTGCCATCAACGAGCTGCAGGCAGAGAAGGGTTTGCAGCCAGCAGGGGCTCAGCTGGAGTAACTCAAGAAGCAGCCTTCCACCTGTTCCTGACCAGAGGTTAGGGCAGGACATGTGCAGAACCCATCACGTAGCCCCAGCAGCACTTCCCCTGGGCACGTTTTGGTGGCAGAGTGATACAGAGCACGACGCCGCGATAGGTTTGTTTGCCATGAAATGCAGATACACCCCTGTGTTTGAAGCAAAGGGTGACATTGCTACCCAGAAGGACTTCAGATTCTGATAACTGATCTGCTGGCTCATTGATTCTTTTCGTTGCCTGGTTTGTGTTGAATTTAGCAGTTCAGCTTGTAGAGGAGGTCACTCATTTGGAAGGTTATGATGATGGTGTTACTCTTGCAAGAGCTCTTTGTGCTTTGTTATCACAGTTTTGATCAGACAGCACTGACTGGTTGGAGGTAGTTCATACATTTGGCAAAGAAGGCAGAAGATATTGTAAAACTTAATTTTATCTGCTTATTGTACGGTGGGGCTTTTGTTGCTCTTGAGGCTCTGCCACACAAAGGTGGAGAGGATGTGAGATGTGATAGCACTGCCAGTGGTGCAGAGCACATCACCTGCTTGGGACCGACAGCTGGCATGGACCTCTGCTTGCTGTCCATGGGGTTTGGGCAGGTTATTGTTAAAGAGTTTCAAATGGCTGAAATGGTTCAGGAAGCAGCAACTGATGGTTTCATCATCCCCAGCTGGTGTTGGACGTGATGGCACTTCCTTGAATGTCACTGTGGGGTGCTGGGGCCCTGCTTGGCACTGAAATTTGCCCTTTTTATTTCCTGTTATGGTCCAGCTTCGCCTGCACCCCTCTTTCCCTCTGCTCACAATCTCATTTTTGTTTCCCTGCAATAAGGATCATGGACGATGGCACTGGTGCTGTCTTATGGCACAATGAGGACTTGGTTCAGCTGCTCTCAGCCTTATCTGAAAATGGAAAATGCAAAATAAATGCATAATAAATCCTTCTGGTTATGTCTTGGGACAGATTGTGGCAACCAAGCCTCTCCATATCAGGTCCCTGTCCCTCTGCTTTGCCCCAGAGCTCCACTTCACAGCTCCCCCTCAAGCACCTGGGGCACATGCCTCAAAAGCCAGACATCACTGCTGTATTTAAGCAGCAAACTCAATGTGATCATGTAGCTGTAACCACTTGGAGGTGTGCAGGGTGTTTTTTTTCTCCCTGGTGACTTTCCCACAGGGTTTCTCTCCACGATTGCTCTTGTTACTCAGCGGTTGTTATTGTTCAGGTCCCCATCATCTGACCCGTTATAATCCCCATATTGCATTACAGGGATTGCTGCACATTCTTGGTATGTGCCTCTGTTGGTCAATTTTAGACTGCCCCATCGAGCTTATGAGTTTCTTAAAAGCAATGCATGGTTATGTTACACAGGCACATTCTCTGACTGTTTTCCACTTAATGCCTTGGCACTGGGAAATGGCATGCATCAGTAGCAAAGGGAAATAAATATGTGGGTTTTATTAGCAAAAAAATGACAGCCAGCATTATAGACATTCCTCTCAAGTATTTGGCATCAGTGTGCGTGCCTTAAATACAGAATAAATTTGAGGCACTTGAAGCATGGCTTGATGGCCTGCTTAGTGTCATGACATAGGAGTCAACTCCTCTCAATAGTTAAAAACTTGTCAACCCTTTTGCTTTCGAGACAGATAGGCTGGAAGCCTCGAAGAATATGCATAAAAAAGAAGAGCCGTTTATGTAGAGTCATCCTGCACTGGAGTCTAAGTTTCATGAAGAATCCATCCACATGTAACTGCTTGTTTTAGGAACAGTAAGCAAGAACTACAAATTGTTCATTAAAAGTGCAGTCTTCTTTTTTTTTCTTTCCTATCAGCACAGTAAGAATTCATTCCTTTTATTTAACACCTCTTACATCCCTACAGCTCGTGCAGTAGCTCATTAGTGCTGGGAATCCTGAGCGAGTGTCAAATTGGCCTGAAATGATGAGTGCCACTGTTGGAAGTGGCTTTCCTCTTTCATTCACTGTGATGGCATTAGGGAGGATTATGGACGGCTCTCATGGAAACGTCTGCAAAACGTTATTGGGAAGAGGAGTTGGGTATTGCCTTGGAAAGAACTTCTAGATTTGGCCTTCAGAACAGTTTCAGCCTGAAGGGTGTCTTCTGTTGCCTTAACGTGCTGTTTCCAGTACACCAAAACACTAAGCAATGTGTTAGAAAAGGAAGTGGATCCCGTACTCAATGTAATTTATGGAGGAGACCTAAAGTAGGCAAAATGTGATACCCACTTTGGAAATCTGTGGGATTAGCACCCGTGCCACTGGGAGAGGTGTCACTGGGCAGCCTTTGCCCTGTGCCCGATGGAGAAAGCACTGCTCCCAGAGGTGTAGTGTTTCCTAGCAGCAGTATTGACAAATGATATATTTCTACTTAGAAGAAAGCTTGCTTTTTAAATCCCTATCAGTGTTCTCAGTATCCCCGTTTTCCATCTCGAGAGGCCTTCATGGGCTGACCCTACTTAACTCAGCAGATCTGGCAAGACCAGGGCCCAAGATGGGCCTGGCTGCAGACAGTGGAAATACAAGAAGGTGGCCAGGAGCTTTATTTACAGTCAAGAAATTAGCAAGCGATTTGTAACCACTGAATAGACAGCTTCTGTGACCCAAACAGCATCGTTTGGGTGAGTAACATACCGGCTACTGGAGCGCATTGATTTATTTGATAACATCAGGAAACCATTTATGGACTCTATTATGGATAGCACTTGCTGGAGGTTAGAGCTGCAGAGCAGATAGATTGATGTGTGGGTCTGCTGTTGTGCTTGCTACTGCATAATATAAAATAAGGATGGCCCCTGAAATACCGAAGGGGCAAACAGAAGCGTTATGTACTTGGCGTGGTTTATTTTTATTTTTACATTTGCCATTTATTTGATTCTTAAATGTTTGAATTCTTTGCAGTGGTGTACCAACCTGTGCTTTATGGCTTTTTAATTGGACACCATGGTTCTTGTTACAGAACTCAGCAGCACGAGGCCCCATCTTGCAGACGTGGTTTTTCTGATGGCAGATTCCAGTAGAACATAACTGGGAGTGGGCTCCAACCCACTGGGACTCGGTTTCACAACTTCTCACCTGTGGCTTCTTTCCTATGAAAGATGCTTTCACAGCCATAAGCTGAGAACTTGACTTGATGGCCCCTGAAATGGCGGTTCAAAGTAGGAAAAGGATGAACCTGAGTTGTGTTTTTCAGCCACTGTCTGGTGACAGTATGAGTAACATCCATGACAGAGAGGCCAGTGGGGATGTCTGTAGTGGGGCATTGATCGCTCTTGGGCAGGATGTGATGTGCTGGGGAACACTCACTATTAGGAGAGGGGATGGACCCGGCCCCAGCTGGATGTGATGTGTTTTGTGTTGACCACTGGCTGCCTCTCCCCATCTCAGGGGCTTTGTCTAATTGGGATCTAGCACTTGGGAGAGCTTGTAGGTCATGTAGCAGGTGACCTTGCATCAGTTTCCCTGCAGTATTCAGGTTTTAGGACCTCATTAAAAGTGGTGAAATCCCTCTGCTGTCCTCAGTCCTGTTTTTGAGACATCTGAGTTGTAATGGATACAGACACCTCATGAAATTATAAAGAAAAATGATTTCAACACGGATCTCCCCCAGACACCTTGCAGGCAGCATCAACTGCACCCGTGGACTGGGGGCAATCCGTGCACAGAAAGTAGCACTAAATTCCCCTAGAAAATGACCATCTCCTCTGGATCTCAATGGGGGACGCACCAGCTGCACTGAAATGTCAGAAGGGTTTGCACAGCTGACACGTTGCTGAAAATGGAGCGTGGCAGCATCTCCATAAATTCTCTTTATCCAGCCAAGTGCAGCTTAATATAGACTTAGAGGTGCTGCCCGTGTGCTGCACTGCGATCGAGAGCTGCCGCCGCTCATGACCAAAACACAAAGTCGTCGGTTTAACCAGATGAGCTACTGCTAGGGGGAAAAAATATCAAATTTATCTTCAGTTTTATTAAGTTACAGGGGAAGGAGGGAACGAGCAAAACATGTCTGAACTCGGCCAAACATCTGACGAAGATGTGTCCCCCGAGGACATAAATGAAGACGAAATCCTGGCCAACCTCTCCCCTGAGGAGCTGAAGGAGCTGCAGAGTGAGATGGAGGTGATGGCCCCTGACCCTGAGCTCCCCACAGGAATGATACAGAGGGATCAGACAGAGAAGCCCCCAACGGGCAGCTTTGACCACCGCTCCCTGGTGGACTACCTGTACTGGCAGAAGGCGTCCCGACGCATGCTTGAGGATGAGAGAGTTCCCGTCACCCTCCTGCCCTCCGAGGTAACCAGCAAAAAAATTCCTGCCTATCTTTTGTGTGTCTGCCATGGGATCTGTTTTGTAGTTGCAATACCTTAATCTATCCCTGCTTCCATTCTTTGTTAGAACGGTGCAGTACAAGCCATGTGTTTAAATGGCTTGAAAGCCTCAGTAATGTCAGGATCCAGCTTGGACTGGTATAAAAGTTTATATTTAGATGTTTTCCTAAATCTTTTTTTGTGGCTTTCAGCAGAAGAATATCTTAATGCTGTTTCAATAAAGCAAACCACTGAGAAACTCTCAGAAAATCAATCTGGAGGATATAAGGCATCGGTTTGGCTTTGCACATTGATTGACATCTTACTGCTTTTCCATGGAGCACTTAGTTTAATGAGTATGTTGAATGTAATCATCAGCAGAATTTAATGTCACGTTGGGGGAAAAATCCTACAGACCGTTTTTCCAATGTGAACGTACAAAAATGAGCAGGCATGCAAACTCCCTGAACCAGTCCCATCCTTTTCGATGCACTCCTTAAGTTTGTTGTACTATCCATATGATTTGAATAGAGGTTAAGGACACACTTGGATATTTGTCAGTGTTTTGTGGCACTTGACAAGGAAATGATAAAAATAACACCAAATCCAGAAGTAGAGTAGGATCAGAGCTCCTTAATCCCCAGAAGGGTTTCAGGACCACCTCAGTGTATCATTAAATCCATCCAGGATTTATTGGTCAATGTTCTTCAAGGGAAAAGATGAGAAATTTGCCTACAGCCACTTTCAGAGCAATTGTCCTTTCATTCCATACCAATGCAGCACACTAGGACTTTCAGACAACGGCATGTTTAAGTGTTATTATTCTATAGTGGACATAGAGGTATGGAAATACCACCATTCCATTGTTTCAGCAAAAGGTTAATGTTATTTTGCCTGTTTCTGTCTCCTGCAGAGAATGACAGCAGAGGAGATGGGAGATGGTGGTAGCATGAGGGGGCCAGAAGCTGATGGGAAAGGGCGGCACTACAAAAATGAAAGCGTGTCACATGCAGTAACACAGCCTGAGGAGATGAACAGAGATGGAAGCAATGAGGAGAGAGAGGAGGAGGAGGAGGAGGAGGAAGAGGAGGAAGGTGAAGAGGAGGAAGATGAGAGTGAGTCAGAAACAAAGGAAACTTGTGTTAATGAAGACCATCACAGTGATCAAACAAGCAAGCAACCAGGTACAGAGTCAGGGGAAACCACGGAAAAGTCAGATGAAAATGAAAAGAAAATCTCAAAATTGAACATCCCCAAAAAGTTAGCATTAGATACCAGCTTCATGAAGCTCAGTGCTAGGCCATCAGGAAATCAAACCAACTTAGAAGAGAGCTTGGAGAAAGTCCGAAAAAACAATCCAGAGATGAAGGAGCTCAACCTGAACAACATAGAGAACATCCCCAAAGAAATGCTGATAGACTTTGTCAATGCGATGAAGAAGAATAAGAACATAAAAACGTTCAGCTTGGCCAATGTGGGAGCTGATGACAGCGTTGCATTTGCGCTGGCCAATATGCTGCGTGAGAACAGGAGCATCACCACGCTCAACATCGACTCCAACTTCATCTCTGGGAAGGGCGTTGTGGCCATCATGAGGTGCCTGCAGTACAACGAGATTCTGACGGAGTTCCGTTTCCACAACCAGAGGAGCATGCTGGGCCACCAGGCCGAGATGGAGATCGCCAGGCTGCTGAAGGCCAACAACACCCTGCTGAAAATGGGCTACCACTTTGAGCTGCCGGGGCCCAGGATGGTGGTGACCAACCTGCTGAGCAGGAACCTGGATAAGCAGAGGCAGAAGAGGCAGGAGGGGCAAAGGCAGCAGCAAATGAAAGAGCAGAGAGAGCTGATCGCCATGTTGGAGAACGGACTGGGCTTGCCACCTGGGATGTGGGAGATGCTGGGGGGGCCGATGCCCCAGTCCAGACCGCAGGAAGCTCCCCCAGCACCCAAACCACCCATCCTCACCTCAGCACCTCAGGGGCGGGGGAAGGAAAGCACACGACCCACAGCTCCTGAGCAGCCGCGTGGGGCTGAGCCCAGCTTCAGGGTGATCAAGCTGAAGAAGATCCAACGCAAACCCGCCGTGCCCAAGTATGTGGAGCCCACTGAGAAAACCAACCTCAAGGATGTGATCAAGACCCTGAAGCCCATCCCCAGGAGAAGGCCCCCTCCTCTCGTCGAGATAACACCACGAGATCAGCTGCTGAATGACATTCGTCAGAGCAACGTCGCGTACCTCAAACCGGTGAGTGTTCAGCAGTGGAGGGGATCGTGCTCTAGAGCTGCTATTTTCATAGAACATTGAGGTTGGGAAAGACCTCTAAGATCACCAAGTCCAACCCCTACCCACCCCCACCGTGCCCGCTGATCACGTCCCTCAGTGCCAGATCTCCATGGTTCTTGAACAACTCCAGGTGACCCACCCCCCCTCTCTGTGCCACTGCATCACTGCTCTTTCTGAGAAGAGATTTTTGCTAATATAAATCTGAACTTCCCTTGGTCCATCTTAAAGCCATTACCTCTCATCCTAGGCTTTACCCATCAGCATAATGGTGGGACTTCCAAGCACATCCCAAGCTGTGTGCAGTTATCCCATGGCATCCACTGAGGGGATGCCCTAGCATCACCAGAGCCCCACTGCCTTCTTTGGCTTTCATTTTGCACCATCATAGGGCAAAAGTAATTAGTGAAATCCCAATGACAGGTGTGGGATTTTAACCTCTTGTTCCATAGTAATAAAGGTAAATAAAAGGAAATGCAGCTGGGGGCAAACAAACTCAGAGGAACTGAATGGTGATGTGCTGGTAATAATATGTTAATTATTATAATATGCAAATGCTCTTATAAGATCAGGAATACAACAGGTTTTTTCCACAGAATTCATTTAATCTGTCCTTAGGTCCCCATTAAAAAAACATGCTGTAGTCCTGTTATTATTATTACTTTCTATAGCAGTGATGGTGCAAAGACTCCCCTAAAATCTATTTTCCATGGGTCTGAGCCTGCACCTTATGTTGCTTATCTTGGTTGCTTACATACAATTTTAGAGCTGCATAGAAGCATCTCGGGTAAAATTGGTCCTGTGCTCTACTGATTTTCTAAAAAAAAAAATGTACAAATTACGGATTTGGGTTTTGTTGCTCATTCTTATTCTGCTTTACTAAGTTGCTAAGGTGCTGGAAGGAGAATCAGGGGCCAAATTCACCCAAGGCACCTGGAGGTGTCTGTGCTGGTGCATGCAGAGCCTGGTGACCTGATGATGGGAACCACTGTCCCAGGAAGCTTCTGATACTCATTTTTTTTTGCTTCCCTGTAACATTACTTTGCACTGTACCTTTATTCGAGGAAAATTGAAAGCAGTTCAAAATGTGTGTAGCTAGTGATGTTGATGCCTCTGTTTGTGTTGCTAAGGTCTGAGGAAGATGACAGAAAATCTTTTGCAAATAGAAATAGTCAGTAGTATTTTGTAATTAATATGTTGCTCAATATTGACCCTTTTGTACAGTGGGGGACACTTTGCTTTCACTTGTCTGCACAGAAGTAACTATTCCCTCAGTAATTTCAGGCAGTGCCTTGTCCTGAAATATCAGAAGGGATCAGCCCTGCAGTGACCTTGAACCCTGTGGCTTTCTACTGGCACAGCCCTGATCCACACCCTCCTCCCACCCAAAATCCCAGGCAGATCTTGATAGCCACAGGCTGTGGGATTTGTTGCTGTTTGCTCTCCCAGAGCTGCTGGCTGAGCTTGGGAGCCATGTCCGGATGCTTGGGTGACCTGGAAAGATGAAACAAAGGACACTTGTGCTGATTTTTGTTGATACACCTAGTATCAGGCCAAACGGCTTGGATTTAGGGCATTAGGGTTTTATTCTTATCTGCTCATGTGATTTTGGTAACTGCTTTTCTGCCTTGATATCCTCAGCTCTGCTATGTTTTACTGCCTGAGCCAACCTGGGTGTCCTTGCTCTGGGGGGGAGGCTCATTGCTTGCAAAGTGGTCTACTGGGCATTAAGCATCACAGACTGCAAGTGGGGAACAGCAGACAGACCCAAACTTCTGGTTGAACTCCTTGATGCTCCTTGCCATTATGTTTCTGGTCCTTTCACAGTTTCTGAAGGTTTGTATGTTTATGTTGAACTAAACTGCTTTGAGAAATTGCCTTTCCTTACAGTGTTTCTTTGTCCTTGTCCAGGTGCCGTTACCAAAGCAGTTGGAGTGAGAGACCCAAAGAAAACAACTCGGAGCAAAGACTGTTCAAGTTTTGCTTACAGTTGTTTCAGCAGAAGTTTTCTGCAGAACCCAGGTGGTGTATATGACTCTTTGGGAACAAAGCTTGCAATATGCACTTCTCTCAGTGTGATGAAAAAGGTTGGCACGGGAAAAATCAGCACTAAGAATTTCCATCAGGTATCAAAATCCCAGTGCCATCTGTCTGCCAAATGGATTCAAGGCTCCAGTTTGTTGTGGGAGGATTTCCTCAGAGACATCAATAACCTTAAGTCTTTCTAGTTTGTCAGTAAACTATTTTGCTTCCATGTTGTCCTTCTGCTGTCCAATTCTGCAGGAACACGCTGTGCTTTAGCTTATCTTGCTTTTCACACACATGCTCCTTGATTATTCTCTTGTCCATAAGAAAAGCATTTGGTTTCTATGTAAACAGCTTTATTTTTTAGGCTAAGGAAATGAATGAAATAAAAGCTCTCTCCATAAGAAATGTGCAGCACGTCCATGGCTTGCAAGAAGCTTGCAGAACAGAATGCACTCTGGTGCATCCATATTTCAAGCCAGTGTATTTCCTTACAGTCCAGTTGGTCTCATACCTGATCAGCATGTAAAAGATGATGCCGTGCTGTTTAGAGAGCTGTAATCTTAATTCCATGTAATTCACCCCTGGATTGGGCTCCACACCACCCCCATCTCAGGACGCACCAAACCACCGCTGCCAACCTCCCTCATGCTGCTCTCAAGCATCTGGAGGATGAGCCTTACCCCTCTCTCTGTGACTTGAAAAGCTTATTTTTACTTTAATATTGTTGTGACATTTTTTTCTCCTCCCCTTTTTTTAATCACATCAGATGGTTTTGCTGCAAGACTTTTCTGCAGCAACTACAAGCCACTTTCCTGTGGATTGCTGCCACGAGATCAGCTTTTTCTTTTGTTTTCTTTTTTTTTCCCGAGTTGCTGGAAGCTACAAAGCTTATTCCTGTAAAATCACCTTTGATCCACTCCTCTCCTCCCAGCCAAGCCTTCCCCTTTGCTAACATTCACCTCCTCTGCCTTCCTGTGGCTGATCCACTCACTCAGTACGCCCACTTTGCAGCTTGTGGCAGGCCTTCCTGCAGGTCAGTCTCTCCTTGCTGCCTACAACTGTTTGCAATGGTTCTCTGGCAGCTAAATCCTAGAGCTGCCCAGGGCATGGCTCCCAGTAACCTTAGAAGCAGGCAGAAATCCCTCCAGGTAATTAAAAGAAATGTAAAATCACAGTTAAGCAGTTATATAAGAGACAGTAAAAACGTGAACAAATGCTTATATATTGCACTTCTGCAGACAGGCTTTTGCAAGGATGCAAGAGAGAGGCTGCACCATTCCTGCAGCTCACAAGCAGCTCTGTCACGACTCAGCAGCATGAATAGAGACAGCAATCAAAACCAGAATTCATCACAAGCACTGTCTCATGGCGTGGTAGGGTGACCACAGCTGTCCCACCGCCACCCCGCTGAGCTCACCAGCTGTGAAGACATCCACAAGCTGAGGTTAGAGTCACATTTCCCAACCTGAAAGAAATACACTCAGTAGTCACCATTAGAGTTTATTTTTCTTCATGACTGTGCAGTCTTTTAAAATTCTACAGTAATGATGAAGTCATAGGCTACTACTTTTAAGTGTGGAAACAGTTTTCAGAAACAAAGACCATGCGCTACATGTGAGGAACAGGCCATTGACTCTCCAGCTGGAAATATTTTCAATAAATACTGATCACTTTAACACTTAAATGGAATGACGTGTTCAGGTTTCTACACAGCTCACTATGAAAACAGCATGGTAAGTTACATAAAAGCTTCAACCGTAAAGATGTTTGCTTTGTTGTTATATGAATCACTTTGTTAGAAAAAGAGAAATGCAAGAATATTTCAATGGAGTGTCACCTGGACAACGTTTTTTCCCCATTATATTTCAGAAGCTGCTATTAGCAAGACAATTCCATCAGAGCTGGTAATTAAGTTAAAATACATATAAAAGAATCCCACACATCACTGTCAGGAGTTGTTACAGGCAAGTGTCTGTATGAATTTGGAACGGGTATTCAATAACTGTATCTTGACTTTTATTGCTTTTACTCATAAACCTGGAACCCAGTTTATTCTTCTGAAGACTGTCAGCACTAAAGTCAGTGAAGTGCGAGTTTTACTTCTATGTTTGCATTCTGCTTGAGAAAAAAACCCAAACAAAGCACACATGAAAACACACATACACCTTCATCTACAAAAAGCTGACACAGAATAAAGCAGAACAAGGTAAGTCCTAAAGTAACAGTGTTTAAAAACATCAATAGGGTGGAAACGCAACTCATCTAGCTTATCCAAAAATTTTTTTCCTCCCATGCTTGGGTTTAGTTACACAAGGAAGTTCTGCCTCTCTTGCAGAGAAAAGCAACTTCTAGAGATCAACAGAACGAAGATTTCAGGGAACACAAAGGTATGTTTTATTGGAACATAATTGGAACATATTGAGAGGCACTGTGCCTTATATACTCTCCATGCTTAGATCTATTTAGACTGTTCCCCAGCTACCAAAGGAGGAATGTGAGGTGAGGACAGAACCCATATTGGTTACAGGTATTGCACAGTTTTACCACTTGCCAGTTAAGCTAGCAATGTGGTCTCAATACAAGACCACTGGAGTTAGGGGTGTAGAGGATGCAAGAGATACAAACTTTCAATACATTCCAGCTCACCTTGAACACTGCCAGCATGAAGGTGCTACACATAACAAATTGGCTAAACTGCCATCTTGGAGAACTGAGATGAAAGGAGTGTTACTCTTACTAACAGACAAATTTGTTGCAAGATATTTAAGAGATTGCATTCCATCCGTTTCCATCTCTTCTCCCTTCATCCCCCCAAGAAGAAGAGACAAGTAAATACGTTTAAGTTGGTACTTGTGTAAACACCAGAACATTTAATTATACAACAAAAGAAGTTACTCTTTTAATATTCTTAGAGGAGCCCTGAATTCCTTGGAATACTGTATCCTGCAATTATTAATCTGTACCACACGTGCATTTCTTGTTTTGTACACAAACTGAAAGCAAGCTTGAACAATAGTAAATAGCAATTACACTCTTGCAACAGAAGAGTTAAAAACACCACATTGCAGTTGCTTACTCCTTTACTTTAGATATGTAGTCAGCCAGTTTGTTGATACTTTCCTCCTGCTGTTCTAGAGCATCCAGTATGATACCCATTGGGGTCTTCTTCAAACCTATTTCTTCCTTTTTGTTCTCCAGCTTGTTCTTTATGTTCCGGAGCCTCAGAGAAGCGTGGATAAACATCACTGCACAACAAAAACACATTTATTAATCAGTAACGCCCAATGAATGCATCAGCTGGAAGAAGATCTCTGAATGACTGCTTCAGTAACTGCAAGTATCTATTTAATAATAATAACACTCAAGATGACTTGTGGTGTTTTATGTGCCCTCTTCCCCCAGTCTTGTCTTTGCTTTAGAGAGAGTACAGCCATTAGCTGATTTAGTCTCTCAAGACTTATTTGAGAAAGCTCAGTTCATCCCTCAGAGAATAGCAAAAATACTTACAGAGGAGAGGAAGAGTGATCCCAAACATGAACACCATGACATCTCCCAAGTAGGAGATCAAGAAGTAGCTAGACAGCATGATGACTATCACAAACGTGGTTGGGTACTGCTTCTTCATCCTGCGGAGTATGTCCTTGTTGTGTGACACCCACACGAACCCCAGGAACACCAGGACCACCACAGTACCACCAATGAGCATATTCAGGGGACTCAGAAATCTGGAGAAAAGAGGTGAGAGAAAAAGAAAAAAAAAATAGGGACCAGGAAGTTTGTTTCAGAGCTTTTGTGAATTGTGTCCATGCAGCAAACATCTAGCTTGCTGGTATCTTTGCTGCTAGGTAGGTAAATAGCTATCTAAGTCATTAAGAAGTCAGTTGCTGTTGCAAAAGTCTTTATTGACTTCTGCTTTTTACCCCAAAGCAACTGAACAAGCAACCTTTAGCCATGAATTAGCATATTTAGATAATCTTCTTCTTTATGTTCCCTTCTTGAACATAGCTGAGGATAATGAGAATTTCTGCATCACATTAATAGACACATTTAGCACCAGATTGCCTCCCACCCAGGCTATCAGTGCTTTTGCTTGACATCATGCTCCAAGTCAGCCAATCCCAACAGCTCACAGTTCCAGTGATCGGTTACCCAACAGGCTGATCTTCACATTACCAAAACCAGGATCAGCCTACATGTTCAGGTCAACTAGTTTTTATCGTCTTGTCTGGATTTACAAAGGGCAAAAGGTATGGGAAATGTTGAGTATAGAAAGTTACTTCACTGTTATTGTTTATGCCTTCGATACTTATCAACTTTGGCATATAGTGTTTGTGTCAAAACAAGCACGTGGAAGCAACTTACTGGCAATTTGCTATGGTAAGAAGGCAATGTTTATTATGCCCAGCTACCTAAATTGCTTACAGTTATAGAAAAACTGCAGCAGATCTTAGAAAATAGCATAATACTGATACAAACTATTACACTAATTCCCCTGCCAAACAAACATTAGATTCTGAGGTAACTTTAACTTAGACTGAAGATATATTGTGTGGGTAGGTGACAGGAAAGGAAGGTTTTTCCCCAATTGAAACAACTGTTAGGAGCCTAGACTTTCAGCCCATGATTTCTTCTTTTAAATGTATTTATATTTTGCTGTTCTGTGTAGTGCTTTATCTCTGAATTATCCCCTTTAACAGTTCACACCTGACTAAGGTTATTTTATGGACCTGCAGGAACTTACCACCATTGGCACGACACACAAAAGCCCAGTCCCAAGCAAATGTGTCTGAGAGTCAGATGGAACTGGACACGTGGGGTAAAGGTCTTGCAGGAAGAAGAGCCAGGCCTGGCAAAGGGGCGACTGCTGAGGTTTGTGTTCTATTATTGTTATTGGAGTTACCAAGCAAACCAAGCCACCGAGTGGATCAGCTCTACACTATAAACAGCAAGTCCCTTTTTGGGACCAGGATGAGAACATCACCTGCTCCCAAGTATTTAAGAGGTTGCTTTGTCCTCAGTTTTCACCGATGACTCTGTTTAGCTTGTTTCTGTACTTGTACAAAAGCCAGGCTCAACTATATTTCACTTCTACTGAAATAAGCTGTGTGATATCCTGTGCATTCTGATTTCCTTGCTTGTATTTCCACAGCCCTAATTACACAGCAGCTGAGCGCTCCGAGCAGCTCCCACAGTGACAGCAGCATAACACTATTCCTGTAAAGCAGTAAAGATTTTCTGCCATAGACCTTGCAGTCAGACTTTCTGTTCTGAAGTCATGGGCACAATGACTCACCACTCCACCCCAGTGCTGAGGAGGATGCTATGGTTTGTGGTCTGTGCTTCACATCCGGCACAAGCTAAAGAAATCTCTTTCTGGACTGGCATGTCAACACTGTACCTGCAGTGCCAGAGAGCATTTCCCTAGAGAACAAAGAACCCCCAGAATGATTTGAGAGCCTGGCTCTAGACTCTGTAAGTCATTTGTGCCAACAGGAGACAGGAGAACTGGATAGAAAGAGATTAGAATCCAAACTAGCTCCCCACCTGCTTCTGCTACTCATGCTGAAGAGCCAGCATGGCTATTTGGAAACGGCGATAGGGCAGACTCACTTCTTGCATCTGAGTCACTCCCTGCAGCCAGCCAGATTATATTTAGCTCTGAATTGTCAATCCTAAGTTTCCAGGCTGGAAAAAGTGAACAGTACTTCTCTGGAAAGAAATTGGCTTCATCTGTGTTCCATTGTAGCCAAAGGATGGTGACTCGTGACTGCACCACACTAGTGTCCTGTTTACATACATGCAACTGGACATATGGGATTCTTAAAGCAGAAATCATCTCGGCATCACTGCTAGCCTGGAGTAGAAATGGCCAAACTTACTTGGATTGTTCCTAAAAAGTTACTGAAAAAATAATCCTGGAAGGAACAAAGGGCCTGGCCGAGCTCCATGCTATGTTCTCCAGGCGTTGGGTAAATGCTCTCAAAGCTTTACCTTCCCCATCCTTCCTCTCATTCTCGTTACAGCTTCAGAAACTGCTGGTGAAAAGCAATCCCCCTGTGTTTATAGAGGAAAGACCAAAGACTCTTCTGCTCTATGCTCTTTCTGGTATTACATGGGTTCTGTGTTACTGACTTGCTGTCAGGGATGTGAAGAAAAAAAACATACATTCAAAAGATCCCATTTTCTTGGGGAGAGTTAATTGAATTACATGTTTTCTCAAGTGGGCTGCATTCCAACGCTTACAAGGAAACAGTGAACATAAGTATCAAATGAAGTCATTCAGAGCCACACAAAAACAGATGGGGGTAGCAGTTGCCACTAAAAACTGGTATTCAAATTATCAGCCATGTGTCCACAGGCTTCAATACTGTTGATTACAGTACTGGATAGGGTGTCACATGCCAAGCTCCCCTCTACTGTTTGAATCACCAAAAGAGCCAAACTCACAGTGCTACCTAAAATTCTCCTAAATATTTATATATAGATATCTATTCTCCAGCAGTGGCATTTTTTCAGGAGGTCAGATCTCCATTATGCAGTTTCATTCAGATCTGCTGGCACACTTCTCTCACTAGCACAACAGCTAAAGACTAAAAAGGAAAAAAAAACACAAAACACAGGCACATTTTTTTAGAACACATATCTGGGGGGAAATGAGAGCTGTATAGCAACTCTAGAAGTCCTCTTCTAGTCAAACCATCAGCACTGATATTGGCCACATTTATATACAGATCGAGACACAGCATAAAACATTCATGGTCAGGCAAATAGGCTGGGAGTCTTTCAAAGCAGCTGAGACAAGGTAAGTGGCCAGCCATTAAGCATGTTACAAGATACTTTCTAAAAATAATTCTCTTTAGGACGGATTTGTAAGACTCCCAAATACTTAAAAATGTAATGCATGGAGCTATTAGCATGGCAGTGTTGTGGTAACTTGATTTTGGGCTGCTCAGATATCTAAAGGGAAGAAATACTCTTCGGGAGCTAAGAAAGAAAACTGTTCTCTCTCACTACACTGAAACTAGTCAGTATGGCAGGACTGAGCAACATTTGGTGTGCAAACAACCTTGAGCTCAAAGCCTCCTAACAGGATGCTCTACTTTATTGCTCCCCCAAGCAGACAAGATGCGGCCCTGGTAGGATGCTGCAGCCTCCAAAACAGCAGGAACAAACTGGCAAGGAAAACTGCCGCCTGGATTTAATGCCACTGGTATCTCAGGGCAACAGTAAGTACCTGCAGTTACTCCTCAGCTACTGTAATTGCTGTGATATAGAGTACAAAGAGGGGTGGGAAAAAAAAAGAATAAATAGAAGAAACATTCTGTCTGTCTGCAGGCTCCAGGGACACAAACACCGTGCTGTGTGGACCAAGGCTTTGGGACACTGTATCAGTTGCAAGCTGTACCAGAAGATAGCAGAGGAGCTACTTACTGGTGTGGCAGGAGTACTGGTAACTATGTAGCTACCTCTGACAGCAAAAACAGATTCATTTATTTTAGTTTCCCGGATTCAGCCTCCTAGCAGCAGAGATAACCACTAACTCGGAGAAGTCACAGCTACAGCATAGGGAAAAAGAGCTGGGCAAGACTCATCTTTTGCTCAAGGCAGAAACCTCCAGCAGCACAGGCCCAGAAGTCAGCACACTCTGGAAGCAGCAGGCAGGCGAGAGCAGTTTCCTGCTTCCTTCCTCTTCTGTTTTAATTGAAACAACATTACAGTGGAGAGTAAGTTCTGCTTCTCCACTCCCCATACTTCTGGTTTCAGCTCATCTGAAGTTAGCACGTAAACCTATGAAAGGTATGTTGTCCTCTGATTTGTCACTAACAAACAAAAATTTGTCACTAACAGCCAGGCAACAGACCACAGCAGCCACAGGTTTAGCAAGACTTTTTTACATATTGTTTCTCACTTAGGCTGCTTTCAGAACAGGAGCTGGAGTTCTTTCTGCACTCCAGAAAGAAATTGCTGGACCTTTATGAAGGTTTCTGTATGTTTGTCTTTAAAATGAAGTTTTTATCCACTTCGTGAAGTTATGTAGCATTACATTGCAGCAGTAGGTTTTGGAGCAGTGTGTTGCACACTTCTGAGTATTTCATCAGGCATTACAGAAACTACAAATGAGCATTTTGCTGCTCTGCAATTCTTGTTCTCTTAAGGGAATTAACTACAAGCAAGTCAGCTAAGGCAGTGGTCTGGGGAGGAAAGAAAATAAAGAATTAAAAGAAAAACAAAAGAAAAAGACACCCACACACTTGTTCATTGCAGGGGTTGTACAGATGGCCAGTGGATGTTTAAATGACAAGAGTGCAAAACGAAAGCAACATTGAACTTCAGGCTGTAGAGAAGACACTGTGCCAGAGGATGCAGCACCCTGAAACCCATTACACTTTTTCATAGTATCACTTCTGCACATACTATTTTTTAGCAAATGTGAGGCACCATGAGCCTAAAAGAAGCATCAGTTTAAGCAGTCAGTTTGAGAACTGCAAGACAGTGGAGCCTTATCAGACTAGGAGAAAGTAGACTGCTTACCAGGCAGATTGATTGGTTGGGAGAGAGTTGCAGGCTGTTGGGAGTGCTGTGCAGATATTTCTTAAACTTAGTGCCTCCCACAGTCATAGAATCACTCAGGTTGGAAAGATCACAAAGATCAGTGAGACCAACCACGACCCAACTATAAGAACGCTGCACCCACAGTAAGGTATTCCATACCATACAGAGATGTGGAGATGGTGAAACATTGAAGAGGTCAACTGTGTTGTCCAGGAGGCAGTACGTTATGCCATGGCAATAAGCACTGCTGCCCAGAGATGTCTTGATACCGCAAGTACAGTTTCCATCTCAGGCCAGCATTTACCACAGCTACCTCTCCACTACAGTAGCCAAAATATCCTCTCTGCATTGAATGCCTGTCTGTATAATTAAGATGGCTTAAGAACAGGTAGAGTGGGTCACGGGCAAAGTTTAGTTTTGATCACAGAGACCTCTGCTCTAACGGTTTCAGTAATCCTGCCTGTAGGCCTACACACAGTCCTGGAGTTCCCAAAAAGCCATGATTCATCACTTATCACCCAAGCCCACTAGAGGGTGAAGTGCAAGATTGCATCTTAGTCATCAATGTGAATTTAATTGGGACACCTTTCCTGGCCTTTCTCCCAAAGCTACAATCCAGCCAACAGAAAGATCTTTTATTAAAAATGAATGGATAGCTTTTCTTTATTGAAGTGCTATCCTGTTTCCTTTACAGTTTTCCTCCCATTCTTCTACTTCAATGTTGGAAGAAGCAGGTCTGCCACATATCAAAGGCTCTAAGATGTGCAATAAAACAAATTCACTCCAGGTTCTTCTCATCTGTAAATTTTCAGTGTAGCAGGTTATTGTTTAATGTCAAAATACTGGAATTACATTTCTGGTATTAATCTCAGTCTTGTGTGGCTCTGCTCCCTACCACCACCTCAGCAAAATGGTGGGAAATACATGGAAATGTATCACTATCCTTGATCTGATGTGAAATCAGACAATAAAAGGGGAAAGGAATTTAGGAGTAAAAGCTGCTGCCATTCCAGTTTTCCAGTTGAGGATAACAAAATTATTCACTTTTTTCCCCCCCAGCTTTTTGGGGCAAATGAGCTGTACTCCTGCCTTCCAGGGTTGCTTTAATTTACCTGCTTATTTAGAACTGGCTACGGTATTGCTCTGCTAAATAAAGGTAGATAAAGAGAGAAGATTAGATTCTCTCTAAAGTGAGTAAGAGTCTGGAAGTCTCTTTACTGTCTAATGATCTGCTACTGAGTTGAGTACAGAGTACGGATCTCCACCAAAATTAAGCAGAAAATCTCCCACGGCCAAACCCTTAGCCAAAATGGAGCAAAAAGAAGAGAAAAGCAGGGTTCTCAGCCTTTCCTTTCATAAAGCACGGGATAAAACTCCCCGAACCCAGAGATTCTCCACTGACTCAGATGCTGGGTCAATAGCATCAGCAGCCCTAAAAAGTTACAGATTGCTTCACGAGAAAAAAAAAAAATGGATAGGAGGAAAAATGTAAGCCGCTGCAACATATATGATAAAATAAAATCCTGCCAAAACCAATCTGGCCTAGTGGCCAGGCAATCCTCCAATTTAAGCATTTGCACATTGTTTGCTGAGGAGCGTAGGAAACGTCTTTCAAGTTTCCATTTTAAAAGCTCAATCATCACAGCTTCTACTGCAACTCCTGACAAAGAGCTTCTAGACCTCAAAGCAGTACTTAAAGAAGAGTCGCACAGGCTTTAATTCTAATAATGATTAGGTTATTTCCCAATTCTCCCTAGGGAAGCTACAGCTGACACGAGACATGAAGGTCTCAGTTTCACAAAAATGGATGGGTACTGTGCTTAATTTATATGAAAGGCTTTCAATCTGCGCTAGGTCAGGAATAAGAAAGGCTTGTTCTGTCCCTTTGGCATAGGCTTAAAGCTGTAACAGAGAGCAGAATTTATCTCCTTATTTGTTGGAATTCAGAGTGAAGTTTCTCTCAGCTTGACAGCCAAGCCAGGCAGACGAGGCAGGAAGCAGCGATCGCCTCAGAGCAGCCAGTGACATCCTGCACCCACCGCTGCTTTCTGCCAGGCCAGCTCGGGCAGCCCGTGGGAAACAAAGGGCAGCTCCCAGATTTGCCAACCAGGAATTAAAAAGCACGTCCTAAGAAAGCCAGCCCCCACCCAACACATAGCAAAGGCGGCCGTATGTTTGGGGATATCGATGCCGCGCCGCCCCTCACCCCGCAGCCCCACCGCCTCCAGCTCACTGACCCCACGATGGCGACGACGACGGCGGCCACCATCAGATAGTTGGTCTGGTAGTAGAGCAGGTTGTTGACCACCCGGTTGTTCCATTTCGAGATGTCCTTGAAGTCGGGCCGGGCGAAACGATCGGAACCGGGGAAGAAGTCCTCCCAGGAGCGCAGCGGAGCCACCTGCACCTCCATGGCTGCTGCCCCGCCCAGCCGCCGCGCAGGCCTCGGGCTTCGTGGTACCGCCCCGGGGCGGCTCCGGGCCGCGGGGAAATGGGAAAAGAGCCGGGCACGCAGCAATCCGCGCAGCCGGCACGGCGTAGAGGTGCTTTCGTCACCGGCCGGCTGTACGGTCTGTTTGTTTGCTCTGCACAAATGTCACTCGTTTGCTGCGTGAGAAGCCGGGTCGCTGTGCCCTGAAAGCGGGGCGGGACGCAGGCTGGTGGGGTTTCTGCAGCCCGGGGTCACGCTGAGGGCTGGCGGTGAGGACCTTGAATCTGGACAGCAGCTGCGATGATTCTAACTGCTCCCATTAAAACATTTTGAGTGTCTTTACGCTTTGTTTCGCACGGCTTGAACGCACGCACCTGGCACGGGTGTGTCCCGGCACGCCGGGTGTGGCTGCGATGCCTGGGGTTTGTGGCAGCTTCTCAAATCTACAAAGCATTTGCATTCCTCAAAGTGCGTTCGGGAGCCCGAGGCTATAACCGCGATCTGCGGGAGCTGCGCGGCTGCTTCCCAGCTCTGCGCTTAGACTGTGAGCAGCGTGCTTCTGCGCGCACCCAGACAACAGAAAATACTTGAGGCATGGTAGAGCTGACTGCTGGAGCTCCGTCTCACAATGCTTGTAGCATAAGCTGTACCGCACTCTCAAGGATCGTCATGAACCCCTCGCCCCCCCACCCCACCCGCCTCAGCGGCCATGGTCGCCCAGTGTGGAGACGCACCGCCCATGATGGCGCCGCGCATGGCGGGAGCCCGGCGGCGCGCGGGGTATTATGGGAAGCAGAGGGAAAAAATATGGCGGATGGTGAGGAACCGTAAGTGCCCTGTATGTGCGTGCTCGGCCGCCCCTTCCCCACGCTTCCCGGGGACGGGTGGGCCCTGGGGTCCCCTCTCCTTCCTCCCCGGTCTCTGTAGCGCGATACTGACCCTTCTTTTATTCTCTCTCTTTTAGGGAGAAGAAAAGAAGGAGGCTAGAGGAGCTGCTGGCGGATGGGTTAGTGCGGGGCTGCGGGCCGGCCCGGGCCAGGGGCAGGGAGAGCGGCAGGGGCAGGCAGCGCTTGTCGAAGGGTGGCTGGCAGCGAAGGGAGCCGCAGCCCCGCAGAGAGGTTGGGCCAGCGGGCGGCTCTGCTGTGAAGGCCGCAGAGAGGGGCTGTGGGAGCAAGAAGATTGAGGGGGTGAGAAGGAGCAAGGGAAGGTGGAAGGGCACTTGAGCAGCAAGGACTGGGGAAGAGGAATCTCCTGGGGAGAGGACCGAGGGGCTCACCCGCAGCGCGGGGCGGGTTGCGGGCTTTAAGCTTGGCATGATGGAGGCTGGTGTGCTGAGAGCTTTGTGGCAGGAGTGGGAGAGCTGCTGCTGGCTGGGACCTGGCAGGGCTGCTAGGCTAGGAGCGGGTGACTCAAAACTAGCCGAGAGTGAATACTTCAGTCTACAGAGCAGCTGCTTCTGCTTCTTAAAGCTCTAAATTCTGCGCAGCCTTGAAAACTAACATGCAGAAGTCTCTGACCTCATCTGCTTCTGTCCCTTGACTGTTCCCCTCCATCTCCTTGTGGCTCTCTTCCCAAAGCTCCCATAGCCGTACTGGGGTGCGGGTCACAGAAACCCCGAGGCATGCGGGCTGTGGGGGTGCATGCCACGTCCTGCACAAGCATGGAGTGTTGGGTGTGCGAAGGTGGCAGGGAGAAGTGTGGGCCTGAAAGGACTGTGGTGCTCTGATGTTTTGAATAAAATCTAAGACACACACAGTTTTGGTAAATTCACGTCTAATGACTTGAATGCTTGGTTGTGCTGTGACAACACAAGAATAAACCTGTCTCTGAAGCTAAACATAACACCTCATGTTGAGTTGCTGGTATTTTTCAGATCTCCACAGTGTCCAACTCTGTAAAAACTGAGATAATGTATTTGCAAAAGTGAGGCAAGGTCTTGCCATCTGAGCACTAAAAAGAAAAATTCACATCTAAACAGAGAAGTACAGCTGCTTAGTGGCTGTTTTTATGGCCTGTAAAGAATCAGTCACCAGGCTTAACTTCTGTACTTGTTTCCAGAGCAAGATAAAATCCATAAAAGCAATTATTATGATTTATATTCATCCATACTATGTTTGCAGAAGTTGTTATTTCATACACATCCTGAAAACTGGTTTAAAGCAGCTGAGACCAGGGTTCAGGGGAGGAAGAGCTTTATTGTCTTCCTGCCTTCCTAAAATCTTACTTTGATGCAAACTGAGAAAAGCAGGTCAGAGGTGAAAAGATCCTCTATGAACTTAAATTCTTTTTAAAGAATTTATTCAACTGCTAGGTTAACATACCTAAAGCCAACAGTTGACCAGGAAAGAGTCAGCAATCAAAATACAGGCAGAATCCAATATGTTTATTGTTTTTCAGTTAAGTTTTTCTCCCGTTACTGAAAACCTTTTGCAAAACTATGACTAGAAGTTAGAGCCATCATACTGTATTGTCCATCTTCTGAAATCTCTGAAAATTGAGAGATTTGCTGTCTAGAAGTGACCCAAGGGAGTGACAAATTCTAAACATTGATCAACAGTTATTGATGTAAATTCTCTTCGTATTTCTTCATAGGTGGAAGCAAATGATGCTTCTTATCAATGACGATCCAGCCTTTCAAAGCTCATTTATAACCAGCTTAGTTTTGTATTAACGTAGAGCAAACAATCGTTTGTATTCACTTGTGGAGCTCAAACTTAAAAAGGGAGGTGTGCTGTGTTAAGCAAAGGCTTGTTCCTTGTAGGTGATCTTACATTAGGAAATAAGTGAGCTGATTTTGAGCTATTCCAGTAAGTCTCTTACCAGTTTAATTTTATAGTTGTCTACTACTAAAAGTGACCTGCAAAAGGGGAGAAAGGGTAGTGGGAGTATTTCATATAAAATTCTGCCTCTAGTTTAGAAGAGAACTGCAAGTTTATTTTTCAGGTCATTTAGTAATTACTAACAGGCTCAGGAGACAGCTGGAAAACGAGGGTGTCATAATGGCAGGTGAAGATTGTTCAAAATTCATACCTTCTCATGCTTGTTTAAGCTACTATAAAGATTCAGATGTGATAGTGCTGGGGCACATTAATGACACTCTTTCAGTGCCTCACAATTGCAGTTACACAGTGCACAACTGCAGTTAACACAGATAATTCTGTTTTGTGAACTTTCTTGAAAGGTCTATTAAAAAAAAAAAATGAATGCTCAACTTTGTTGAGGAAATAGGACCCTCAAAATCTAAAGGGCAGCTTCTTTTTTACGCGTTCTCTTAAAACGTGAGGGAAATAAAAGCAAAAAGAGCAGACCCTTTTTTTTCTTTTCAGGTCAACTTTTACTAGTAAGAGCAAAATCAGTGGGATTTATTGAAATGCCAGTTTTTATCTTCTGCATGTTTGTATTACTGCTTACTGGGTCCACCGATGAACCCCACTCCTGCAGATGTTCATGCACATTACTTACACGTGTAGATGGTCAACATAAATATGCAGATACTTTTGCATGGCTGATCAGTAATTTACTTTTAACCTATATGAGAAAAAGAAAGCACGTTTTATAAGTGTGGCTATTTCTCTATGGTTTTGCAGCTGAATTTACTGTGTTCTGTGCAGAATGGCTGTTGATGGTGGGTATGGGGACTCTGGAGACTGGGAAGGTCGCTGGAACCATGTAAAGAAGTTCCTCGAGCGATCTGGACCGTTCACACATCCTGATTTCGAGCCAGGCACTCAAGTGAGAAACACTTACTTTAAATAAAAAACAGCAACAACTGTAGTGTGTGTTTGGAAAGTAATGTAAATGGTTTCATTCATTGACCATCAGCAGTATATGAATGGTAAACCTGCATGAAGGCTGCGTATTTCAGTTGGCGAATGTTGTTATTTTAGAATGTGCTGTATTCTTTTTATATGCTTTTATTTCTAAATTGTAAACTGTTAACTGCAAGCTTGCCATCACGTGTAGAAATGTATTTCACGGTACACAATAATAATTATTCTCCATCTTGGAGTTTCACATGAAAAATAGCAGTGTTTGTCTTTTGATTTTTGAATAATTAGGCACAGTAAAGAATTTCTTGTACTTGAAGAAATTAAACTTAATAGGAGTACTGACAGAATTGGGAAAGATATTCCATAAGGAAAAGCAAAATTTGGACTCTCTTAATTTTTTTTCTACTGTCCTTTGGTATCTTTTTTTTCAAAGCTCGCAGTTGAATGTGTTGAACCTTTTAAATTTACCATTCCATTATTTGCTACTTTGACTTTAGTAGAATAGTTAACAGAAAAAAAATTATCTGGCCAGCAATGTTTTCTATCTGTGTTTATTTTGTATTATATGTAAAAAAGCTTCTTGGAGGAAAAGCAATAAACTGAAACGTTTCCTTGAACTGAGTAATAATAAAATAGAGCTTTTTTTTTCACAGTCAAATTAATACAAAGAGAATAATGATACCAAAGTCTTGCTTTCCTTTAAGTAGAGATATGGGAATTACATGAACTCAACAAGAGGTTAAAGTCCAAGTATAATTACTCCTGCAAGCTTAAACTGTTTTACTTATCTAACTTGTTTTATATGAAGCTTACTGGGTACTGAAAATTTATGATGACACAATAATAAGGTGTATGAAACAAAGGACAAATCATCCATTTTCCCATATAGTGTATTAATTTTTTGTTTGTTTCTTTTATATTTTCCACAGGCGCTTGATTTTCTGCTCAGCACATGTAAAGTACTAGTTATTGGAGCAGGAGGATTAGGATGTGAACTCCTGAAAAACTTGGTAATTGCTCAGTTTTCATCCTTTTCTTATAATCTCAGTTATGCCTCAAAATGAGCTTGAAGGGTGGTGGTGTAAGATGTTGTACTTATTTACTTATAACTCTTTCAAAGCTTGTCCTGAGGAGCAACATGCTGCTGCTTATGAAGTGTAGGAAAATGTTCATTACAGCCTTAGGTAGGGCCTGATGCTGGGAATTTTCCCCAGTTATGAGAACCTGGGGGATGAACTATAAGAGTAGAAAATAGAGAGTTCATTATTAGCAGCCAAAGCTGAAGTTAGTTTTTTATGCATTTGGATTACTGCAAAGAGAGGCTGGAAATGCTGGACCCAGTAGTAGAGCCATTCTCACAGTGCCTGTGGTGACCTCCTCCTTGTTATTGGAATCCATTTGGCTCTCCTGAATAGTGACTCTCAGTAAACATGAGCTTATCTTCAGAGACTCAGGAATCCGTCTGTACTGCTGAATCCAGTCTGTGTAAAAAGCTTCTTTATTCCATCAGACCAACATGTGCTATCCTGTATGGAAGTGGCTAAGGAAGAATAGGTCTAAGACCAAAGAAAATACACTGTGGAGTTCTGTAGTTCTCTTGAAAGCAGCATTAGCTGGTAACGGATTCTCTGTGTGTTCTGAGAAGCAACTTTTAAGTGTTTAAAAATGCAGCCATGGGACAGTGTGCTGTCTGACAATTACCCAATAAATACCTATGAGTTTAATTTTTCAATTACTCTGTTTTTCTTCCTCACAGCCTTTCTTATTTGTTGTAATGTATCACTTACCAGCACTTAGTTTGGACTAACACTGTAGTAACTGCAGTTCATATACTTCCTTCAACAGTAAAAACTTCTGTCCTTACAGTTTACATGGAAAATGTGTGGACTGATACAGTAAATTACAGTTTCTCTATCAGCACTTATGACTTGATTCAGTTTAGTATGGTTTCTATTTACTGCTATTTCACTACACTACGGATTACCTCCAAGCTTGATAAATCATTCACCTCATGTGAAGTCATTTCAGATCAGTTAACTTAGGGTTTCGAGTTCCATCACTTGCGAGTAATGTTGTTCTGCTTTGTTACTGTTCTGCTTAAGCAGGATTTTGCTTGAAGAGACTGAAAACTACCCAGCAGTTTTCTTTCTTCAAAAATGTAGTGCTGATGGATTTAATTTCTGACTAGAGCTGCTGTACTGTGGGCTTATTGGAGCATAACAAATTCACTCTGTTGCTGACTTATTTTGAGGAAAGACTTGTGTTAAGCGTTTTCATAAATCTGCCATGTGTGCTCAATCCCCACCTTTCAAAGGGATTTTAAGTTACCATGATTTATTTTTATAATTTTCAGAAAGAAATGCTCGTAAGTAGATCTAGATGATGTTCACATGTATTCAGTGTCTTTGACACATCAGTAAAGATATCTTAAGGGCTCCAACATGTATGTTCCTCATGTCTCAGGCCCACTCTTCTCTTTATTAGGCTCTTCTGATCTGCTTTGATAATACTGGGCAAAAAGCTGAACTCTGATCTGTGAAACAAAATGAGTGTTCAGCACTAAAGGTACCCGATACGACATACAGAAATTCTTACTGCTTTTCTTCCAGAGGTTAATTTCTGCTCTGAAAATCTTTAGTCCTCTTGTTCATTTGTTTAATCAGTTTCACAGTGCAGTGTTTAGTGCAGTTATTCCACGTGGGATGTAGAAAAAGCATAAAATAAGAAGTTTGAATTTTTTTAAGTGTGGCAAGATTGAGTCTATATGGAAAGGGAAAGAAAAAAAAAAAAAAGAGCATGGGACTCAATTTTTTGTGTCACTTCAGAACACCACAGAGCATTCTCAAAAGCCAGTGCTTTGACAACTGAATTGTTGCTAATTCCATCTGTCCAAATACCAGCATTAGCAACCCAGCATTTTAACAAAGAGAGCTGACATGCTGATCTGCACAGGGAACAAAGAACACCTACATTTGTTCCTCCAAAGGTTGCCTTTTTGGCATTCAGAATGAATCCTGCAGCACTGTAAGCTTTTCATTGCCCATTAAGCGAGGTTGCCTATCTCTTTTCACAGGCACTGTCCGGTTTTAGGCAGATCCATGTTATAGATATGGATACCATAGATGTGTCGAACCTTAACCGACAGTTTCTGTTTCGGTAAGTGTTGTTTTCATGATTAGTTCTTTGTATCTAAACAGCACATATGAATGCAATCACTATTTTGATGAGCAAAATGTCATTAAAGGTTTCTAAACTTCCACATCATGATAGTAAAATAGTACTTGCAGTTAACTAAATGTTAGGCGTGATTTCTTCTTTTTTTTTTTCTTTTTGTCTGAGATCTGTGTTGTTAATGACTGATGAAGATAGACACCAAAGTATAATGCATGCAAATAGAGATTGTACTTTTCCTGGTACCTTTTTTAAGTCAGACTTTTTTTGTGGGTGTGTGGGTGTGCTGAAACCAGCTGTTTCAGGGGTAAACTTTGATAACTCTGGGGCTTTCACATCTAATGCTTTACAGGAATGTCTTAATAATATCCATATCAATGTTGTCCTACAGTAATAATGAATCACTTGATTCAGTATTCATAAATAAACTCTCAAAAGACTGAATGTTACAAATTAATCCATTTGTAATTCCCTTTTTTTCCAGACCAAAAGACGTTGGGCGACCAAAAGCAGAAGTTGCAGCAGAATTCCTGAACAGTCGCATCCCCAACTGTGCTGTTGTAGCGTATCCTTTTAGAGTGAAGTAGCCCCAAAGACTTCACAAAGCCTAGAAAACTCTGTAGGTGGTGAGAGTATCTAAAATATTTTGCTGCAGTCCTTTTTTTTCTATACAATAAAGAACAGATTCTTTCAGCTGATGGTTGAGAATTCTTTCCCAGAGTGGCTTTGACATGCGGTAAATATGCAAAGGGAAACAAGCCTGAGCTTTAAGAAACTGTTTTGCATGTTTCCACGGAGTCTTTATTCAGATTAGATATTTTCATTTTCACTGGGACGTTAGAATTACAGGTTTATTCATCAGAGGGTTTTGAGTATGTGGTGGTAAGACTTGTTCAGTTATAAACACAGAGCAGCACTGCTGATGTAGGGCTTCGTAAGAGCACATGTTTTGAGCTTCCTGAACAGTGTTCTCTTCTGAGCTTTTGCCTGTGTGCGAATGTGACATTGCCTACCTTACTTGTTTTACCACTTGCTACAGCATCAGCTGTAAGACCTTTGAATATTCTGATCACTTAGTTTTAGAAGAAAGCCTCATATAAAATCATAGTGACGGATTGTATCATGCTTTGGCTTTAGACTGGCAAATAGAAAACAATAAAATCAAATGCATTATAAATATATTCCTTTATTGTGCTTACATTCAGATATTTTAAAAAGATTCAAGACATGGATGAAAGCTTTTATCGACGTAAGTGTTTGCATTTGTTTGCATGCCAGACACCATGGTGCTTCAGGGGAACACTGCAGTTTTTTTTTGCTGTTTTCATGCTTGCTAGATTGCTGATTATTTTAGACTTCTACAGTGTGCTGATTGTAGACTGACTGTTACAGATAAAACTTAAATGTACACAGATAAAACTTAAATGTATCTATCTAGGTCTTGGTGACCTAGGAAAAGTAATTAAACTACAGCCAGTTACTCTGGAAAAGTTATAGACAGAATACATTGGTTGTCTTCAGTAGAGTGCACTTGTATAGACTTTAAATATCACTTTTTCCCCCCTAGAGTTTCATATTATTGTTTGTGGGCTGGACTCTATAATTGCAAGAAGATGGATAAATGGCATGCTGGTAAAGTATTAAATTTTCATAAAGCCTGGTTATTGCTTGAGTATATGTAACTAAAATTGATGAGCTTTGCATAGAATATATCATTAAAATGAAATAAGGGCTATTCAAACTCACAGCTGTGTGTATCCTCTTCTACCTTACCGTTGTTGTGAAAAGGATAAAACCCATGCTCCCACCTGCCTTTTTCTTGAGGAGTGTTAGTCAACATGTGCAGTGCCTTGAAGGGGTTGTTTCAAAATTAGGGTGCCTAACTGGGACACTGTTCAGTTGGGTGTGTTTCAGTATGGAAGTTCCACAGCCTCTCTGTATGCTACCATTGTGATTTTTTGTTTTTCGTTAGCTAAGTGCTTGCATTTCTCCAACTTGTAAAAGTTGTCTTCTGTTGCCCCGCTGTTACAACATAGAATGCTGGGCATTAAACTGAGCAGGTTCATCACTGCAAGTCTGTTTAAAAAGGAGTCACTGCTTACCAATATTAAACCTAACAAGAATTAAAAAAAAAGAAAACATATCCTTCAAACAAACCAACCAATTCTTCTGGTTTACTGGTAAGAAAATAACGGCGCTTGCTTTGTGTGTGTGGAGTTGGGTGAACATGGTAGATAGAAGTCTTGTGCATCAACAAATATGCAATGTTTTATGGACTTAAAATAGCCCATATACTAAGTCTGCAGTCTTATTTCATACCATTAAGAATAAACTTGTTAACCGATTTTTTCCTGCAAGTCGTAAAATCAAGCAAACAAAAGCACAGCAAAATCCACTTTTGTTCGTTAGATGTCATTTTTACGTTACGAAGATGGGGTACTGGATCCAAGTTCCATCATACCCTTAATAGATGGAGGAACAGAAGGTTTCAAAGGAAATGCTCGTGTGATTATTCCTGGTATGACAGCATGTATTGAATGCACACTTGAACTTTATCCACCACAGGTAATTAACAGGGATGTTTCCTTTTTTTATATCTATTCCATTTTCTGGTTTGCTTGTTTCTTTTCCAACTACTGTACGTCGTAGATTAAATCCTTTTTTTCTGTTTTTCTCCCCACCCCCGACTACTCAGGTCAATTTTCCCATGTGTACTATTGCATCCATGCCCAGACTACCAGAGCATTGTATTGAGTATGTCAGGATATTGCAGTGGCCAAAGGAGCAACCTTTTGGAGGTAATTATTACATTGCATTGACACTGAGGTAATGTTTCTAATTTCAACAGTTTTGTTTTGAGTTCAGTGTACACACCTACAACCTGACCTTCTAACCAATGTGATGCACTGTACTTTGGAAACTGGGCCTTCTCTGAGCTGGTGATAAATCTTTCTCTTATCAGACTCACTCTCCAGTCCATTATTTGTTCATAGGTACTGATAGGTATCTGTATCTCCTACTGTACAATATCTTTCCTGACTCAGAACATAGCACGTAACCTCTCTATAAAATGTGAAATTAAGACAGATTGTACATAAAATGTGTTACAACGTAGTATGTTTGTAGAAATTATGTTCTGATTATTTGAAGTGTCAAAGTGTCAAGCTTTTGTATTTAAATGAATTACTATTTTTTACACAAATTAAAACAAGGGATGTGTTTAGGTAAAAAATAATGCTCTATTTCAGAAGAGGTCTTATAACTGCAACTTGTCTGTAAATTGCTGCAGAAGGTGTTGCTTTGGATGGAGATGATCCTGAACACATACAGTGGATTTACCAGAAGTCTTTGGAAAGAGCATCACAATTTAATATTAAAGGTGTTACATACAGACTCACCCAAGGTAAGGGTATGACACTTGGCTAGTTAATGCAGTTATCCTGGATTGGCATTCTTTGCATTTATTGCAGCTAAGCTGGCAGCTGTGCTGGGAAAGAAATAGTGCTCTTTTCCACTTAACATCTTAAAACAGAAACAAGCAACTCATCTCCTGTGCCAGCACAAATATTTTATGATGAATCAGATGTTTAGATGTGAGTGATGATTCATAGGAACTTCATCTGGGACAAAACTGAACATTCTTTTTGCCATTTTATTTTTAACCTGGAGCAACTGCTACCACATTTTCTGGATCAAAAAGTAGGAGCAAAAGAATGTGATTTGGCTCTTTTAGCAACAGCAGCAGTTTATGCCAGTTTATGCTGTGTAAGACTGTAGCAGGTAGGTTTTTGGCACAGATAAATGTGAACTCCACTTCTGAGATATAGATATATATGTGCAAATGGCTGCACAGTTTTGAAGCATTTGAAAATAGCTTCTTTTTCAGATACACAGCAGAAAGGAGCTGAAGCTTCAAGTTTTTATGTATATTTTCTTGGGTATGAAGGCAATACAGTTAGTCAGTAGCAGCAAGCCAGACTGCTTAGGAATTTGCTGACTTTTTTGGAAGGCCTGAAAAATGAAAAGGGAACCTCTTTCTCTTTTAGTACAAACCTGTATGTATAGGAAAGCTTGCTAGATATTGGTCAACGTACTGTGCTGTTTGACTGGATGGACTGACTCAGAATTGGGTGAAAGTATAGATACAGCTTGGCAAGCTTGTTCTTGCACAGGGAATATCACATACAAGTTTTTCTCCTTGCATTTTCCCATTTAACCAGCAATAGAACTGCGTTTTACATTAATTTCTGTTGCTAAATAAATACAGCATACTTGTATTTTAGAGTTTATTCACTAAAATAAATAATATGCCAAAATACTTGAGCAGCCTGCCATTATACTTTATCGGTATAGAAATTCCTGGAAAGTGCTTAAAGTACCTTTGGATACACCCTTCTGTAATTATTCTAGCTAAAAATAATCTTCCTCTATAGTTCTGGAAAAAGACAAAGCTATATATGTTTTGTTTTTACAGGGGTTGTAAAACGAATTATTCCAGCAGTAGCTTCTACAAATGCAGTAATTGCAGGTAGGCTGGAAGAACCAGAATGTCATTTCTTACTCATTTCACCTATCCTTTATCAACTTTTTATTTTTTGTAAGGTAGAAATAGGAAACCTGGGGAGGAATAACTATAGTTTTCAAACGGGAGTAACTTGTACTTACAGTCTTACTGTTGTTTCCCACTTGGAGAAACTGAATTATTGTGTATGAATTTTAAGCTCATGTGTGACACAGAGTGAGCGAAAGCATTTCAGATATGAGAAAAATAAAAATTGGAAATACAGTATGTAGGTTTGACATAATCTCAGATTAGTGCCAACTGTGTGGTGGTAGTGCATGGAGCTGCCTTCAGGTGCTTGTTTTTCCCTTTCTGAAGTTGTTTTGGTTGCTTCTTTGTTACAAGTTTGTGCACTAATGTCTGCATGTTCTAAGATGGATGTAGAAAACAAACAAATTGGTTTTTGTTGTTCTTTTTTTCTGATTCCAGCTGTTTGTGCCACTGAAGTTTTTAAAATAGCCACAAGGTATTTCATTTCTTACTAATTACATACATGGCTTCCAATGTAAGGACATGTATTAACATGAAACGTGTTTGTCACTGTAGTGCATACATTCCTCTCAACAACTACTTGGTGTTCAATGACGTGGATGGATTATACTCGTACACATTTGAAGCTGGAAGAAAGGTCAGCACCATTAAAGGCTTGCAGGGTTATTTCTTTGATTGTTATTGAACTTGCTGCAGTTTGTTTGTGTTTGAAACTCACTCACTATTGAACTTCTCTGGCCCCTGGCACTATAATCAAGTATTTTCAAAGTTTTAAAAGCAGAAATTATAATGTTATTACTCTAGTTCTTTTCTAGGATATTGTTTTCAGCATGTAGGATGTGGAATTTTTTATTGTTCTAAACCTTGTATGCTTTTGGGTGGTGTTTTGTCCATGTAGCATAAGGAAGTTGGAGTGTTAATCTCCAGATCAACAGATACCCTGTTTGATGCCCTTATAACAGAAGATTTTCTTCTACTCATCAATTTACCAAAAACTGTTGCATACTATATGTAATGACATATTTAATTTTTGCCTGCTCAGCCAGTTTCCTAATATTTCAAAAAGTAGTTTCTGGTACAGGGGCATTCTTCAGTCAGCTACTCTGTAGTCAGTGCTGGTACTACATTGCTATCTGAAGGGTTTGTGATGTGACCTGTGGAGGAAAACAGTCCTTGGCTTTTTTGAAAGCGAATCCTGAAGATTTCACTTGTTCTATGCAAAGCACAGCTTATGGAGTAAAATACAATCTTAAGAACACTCAGAAGCAAATCTTCTCACAAAAGGTTATGACAGCAGTTGTTTTGAAAGACACAACCTGTGCTCCTGTGGTGCTCTGTTGTAGGAGAACTGTCCAGCTTGCAGCCAGCTTCCTCAGAACATTGAGATTTCTCCATCAGCTAAACTGCAAGAGATCTTGGATTATTTGACAAATAATGCTTCATTGTAAGTAAGCAACTATTCTGACTTAGCTAATAATTTTAGATAATTTTTACTTATATTTTTGTATCTGGGTTTTTTTGTTTGTTTGTTTGTTTGTTTTGTTTTTTTAATGTTTTTTATATAGGCAAATGAAATCTCCTGCAATCACTGCAACCATGTATGGAGGAAATAAAACACTTTATTTACAGGTAAACAGAACCTGCTTAATTTTGTTACATAGTTTTATTTAAATTTACATGCCTGAATTTGACATGAAATATTTTGACTTTTTTCAGACAGTAGCTTCAATTGAAGAACGAACAAGGCCAAATCTTTCCAAAACACTAAATGGTAACATACTGTTGTTGTCACATGTAGGTTTCCAAGATACACTTGTAAATAGAAAGATAGTCATTTGGTTTTGCCCCTCTGTATGGCATGTGTTGCTTCACTGTCAAGTGCAGCTTGCTCTTTTTAGACTGTTCTGAGGTGAACTTTCAGTTGCTGCACCAGGAGGTATTACAAAAAGCTGTAACAAAGCAAGCTGATAACTGATGGAGGCTAAAGGTGCTTTAGTGGTTGCTTGTATAGGTTTTGATAAGTTCTGTTAGTTTCCCAGCTGAATTAGATGAATATTGGTTTAGCCAGTGAGTTAATTTGCAGCTTTATTTCATTGTGTGTATGGTTTGTGTGAAGGACGTTCATATCTCTCTATTTTTAAACGTGGATTTGCTATATTTAAACTTCTTTTTCTGTTTTAGAGCTGGGACTTGTTGATGGCCAGGAGCTTGCAGTTGCTGATGTTACTACACCACAGACGATGCTGTTCAAACTCCACTTTACCACTTAATTTATGCATAAATAAGCAGGTTATACAGCGAGGGAAGTCTGTACCCACTTCATAAAACAAATGTACTCTGTGGATCTTAAATTAACTGAAAAGTTCATGCTAGTACTGGCACTGCTGAAGGTTAGGTAATACAAATGAATCACAATATTTCAGAATTTTAAGTAGAAGCCAATATTTGGTGGATTATATTTGTATAAATACTTATTAATGTACAGAACTCGGATGTATAGGAATACACTTTTTCCCAAGTTTTTGTGTCAAAATGTTAATGCTGATACGCTTTCAGACACATGGAAATTGTAGAGTGGCCAAAAGTCTTCTTGTCTTTTTAATTTTTAACGTATATGCATACATGTATATGCAGAGTGAGACCTTTAAGAAAGAACCGCTGCACCTGGATTCAAATCACAGCACTCCTGAATGCTTGGTGCCACTGTAAATCCAAGAGAGAGCAGTAGAACTGAAATGATCAATTTCCTTTTATTTGATACTGAGATTTGCCCAATTGTATGAAATGTGTGAAGTATTGAAGAGATTACTTTGTTTGCAAGTAAACATAGAAGGGTGAATGAAAACTGCCTGAATTTAGGGACATGTCTGTTTGCAGTCACCCATCAGCTGCTGCATGCAGTACTGCAGAATTATGTTCAAGTATCATCAGTGCTGTTAACATATTTATTAATAAAAACCCATAAAGGTACCATAGTTTGTGACTTATTTAATAGTGTGTAGAGCCACAGTTCAAAAAACTGCATCTTTTGTCTGCTTTAGCCGCATCTTTTTAATTTCACAGTTGTTCAGTGTTGAGGAATGTTAAAAGGAGCATTGCAGGCTGTGGGAGCAGTCAGTTCAGGTACCGAGCTTTATAAAACTCTATTTGCGGTATGCTTCCTGCTGCAACCAGCAGCCGAAGGAGGCATTAAGGAGGGGTAAGTGCATACGAGCCTCCAGTGTATGTCTGGAAGAGAAGAGGCAGCGACGGCCCGGCAGGCCGCGACACTTCTAGGAACAACGGACAGCCTTCCGGGCGACAGGCGCTGAAGCGGAAGCGGCCCCTCACCGCCATGACAGGTACCGAGGCGGAAGTAAACGTGATGTTCCTTCCGCCATGATAGGTACTGAGGCGGAAGTGGATGTGGTGCTCCTTCCGCCATGACAGGTACCGAGGCGGAAGGCCTCTCTCGGCCTCGCTCCGCCTCGCGCGACGTGTCGGAGGGCCGGCTGGCGGCTGCGCGAGGGCTGTTTGCGACGTGGAGCGTGCGGGCGCGCAGGCGCGGAGCCGAGCCCGGGGTAGCCGGCTTCGCCGCTGCCGGGGAGAGGGCCCTGCGGGCCGGGGGGTCGCGGCCGCGGCCTCGCCTGTGGCCCGGGGCTGCCGCCTCCGAGCGGGAGCGGGCGGCGCCGAGGATGAGCTGGTTCAACGCCTCGCAGCTGTCCAGCTTCGCCAAGCAGGCGCTGACCCAAGCCCAGAAATCTATCGACCGGGTGTTGGACATCCAGGCCGAGGAGAGCCCCTGGCCCAACGCCGTCATCCCCGACTACGGCGATGGTGAGCGGGGCAGCGGCGAGGCCTGGGCTTGCAGTGCGTGGGGCGGTTCCCCTCACGGCCTCCCCTCCTCCCGGACCCTCTGAACCCTACATAGGCTCATCTCCCCTTCCTCCTCTCTTGGAAATCCTCTGTCTCGGAGTTATTGCCGTAATTTTGTATGGCTTCTTTCAGACCTTGCGCAAGTTACTGTTTAAGATTGAGAGAGAGCGTGTTTGCTTTGCTCGGATGCTCTTACTTGCTGGAGGTGTCTCGGTCCACCTTAAGTCCTTGAATTACTTTGTCTTCCTTCTTTTATTTTGTCTAAAAATCAGCTCCAAGCTTTGGTAAGAAGTGTTAACCAAAATGATGCTGTTTGTGATCATATTAATATTTGCTTTATATGATGCTGAAAACTTTTCTTCTGAACCTGTTGCATAGTTGTATAAGAGATTGAAAAATTAATAATTTCGAACTTTTCTTGGTCTATATCTTTGTGCTTTTTAATTGTTTCAGGAACAAATTCTCTTATAAGTGGAGGATGGGATACTTCTTCTTGGGGTTTAAGTTCAAATACAGAACCACAGAATCCGCCAGTATCACCAACTGCAATCACCAAACCAGTGAGGAGAACAGTAGTAGATGAATCTGAAAACTTCTTCAGTGCCTTTCTCTCTCCAACGGATGTTCAGAGCATACAGAAAAATCCAGTGGTGTCCAAACCTCCGGCCAAATCACAGCGACCCAAGGAGGAGGTGAAAAGCACTTTAAAAGAGCCTCAGCACTTCAGTCAGCTGGAAGTACTGGTGACTACAGAAGCAGAAGTAAAAGATTCCTCTGTAGGTGGCCTAGCAGACTTGAAAAACCTCGATAGCTCAAAGGAGAAACCAGAAGAGAATTCTGTGCTTAAATGTAATGCTGAGCGTGAAGAAAGCACAAATGAAGTTGCTGACGGAAAGGCGTCTGCTCTCAATTTGAAAGAACCTGAGGATGCTCTTAATGAAAAATCCAGTGTGGGGACAGATAGAACTGGAGGTGCACTGGGTAGCAACTCACAGCCTCTTAATACAGGTACAAAAGATGTGGGCTTGGAAACTAAAGAACAAAAAACTGAGGACAGGCAGAGCAATACACCGTCACCCCCAATAAGCACTTTCTCCTCAGGAACATCCACAACTAGTGATATTGAAGTTTTGGACCACGAAAGTGTAATAAGTGAGAGCTCAGTAAGTTCAAGACAAGAAGCTGCAGATTCCAAATCCAGTCTTCATCTAATGCAGACGTCGTTTCAGCTTTTATCTACATCTGCCTGTGCAGACTATAATCGTTTGGATGACTTTCAAAAAATGACCGAAAGCGGCTGCTCCTCTGATGCCTTTGAAAGAATAGATTCATTTAGTGTACAGTCTTTAGATAGTAGAAGTGTAAGTGAAATAAATTCAGATGATGAGTTATCAGGCAAGGCTTGTGCTTCAGCATCTGTTGCTATCAGTCCTTCTGCACCAAAGACAGAAACAGTTGCCACCCTGAAAAGTAAATCTGAAGATGTGAATGACAGTCCTGTGGTACACACTGAGGAAGCTGAGATGGAAGAGAGTGGTAGAAGTGCAACACCTGTTAATTCTGAGCAGCCAGATGTTTTGGTGTCTGCTGTGCAAACTGAGGAACAGGTTGGGAAAGAGGAGACTGAGCCTCAGCCCGATGCTGATGGAGAGGTGCTGGAAGGGGACTCTGAAATGGAAAAGCTTAAAAAGGTAAGCACAGAAGTTTTGCAAACACACCTGATTCCAAGCTGATCTCCCGTCATCTCGTGTTGGAGATACTAGCCTGACCTCAGCTGAACTGATTAATACTGAATGAACTTAATTGTAGAAAATTATTTAATATTCTGCAGTGGAAAAATGTTGTTGAAATTTCTGGTCAAATCATTTTGGGTTTCGCTTGTGTTCAGTTACCAGTGTTGAGAGTTGTGTCTGGTGCAGGCAAACAGGAAGTACTGACAAGTCAAATGTATCAACCAATTAAATTAATACAAATTCCTTTTTTTCCGTGGGAGGTGGAAGAGATTTCTTGAGGTATTTTAATTTGGTTTGTGAAACTGCAAGCCTTTAGTATTTCATCAGTAAACTGGGGAATTTTTTTGCAAGCATTTTTTCCCCAGGTTTGCAAACTGTCAAAGTCTGATTACGTTGCAGCAGCATTACTTGTGATCTTTGAGGTCAGTGGCAGTGTAAATTGCTTTGTTCTAGATAAATTCACGTGTTAGACATAATCTGTACTTAAAAAAAAAAAAAAAAGGTTTATTAGGCATTAAATGGAGAAGAAAAGCATGCATATTGATAGTGAATAGGAGACATTTGAATGACTGGTTTAAATAGATGGAGTGTCCTTCTTCACGTTTACTAGTTCCTGTGTGGAAGGCTGAACTTGAGCTTTCTGCACTGTTTTATTTGGCCCATTTCCTTTGTCACCTTCCTGCCCTTCTGTTCTTGTCTTTACATTCCAACATGCCTGGGCACATTTTACTCTTGTTTTTTCCTCCTGCGTTTTGTTTCAGGCAGTGTTTTGCACAGTATGTGACATAGGTAGGCCTTGCTCCTGGCTGTGTCCTGCTGGCATGTTTGCCATGCCAGTGCTGTCCCTAATGCTAATAAGGGACAAACAATTGCATATGGGGCTCATACAGCCACAATATGATTTTCATTTTAAGGAAAGCTTTTTTTGTTTCTTTAAATTGTAAAGAATATCAGTGCAAATTCCTTAGGGAAACTCCACAGTCATGGAATCTCCTTAGGTTTACATAAGTCTGCATAAGTTTTCCTAATGTACTGAATAGTTGTTAATGAACCACAGCAAATGTTGTCTTTCCCTGACCATATAATGCCATTCATTAATAGAATCAGTTTGATTTCTTTATGTTTTTATATGTTTGTGTTATTTCTCTCTATTTAGCTTTCAAAAATCTGATGTTAGATGATTTTTTATCAGCTCCGCACCCGTCTGAAAGTTTGTTTTCCTCATCCAATATTGACATTTCGCAGAAGAGACCTCTTCAAATGTGAATCATTCCTTGACTTTGTAAAGAGTGGGATGAGGAGCACAGTGTTAATCTGAGTGTTTAACATCAGCTGTAGTTCTATAGGTCACCAGCTCTGTTTAAAAGCTTTGCAATTAAATGTAACTGCTGCTCATTTTGTCGAGTAGCTCAGCTGAGCCATATGTGCTCTCTTAGAAAGGTTTTTACCTCTAGGATAGAAATCTTGTGTTTAGAAATGACTCAGTTCTGAGTAAATGTAGCAAACGCATGGTGATCTTCTAGCTTCATGTTCCTGAAAACCTTGAGAAGTTTGAAAGTCAACTCTTTGAAAGGGTAGATAACAGCAGGACAAGGGGAAATGGTTTTCAGCTGAGGGAGGGAAGATTCAGGTTGGAAGTCAGGGGGAAGTTCTTTACTATGAGAGTGGTGGCCCATCCCTGGAGGTGTTCAAGGCCAGTTGGATGGGGCCCTGGGCAGCCTGGGCTGGTGTGAAATGGGGAGGCTGGTGGCCCTGCATGTGGCGGGGGGATGGAGATTCATGATCCTTGAGGACCCTTCCAACCCTGGCCATTCTGTGAGGGAATGATGAGAGGGGAAAGGGGAAACCTGCTACTTCTGTGTTTTCATTGTCCCATTAATCCAATCTTGATCTGTAAAAAACACTGTCCAGATGATTGATTCGTTAAATGAGAAACTGGAGAAGAGAGAAACACAGTTACTGAGTACAAGTAAAGAGAAGGCGCGGCTGGAAGAAGCTTATGATAACCTAAAGGAGTAAGTATGGAAGTATACACAGGCGTTGGTCTAGCTGTAACTTTATTGTAATGCACACAGTAGGTGAAATGGTAAAACAAGTACTAGTTCTCACCAGAACAGAGGCTGTGAGGGATATGCAGTATTTGGGGCAGGTGGAAGTAGTGCTTGCACGTGCTGTGATGGTATTTCTTAAAGTTGTTATTTCTTGTGGCTACAACTTCTTTTGGGAGGGCCAATGAAAGAGGCTTTAGTGAGGAATGGGAATCAGATGTGCGGTCAGATTTTGATGTTAATAAAGATCCTTATAATAAGACTGGGATCTGCTATTAAGGGAAACTGCTCTGGTACAAAGAGATGAACTTGATTTACTGTGGCATTTGCTGACTAAAACACAAGCAGTGGAAGCACAGTAGGAGGGCTGGTTGTAACTAAAATATGAATTCATTATTTAACTCAAGTTAAAATGCAAAATGAAAAGTTGAATTTGCCAGTTTTACTCATCAAATATGAATTCTAGACATTTGCAGATAATATATGTGAAGGTATTACCTAATGACTAAATTGATCTTAACTGATAGATGTATGTATTCATTTCCCCTGTACATGATACAGATTAAGAGGTTATTTGGGAATAACTTGATTAAGGGGCAAAACTCGTAAGGCCTATTTAGCATCTTGTTGCTTTCACTGGTAACTTAGTGGATTAATAAAGGTCTTTGATTGGTACTTCTTATGGATGTGTGTAAAAATCATAAACGTATTTTAAAAGCATTTAAACTGCTGCAAAATGTTTGGAATGTCACATCTCTGTGAAACCGTTCTGAAATGTTAATTTTAAATACAGTGAAATGTTTAGAATGAAGGAAGAGACCAGCAGCATTTCATCTCTTAAGGAGGAGTTTGCACAGCGAATAGCAGATGCTGAAAAGAAGCTCCAGCTAGCATGCAAGGAAAGAGATGCAGCTAAAAAGGTAATCAGCTTTTTAATTAAACAAATCCTTGGAACGTGTTAAAAATTGATGGAATACAGCTCTGAGCAATCCCATTTGACTTCGAGTTTAGCTTTACTTTAAATACAACGTTGGATCAGGTAACCTCTAGAGGTCCTTTCCAGCCTTTGTTGTTCTTGAGGAGCATTTGGAGATGGAAGGAGAAAAGTAATAGGTGATCAGCATGACCATGAATTTATCCATAATACATCCTACTAAAAGACCAAGTGTTTTGTTCTGTTATTTAGGAAGTAAAGACTGTTAAAGAAGAGTTGGCTACTAGACTTAATACCAATGAAACTGCTGAATTACTGAAAGAGAAAGAGGAGCAAATCAAAGGATTGATGGAGGAAGGTATGAATTAAAAAAAAAAATAAAGTAAAATCTGTAGAATAATTTGAAATGTGCTGTATTTACATTAAAGCCTTTGTTACTTGGCAAAGAGAATGCATCATATGAAGACTATTCATGGAATAGCAGGCAATAGATGCTAAATTTTGTGTTTTCTTCAGGAGAAAAACTTTCCAAACAACAACTTCACAATTCCAACACTATTAAGAAATTAAGAGCAAAGGAGAAAGAAAGAGAAAATATTAACTCAAAACAGAACAAAAAGATCAAGGAACTGGAAGAAGAGTTGCAGCATTTAAAACAGGTGAGATTTGCTTTTTTTTCACAAAAGCTTTTTAGTTCAGCCTTTTGGGGAAGCTGTAGGTGGACTTATTTTCTTGTGTTTTGCTGATGAACTGTTCTCTACTCTTATTAGTGGAACACTGAGATGCAATTTCAGTCCTTTCAAATTGCAGTCGCTTCTCTTTCCTGCTGTTTGTTTGCACTTGTGCTGCTGATTTTCAGGCTGACCAAATTCAGTTTATTAAATTTTGAGTTGAAAAACCATGGCCAGTTACCACATTTGTCATTGTCCTCACTCAGGTGACATGGTCTACCCTGTGCTGTGTACTGGAATTAGTCTGATGCTTCTTGTTGGCACCCTAATAGGTACTTGATGGCAAGGAAGACCTTGAGAAGCAGCATCGAGACAGCATTAAACAACTGAATGTTGTTGTGGAGCGACAAGAAAAGGATCTTGCCAAGCTTCAAGCAGAAGTGGAAGACCTTGAAGAACGGAACAGAAGTGTCCAGGCAGCTCTTGACAGTGCATACAAGTAGGCTGATATTTGTATGTCTGTATTCCACTGTAGAATCTGTTTCAGTGTCTACTTCTTATGCAGTGCTTCCAAGATGCTGCAGTGATATATAAGAAGTTATTTGTGAAGTCACTGTTCACTTCTTTTTCTCTCTCCCACAGAGAACTTGCAGATCTTCACAAGGCTAATGCTACAAAGGACAGTGAGGCACAAGAAGCTGCCCTGAGTCGGGAAATGAAGGCAAAGGAAGAGCTTGGGTTAGCACTGGAGAAGGCCAAGGATGAGGCACGGCAGCAGCAAGAAGCTTTGGCAATTCAGGTGTGTGTTAAACATGATGAATGAAACTTCCTAATTGAACAGAGTGTGTATGGATGGTGCCAGGTACATCTTCCATAAGGTACCAGGCACAAAAGAAGATGGAACTAATTTCTAAGACTTTTAATTCTAGTTGTCTAAATAAAGTGACTTTGACAGTCTATTTGCTAAGTGTGTAGTATTCATATCACGATGCAAAGGTTGAGAAGTTTAACTGGACACAACTTTCTGAGATAAACAAATTTGTCTGTCTGTGCATATGTAGAACTTAAGAGTTAAACTTGTGAGCAGACACACCCTGTTTGACTGTGTTTGAGAGCAGCAGAGGACTGTAGCAGTTAGTAGATGGCAATGTTTGGTAAGAGGTTAATGACAACACCTTGTTTACCTAGGTGGCAGACCTGAGGTTAGCTCTGCAACGTGCAGAACAGCAGGCTGCAAGAAAAGAAGACTATTTACGTCAGGAAATCAGTGAACTACAGCAGGTATTCGAGCAAATAAGCAATGCCAATGCATATCTGTGAGGAGGGTTCTCAAAACAAAATGTTTATGTGTCATAAATATCCTGGAAGAGAGGTTTTGTATTCCCAGTTTCCTCTGGTGTTTTTTTTTTCCAATAAAAATGTGTGATCAAAAGATGTTGCCTTTAATACTGAAAACAAAATAATAATTTTAAAGTATTTTAAATGTAATTCTATTCTTCTTGTACGAGACAATGTGCAACCATTAAGTTTGTCTTCTAAGATTTCTAGCTAATAAGTTTTGAATGACTCTTATCTGCTTCTTAAGAGATTTTTTCTTGGTCTTAAAGTTCAGATATTTTGTTGTTAAAGTTCTTCAAGTGGTGGTGGTATCCCAAAGGAAAGAAAACTTTTATTTGGAGCACAAAGGGATTTGTTTGTATGGGCTGAAACTGAGCAGAATCATGCATAAATGTGTAAGTGGAGGATAAGGAGAGAGGTGACCTAAATTAGGGGCACTGTTTGTCTTGCTGCAGTGTTTAGTGTGCTGCCAGTATGAACTGATAATTTGCTAAGCTGATTAATTCAGGAAGCTGCAGGTATCAGAATGCTGGGATAAATTAGGGATAAATTGCTTTCTGCTCTTGAAAATGTAAGTGTGTGGGCTGTTGTTTTGTGATGCATCCAAAAATGGTGCACCTCTCTGCTGGGATGGCAGACTTCACTGTTAGTTTAATCTAAAGGATTTTAGAACACGATGTGTTTAGATGAGTTGTGTGATAACATTTAAATTCACTGTATGGTTTTAATGCTTTAATACATTGAACTTGTGATTTCAGAGACTCCAGGAAGCAGAGAGCCGGAACCAAGAACTAAGTCAAAGTGTTACTTCTGCTACACGGCCTCTTCTCAGGCAGATAGAGAATTTGCAGGCCACGCTGGGAGCACAAACCTCTGCATGGGAGAAATTGGAGAAGAACCTTTCTGACAGACTTGGTAAGAAGTTTGTAGCTTGTGCTGAGCTGTACGACTCTTGTTGGAAGATGTAAAGTAACTGAAGGTAAATTTAAAAGGGCTTAATGTTTGCCCAAGGGTCAAGTGAGTGAATCGGAATTGGTGAGCACAAAACACATTCCTGTAAGGAAGGATGTGTGGGTTGTATTGCCAAGGTGCCTAACTCACTGATTTTCTTTACAACAGAGGATAATGGGACTGTAAGATAGAGGTGTTACACTATGCATGTGCTTACAGCATCTAAAAGAAGCATGAACACTGAGGCACTGAAGGTAGACTGGCATTTAGGGAAAAAAAAAGTAGTTGCTTCAAAAATACTGACAAAAATGCCTCAACTTCCATTTTGATGCACAAATAATTGACCCATGTTATAACTGTGTGAGCAGAAAAGGTAAATTCTGTGTTGGTTTGTTTTTGTTTAACATTAGGTGAGTCTCAAGCTCTTCTAGCAGCAGCTGCTGAGAGAGAACGGGCCGCTACAGAAGAGCTTATGTCTAATAAAGTTCAGCTGTCTTCTACTGAGTCTCAGAACAGCCGCTTAAGGCAAGAGAACAGTCGTCTCCAGGCTCAGGTGGAAATGGAGAGAAACAAATTGAAGAAAATTGAAGTTGAAAACAGCAGGTAAGCAGAGTGGAATAAACCATCCATTGTAGAAACATCTGCTGCAGCTCTTTGACTTCAGGCTGGATCTTTGAGTGTTGATTTCGATCCCCGGAGTGTTGATAGCACTGTTTAAAAACAAATAAACAAAAAACCCAGTTCTTAACAAAGCAGCCAACTTCTTGAGGGTACTTTTGTTTCATGCTAAAGATTGTCTGAAATATGGCACTTCATAATGCTTTAACATCTTGAAGCCGTGCTTTTATTAAGCGACTGTGCTGATAAAGACATTGCCAAGTGTGACATCAGATGGTACAGAGCATCACTTGGGCCAGTTTGAATCAGCTGTCCTGGCTGTGTCCCTTCCCAGCTTTTTGTGCTCCCCCAGCCTCCCTGCTGGTAGGGAAGCATGAGAAGCTGAAAAGTCTTTGACTGTGCAAGCACTGCTCAGCATTAACTAAAACATTCTTTTGTTACCATGCCTATTTTAATCAAAAATCCAAACCACAGTATCATGCAAGCCTGTATGAAAGAAATTAACTCTATCTCAGCAACATCAGAACAAAAGTAAATACAGAATACTTATTTTTTGACTTTTTGTTCCTCTTCAATGGTAGGTATGAGGTTGAACTAGAAGAACTCAAAGATGAGTATGCAAAAACTTTGGAAGATGCAAAGAAAGAAAAGGTATTGTCTACCTCAAGTCTGCTTCAGCTTTAAGCTGTTAATGATACCTGTGCCAACAGGGGGTTAACAACCTGCATTTACTTTTGTAGGCACTGCTGACTACTCAGTTAGAAATGGAGAAAATGAAGATTGAACAGGAAAGAAAGAAGGCAATTTTTGCACAAGAAGCAGCAAAGGAAAAGGTACCAAAGCTTGACATTTCTGTTCGGTTTTATTGAGGCTATCATTATTCTCTTAGATATCTAGAAATTAAAACTGTGGCAAGCAGCAAAGCAGCTTTAATGCAGTACAGTATATTCTGAGTGTACACATTAGAAATTTGGCTTTTTCTTTATTGTGCTTGCCTTTTATTTCGTCTGAAGTATGTAATTTGTAAAACTTGCTGAAGGAAGTCTTGAGTACTAATTCATTTAACCCGAAAAAAGATCAAAACTGGATACTGGTTATTCTGATCTTCTGAAGCTACTTGTTTCCTCTGCTTAGGCTGCTAGCATTGCTTCCACTGAGTTCCTGTTCTGAGTTTCACACAGTTGTATGTAATGTACTGCATACCTTCCACTTTGAGTCACAAAATAGTCTTGTAGTGTCAGTAACTTCTGATTAGCAGTTGATATTCAAGTGAAACTGCTTCTGTTGCTGGTTACTTCTTTTCTCTAGTGTCAAAATGTAACAGCTTTATCCTTCAGAGAGGGTCCTAAATTTTCAGATGCTGACTGTAAATGAGATCAATCTGTTTGGAAGGTATGACAGTAATAGAAGAAATCTCAGAGTTAATTTCTGAAACATAAAAAAAAAAAAAAAAAAAAAAAAAAAAAAAAAAAAGGAAAAGAAAAGAATTAATGTGCACTCCAAAAGTGGCATACTTTTGGGTTATGTTATTCTTCCTGTGATGCATTTGGGCATCTAAAACTGCTTCTGCATCTCCCTTGGCTACTGAAAGAGAAATTATTTTGTTGTAGTTTGCAACTTGTGTCTTTTTTTCCTTGAAAAGTCTAAAGAGTTAAGCAAAGACTAGAAGTGTTAGTAGCACAACAGTTCTTCATCGCTGAACTCATATGTTTTTTACTCGGTGAGGAGGGAAGGGCAGTCTGTTTTTACAGAATCTGTCTTTCACCTTCTTGTGGACTTTCTTCTGTAGCTGAGTGGTGATAATGTTTGCCTTGTTGGATTTTTCTTTTTTATTTAAGGATCGGAAGTCATTTACAGTTGAAACTGTTTCAAGCACTCCAACTATGTCTCGCTCTAGTTCCATAAGCGGAGTTGATATGGCAGGCCTTCAGACCTCTTTTCTGTCACAGGTATTGTATAACTGTAATATTGGCTTTTTTGATGTACTTTTTTTCTCTTCAGGAAGCTTTATTAATGTTGAAAATGACTCTTGAGAACTTGCTTATGAGATGCCTATGACTATAAAGCATCTGTGGAAGACAGCAGGACCACAGTTTTACTGCAGACTGATATATGCGTGTACCTCTGCTGAGTCCACACAACCAAATTAGCTAGAAGGTTTGAATAACACTGGTAGAAGTCAAACCATTGATTTATCTTCGCAAGTAATCCTGGTGTAGGGTGCATGCCCACTCCCTAGGCTGCATCATTGACTGCTGTCTTTGTGAAGCCTGCTGCTTTCATGTGGATACAGTTGTCGATGTCCGAGTTAAATGGTAGTTGTAGGATGTAAATACTTGCCAGTAAGGAGCTATCTCAAACTCTGAATATTCACCTTAAGCTCTTGTTTAAAAAAAAAAAAAGGTTGAGTATTGAAGTGCTTGCTTAGCAACAGTATAATTGTAGTTTTTAAGTGAAGTAATAAGTTAGGAGAGAGGCGATTTAAAAGCAGTTACTTGTGAGATTTTGAGGTTGTCTAACTTTTCTGTTTGTAGGATGATCCCCATGATCACTCATTTGGACCAACAGCTTCCGGTGGGAGCAATCTTTATGATGCTATAAGGATGGGAGCAGGTTCAAGTGTAATTGAAAACCTTCAATCACAGTTAAAACTAAGAGAAGGAGAGATCTCGCATCTACAGGTACTGTAGTTACTCTTATAGAGATGAAATGCAGCACTTTTAAGGTTAAGTGTTAATGCAGTCTGCTGTGTTTTACTGGTTTTATACTCAGAAAGTTTGATTCCTCTCCTTACTGCAGTTCTGTTAATTCAGAAAGCCACTGCACGAGTGACCAAGTAGATAGGGATGAGTAAGAGAAACATTTGTTGCTTCCTGTTTTTGTTTTGGCAAGGACTTATCAAGAAAACTTATCTGTCTAAAACAAAATGAAGCAAAAAGCACTGATCAGATCTGAGAAAAAAGTGAGAGTGCTTCCTCTAGATGCTATTTCTTAGTCCAGTTCATGAAAAATCCTTAGTGTTTTGAAACATTTAGATTTAATATGAAAAAGGTGATTATCTCTTCTTCCTAATTGTGAAACATTTCCTTTAGCTGGAAATTGGAAACCTGGAGAAAACTAGATCGATAATGGCAGAAGAACTGGTTAAATTAACAAATCAAAATGATGAACTTGAAGAAAAAGTGAAGGAAATACCAAAATTGCGTGCACAGTTAAAGGTAAGTGTATTCGTGTTGTAAATCTGATACAGTAGGCTTTTTTAAATCTCTATCAACTTACATTAAAATATATCTCTAATCATTTATGATTATGATTTAGATTTCTTTGCTTATTAGGAAACCTGATAATCCCTGCTTCATGACTGGTAGTCACTTTCAAAATGTCCTTGTTAAAAGCATGTGCTTTACATAGGATTGTATGCTCAGTTAATGAGAGGTCATTTCTGCCACATAAAGGCATTCTTTTTAGTAGGGGAGATGTTTTGATAAACAGCATGGATTTATGAGACTTCGATTTAGAGGCTGCATTTGTCTGTGGCGGTGATATAGTTAACAGGACAAATATTTTAGTCCTCTAAATCCAGCTGTATTCAGAGCATCAAAGCATGAAGAGCTTGCTTTGTGCATCACTGTAAAATAGTCACACTTTGATAAAGTGACATTCTGCTCATTTTCCCTAGTAGTGTAAAAAACACTGTTCTAGCAGCAAGCCTTTAAGTTGAGTGATGGTCTGATAGCAAACCACATGTTATTGCAGGACTTGGATCAAAGGTACAATACCATTCTTCAGATGTATGGGGAGAAAGCAGAGGAAGCTGAAGAGCTCCGGCTGGATCTTGAGGATGTGAAAAACATGTATAAGACTCAGATAGATGAACTTTTAAAACAAAGACAAAACTAACTCCTGCTGGAGCTCCTCACGTGATATGGTAACAGATTGTGTAGATATTTGTTTATGTAAATGCTGGATTCAGATGTCTTGTTTAAAAAACAAAAAAAAAGAGAATTAAGTGTATGATAGAAAGCGTGTCTATACAATAGAGTTCATATGTTGACAAAAATCAATGCTTTAAATGTCTTCTACTGTCTGCAGTTAAATTATTTGTGCAATATTTAAAAAAATAAGTCATCTCTGTATTTCTGTTTTTACTAAAAAAGGACCATTTTACTTACAAAAACACTAGCAGGAAAGATGGTTGTTACCTCATGAGACAGCACTGAAAGGCATGAGATTTACAAGTGGCCCTTCATATTCTCATATACCAGTGACAAATCAGAAGTCTTTTTAAAATGTTCTTTAGAAGAGTTTTTTCTAAAACTTGACCAGATCGTTTTTAGTAATGAAATAGCAGTGGTTTGCTGTCTGAAGGATGATTGGATGTATATATATTTTTAAATAAAAGAATTGCTGCTGCTCTCATGTAGTCATTCCTGGTATATAAATAGCAAGGTTTAGACAGAACTGGATTGCTGCTTAATATAGTTTTCAAGCAAGTCTCCAGTGGCTGCAAAGTATTTCTCATGCCATTCCTTGAGTGAGGTATTGGTCAAACAGCATCCACGTGGCTTGATCCTTAGCCATGTTTTGGGTCATGTCAGAGGAAACTTCGGAACTGGACCCTTGGGAATGCTGAGAATCAGGGGAAGAAGCTTGCCTCCTCCTCTTTGCATTCCAGCCAGCAAATATTTCTCTTTATCTCAGAGCTGTGGCTGTGATAGACACTCGTGTGAAATACTCCACAGTTTAAATTCTTGGCCTGTTACACTGTTGCCTCCACTGCGAGGGGTTTCTTTTGCATTTGTGTTGGTGAACACTGTTTCTGCTTCTGTATTCAGTGGACAGAAGGAGGCAAAGGGTACAAATGATGAGAAGCTGCTTTTGGTGAAAAGCCTCTCAGAGTTTATCACTTTGCCATCATAGTGAAATGTTCTCAGTTGCTTTAAGTTAAAAAGAAAAAGCCCGCAATAAAAAGACCAACCCAAAATGAAGGCAGTTATCAGAACTTACTGATTTGCAGCATGCTAAGTCAGCCAGAATTAGGATGTGCAACTGTCAGCTCATCCATTTCTTGAAAAGCAAAACAAAGAACCAGTGGACCCCCAAAACAATCCATACACCCTATTTCATGAAGATTAATGTTGAGAAACAGCTGTTATTCTTTGCAGAGAACCAGTAGTTTGCTCTTTTTACGATCTTGGAAGACAAATGGAGCACTTTGAAGATGTATAGAAACCACTTTATGGCTTTTATTTGGACTTAGAACTGCCAGTGTTTCTGAAGGTAACATTTTCTTTCTAACGTGTGTGGATGCTCCTTCACGTGCAGGTTTGAGCACCTCAAACTGTCTTGTGCTTCCAGGAGGGAAATGAGAAATTGACACGCACACTCAGCGTTAACATTTTTTAGATACAAAAACATTTGAGAGCGTGTTAGATTTTTAAATTTTACAAAAGCAGATGTAAATAGCTGTATTGACTCTTTCTGGATTCTTTTATTCTCATTCAGTGCAACATTTACTATCACACAGCAATCCAGGGGCCTACTGTGTCTTAAGCATCAAAGCCTTAGAAACCAGAGTAGCTGCTGGATGGTAATGTAGACTTCTACGTGTTTTGATTCACTTTGATATCATACCTGTGGGCTTGTTTTGAGGAAATGTTAATGTATACCAGGACATTTGATGCTTGTTGCTATGAAAAGGAAAAAAAAAAAACACATGCAAAAAGCAAGCATTTAGGTCACAGTGCTGCCATCCTCTTCCGTTTAAATCTGTTATTTTTAAGTACCCTCGTGGAAGCAACTAATTTACAGCCCATTCTCACTGCAAGTGTGGAGGAAGGTTATTTAAGGGCTCCCTCAACGTATGCTGTTCAAAGGGGTCTTATTTCATGCCTTTGGTAAATGAGGGCAAGGCCTCTATGAGGGGAGGTGGGTTTGGATGAGTACAGAAGGGGCTGGCATGGTGTTGGGTTGGTGTTGCCTCCTCCAGCAACAAAGAAGCAAGCTTTAAAAAACCACACGTATTCATCCATTGGAAAAAGGGTTGGTTCTGTTCATTTTTGTCCCGTTAACATGTTTGTTACGATGCGCGTTTTGTTAAGGGCTACGAAGGTCCTAAATAAGGAACAACATGGGTTACCCTGCGGTGAAAACGGGACTTTGGTTTCTAATTGTAAAATGTGTACAGACTGTACAGAGCACGGGTCGGGGTGAAATAAAACTTTATGCTAAGCGTGGGCTCCGGTTCTGTCTGTCAAAGGCTTAAAGCAGCGCTGTGGGTTTTTCTTTTCGGTAGGTGAGGACCGGCAGCTCTTAAGGGAAGATGCAGAGCGTAGGGCTACCCAAGGGCTCCGTGTATTCGGAATTTCACTTCAGCTCCACGTGAACGAGTCACGGCTATTTGGGTTACAAGGGCCTGATGTATTTATAACCGCACGGCAGTAATGGGATTAGGGATGATAGCGAAAATAGGGGCGAATTTCCCCGGCAGCAGGAAGGGGCAGCGCCTGCCGTGCCCCGCAGCTCCCCGGGGAGGAAATGGAACAATGCGGCGCTAAGAGGCCGCGCTTCCTGCTGCGCGGCGGCAGGAAAAGGCCCGCTCCTCCGCACGCTCCCCCTCCTCCTTCCCGCCCGCCGCCTCCAGGTGGGCCGGGCCGAAGCCGCGGCGCTGCCCGCGGGTGTGAAGGAGGGGCGGCGCTGCGGCGGCTGAGGACGGAGCTGCGGCGGCTCTGATGGGCCGCGGGGCGCCGAGCGGTGAGCGCCAGGCGGGGGATGGGCCGTGCGGGGCGGGCCGGGGCGCGTCCTGAGGCTGCGGGGCGGGCGGTCCCCGTCCCTCCTCTCCCAACCGGCGTCCGTCGCGGGATGTGCGGCCGCGCTCCGCTCCCCCTCCGTCCCCGTAGGTCCGTGCGTCTGGAGCGCTTCTCCCCAAAGCCGACAGGTAACGCTGTCCGCGCTGCCGGGCTTTGGCTCTTGGGCAAATTACAGCGTAGAAAAGGCTTTTTAGACATCGGTGCGGCGTTTTTTTTCTCCTGAGTGGCTCGGTTCGGGGATGTGTCGGCAGAAGGTGACGTGCCGCAACGCAGCGCAGACCCGCGTGGTCCCTGCAGCCTCCGCGTCCCACCTCGCAACACGACGGCAGCTGCTGCTGCTGCTGGGCTCTGTTGAAGTCGGACCGCTTAGTGGCGGCTGCGCAGCTTCCCTTCCTCTCTTGCTTAATATCTTCCAAGCCGGAGACTGCAGTCTGTGCTAATTTTAACTTTTAAACTTTTGTTCCTCCTTTTCTCTTCTCGCTCTGCTCTCCCGCCTCCCTCCGTACTGCCCGCTCCGTGCTCGGCTCCCACGGCCGCGCTCGGAGGATCCCTCGGGCTCCAGCTAAAGTAAACACGCCCGTTTTAGTCTGTGGCAGTGCGTAATTACCCGGTGATTAATGATCCCCAGATAATCCCGAGGCTGTACAATCTGCTGTCTCCGTGAGAGTTTACTTTCTGTCAGACAAAAAGGCCGCCCCAACGACACAAATGAAAACACTCGGAGTACACGGCGCTGCTACCCGGTATGCCTGAAATGTGCTCTGCTGCACTCACGTTGCCTTTTTTCCTCATGCAGAAGCTGTAAGTTGCCATGTTCATCTTGCTGATGTTTGGATTGCTACTGCGAGAAATCCTGGCTAATTCCCGAGATGAAAATCTCACTGAGCTCAGAAGTATTCCAGAAGAGCCCATGTACAGCTACAGGACTGTCAACCTACCAGACGAGCACATCCCATACTTCCTGCACAACAATCGGCACATTGCTGGCATCTGCAAGCAGGACTCTCACTGCCCTTATAAAGTAGGTTTGATGTCGTTGTGGTTTTGAAGCAGTTTGTTGGTGGACTTGTAGTGGTTTCCTTGCCGGTGAGTTGGTTTTCTTTTAGGAATAGTGATAGGATGAGGGGGAATGGTTTTGAGTTGAGACAGGGGAGATTTAGGTTGGATATATGTGGAAGTTTTTCAGCCAGAGGGTGGTGAGGCATTGGAACAGGTTGCCCAAGGAGGCTGTGGATGCCCCATGCCTGAAGGCATTCAAGGCCAGGCTGGATGTGGCTCTGGGCAGCCTGGTCTGCTGGTTGGTGACCTGCACACAGCAGGGGGTTGGAACCGGATGAGCGCTGTGAGCCTTTTCAACCCAGACCATTCTATGATTCTATGAATAGGAACTGCAGAGGTGGTGAACCTGGGGATCGGGGCTGTGTGTGGCTCAGGGCGATTCCAGCATCTTCTGGGATGGAGCTGTGCTCCCTCTTCTCTGCTTTTCTGCAGCACTGCAGAACCAGCTCTGCTGGGTTTGCCTGGCGGTACTCTCAGCCTGGAGCACTGTGCTTTAGGTGAGCTCAGCTTTGTTGTTCATAGCTGTCGGCAACCTGAGAATTTTGGGATCCTACTTACTGGTTTAGGAAAATTAGTTGTCCTGAAAAGAGATATTAATGGCAAGAATAACAATGCTATGCATGTGCCTCCTGCGGGCCCTCTGCTGTGTGTAAGGAATTGGAGTGTTCCCTCTGAAACAGAGGTCTGTTTTCAGGCAAAGATCTTTATGCAAGATTTGAAAAACAAGATCTGTTATTGAGAGATGGTGTATAAGCTGACGGCTCTGATTGTTGTATTCATTTATTTTGTGTTACAGAAATACTTGAAGAAATTAAAATCCTGCTGGGGCTACGAGAAATCTTGCAAATCAGATCACAGGTTCAGTTACCCGGTGTGTGATTACGTAGAATCTGGATGGTAAGCTTCATCTTAAACGTATAAAGCGCAGTATGTTCAAAAAGAAAAAGAACAAAAAAGTGTACTGCTCACTTTTGTATCAGCTGTGAAGTTGACGTTACTGTGGTCATTAGAGTCATGTCATGCTGTGGTCATTAGAGCCATTAGATGGAGAGCTGTCCATCTGTGTACAGATGCACATATACACATATACACTGTATGTATACTCAGTGTACATCTCTCAGTGTGACTTTCAGCTTTTTAAGGAAGAAAATCCTGCTTGAAATACTTCCTACCACAATGTTTTCCTTATCCTGATTTAGCCTTCAATTCAGATTCTTAAAATAACTCCACAGTTCCTTTTCTTATCTTTAAAAACAGATGAAAAAAATGTTTAAAAGAATTAGATCCATTTACAGCAGAATTGCTTTAAATTGGCATTGATGTTTTCACTGAGGTGTAGCTGATATGTTGCTTCCTGCTTTGCATCTTGAATGTCAGTATAGTACCTGGCTGGCTTTTTTGTTCCCTTTCACTGGGATTAAAAAAAAAGAAGTTATCTGTTAAAACCATTACCAGAATTGAGCAATGGCATTTTATTTTCCTCTCATCAGGGCGAATGACATCGAGACGGCCCAGCAGATATTCTGGAAACAAGCTGACTTTGGTTACATTCGAGAGAGGCTGAATGAAATGAAAACCCATTGTAAGCCTGCAGTAACAGTAGGTGTTTTCAATAGGTATTTTGCTTTTCACTTTGTTTTAAACAGAATCGTTATTATCGATAAAATGTATTTATTTTTTTTTAACAGGGAGATTCATCTCTGACTTGTTCCCAGTTCCTTCAGCATTGCAGAGCAACAAACTTGTACATCGATTTAAGAACTGCAAAGAGAAACCACGAGAGGTCTGATTCTGTGTTGCTGGAGTAAACCTAAGAGGTGGCAGGGGGAGGGGCTCAAAGAGTTTGTTGAATGGAGCTGTGCGTATAGCTGGTGTGCGTGTTGAGCTTTGCAGAGCCCGTGCTCAGAGGTGTATTGCTGAAGCCATGAGGTCTATGTATCTAAAGCTCAATTGCTGTCTGCTGCTGCTGCTGCTGCTGGCAGAATGGATTATTATAAAACTTGTTGTGTTTTTTGAGTGATGATGGGTGATTAAGACACTTCCTCCTCCTGACCGAGCAGAGGATAGTGTTTCTGTATCTTGAGACATTCTTTCTGCATATTCAGACACATCCTTTCTTGTTCAGGTGGGGTGCAACGTAGAGTTGTTTCTGTATGAGGCACTGTGAAAAAAGAACTCAGGTTTTAAATTTGTGCAAAGCTTTGCTGACCTGAGACTAAATAACATTGCCTTGAGTATACAGTCTTGATTGCAGAGCACTCGTGGCACTGTTGCACAAAGGCTGATAGACTTTTATTCATTTGCATTAGATTCAAAGAAGACTTTTTCCAGAAGGGAGAAATTGGAGGTCATTGCACCCTTGATGTTAAAGCATTTTTAGCTGAAGGTCAACGCAAGAGCCCTCTGCAATCTTGGTAAGATTCAGTTGTCAGGGCTGATTCCAATTCACTTCTCCATTTATCTTTTCCTTGGCATTAGCAGCTGTGTGTGAGATGTTTCATTCTGGGGAATTGGTCGTTCCTTTCTAAGGTCAATTTGTGTTGTTTTTTCTAGATATCTCTGTAACTACAACTAGGCAGAGTGCTGTTCTGAGCTATGTTACTTTATAGTTGTACCCTTTCTGCCTAATTTATAGCAGGAACAGGCATAGAACCATTTTGTAATTAGATTTCTAATGCTTAAGTGTTTCTAGTGATATTAGTTAGCCCTGTGCCTAGTTTGCCTATGGAAGGAGTCAATTCTTTCGTTGAGAAATATCTTGAAGTTGGCATTTGTGCCTTAATTTTGGTAGTCCTGGTGACTTGAGCCTGGTCTGGATATATATTCATATACTGTTCCCAGGGAGCCTGTATTTGGAATGTGAAATGGGCAGCGCTATAGAGGCTGAGTAGGAAGTGCAAGGATGCTTTGGTAGTAGGTGGCTACCGTGGGTTACGTGTTAGCACTTCAAAGCTGAGCTGACAGCTAGCTGATAAAGTATGAAGGAAGTGAACTACTAAAATGCCTATAGGAATTGAGTTTTTATGCTTTTTTTTCATGTTTTCAATTAATTTTTTTCCACTTTTTGGACGGATGGTCAATTTCAGTTAAGAAGAGCTGTAGAGGAAGAAAAGGCTTTTCTTCTGTGCCTGCTGTTGTCATTTCAGCTGCTCATCCTTGTTTAGATCCAGGGGTAATAAATATTGCATCTGTATTCATTATTCTGAGCAAAGCATGAAGATCTTGCTGAAGTCTCTGGCAATGCAGATCAAGTTGGACCCACAGATGTTCGCTCTGGGGCTCTTTGTTACGTCTCTCCTGCCTTGATTTGTACATCAAAGATGCTGTTTGCTCCTGAGATCAAAGGCAGTGTTTAACCTCTTGGAGATCATAACCTGAAGAACCTTCCATTAGGATTTGAAATAATTTTAATTGTCAGACTCTATCAGATTTCAGCCATCCTATTAAATCAAGTGGACTGAAAGAACAGTTACTGAATCTTAGGTGTATGAAATACACGTGTTCTGATATGTTAATGACAGAGCATGTTCTCTGTGATTGAATCTTGTAGGTTTGCAGAACTCCAGACGTTTACTTCATTAAACTTCAGGCCCCTGGATGATGGCAAGTGTGATATTGTTATTGAAAAGCCAACATACTTCATGAAATTAGATGCAGGTGGGCCTCTAATCCCTGGACACAAGTATCTTATCTTTTAAGCAAAGTTGTTGTATTCCCCTAAACTGTAACTAGAAGAATTGCAGTGCTTTCAGTCTTTACCTTTGGCAGGGTTGTCTATCTGTGTTAGAAAGCTGATGCTGTCTAGCTTCTCTGTTTTTGGGGGGGCAGAGGAGAACTGCTTTTTGAGTTCTGATGGCAGCTCTTCTTGGGCAGAAGCTTTGTACCAAGAGCTGTGTGTATATGGTCCTAAAGCTGATGTCTGGTCTTGGCTACCAAGCAGCCTGGACTATGTTAACTCTTTGTTTCATGGTAGCTTTTTATGCACTGTGGTCTTAAGGTATTAGCTTAAGAAGCCAAAAGGGAACAAGAATGCTCTGGGAAAGAACCTGAGGAATGTCTTGGGCTTTGGCTCCTGTGCAAGTACAAGTTCTATCTTGTATTCCTCCAGACAGAGCTTCAGTAACCTTAATAAAGAAGAACTAAGAGCAGTGCCAAAGGCCTGTTTTGTCATGTTTCCTGTATATCTAACTAGTTCTTATTAGAGCAGCAGTTACTTTTATGTAGTTTGGAAAGCATTTGCAGTTTATAGAGAGAGAAGTAGTACGTGGAACTTATCTTTTTCTTTCACCATCTTTTTGCTGCTGTTTTGATTTAGTTGAGCTTTTCTTAGCGTGTGTTTTGCTTCAGATCTCTTGCCTCGATTCCTTCTCTTTAAAGGTTTGCTTCTCTAGGGTGTATAAGAAGCATTCAGTCAGAATTAGGAGAAAACCAGTATAAGATGTGAGGTACTAGTAGAGAAAAATGCATGAACCACTGAGGAGTGAGTAGTGAAGCACTTGCTAACATTTATTTCTTTTCCTCAGGTGTTAATATGTACCATCACTTCTGTGACTTCGTCAACCTTTATATTACGCAGCATATTAATAATTCCTTCAGTACTGATGTCAACATAGTCATGTGGGACACTGTAAGTCCACGGTGCTTTTAATATGCTTGTAATGCGTTATATTTCTGCCTAATAGAGACTCTGCAAATTTTAATAGCTACAGTTTAGCTTTGCTGTGGACAGTTAACTGAGTCACGTGGAACTGGTAAGTTTTTGGATCATCTTAATACAGATGCATCACCCCTTAGAATAGATGTTTTTAAGTGGAAATATTTCTGCTGTACTGCTGGATGGGAGCCATGACTTTTGAAGTGTAACAGTAGTTTTACTGACCTGTGTTTAAGTTGTCCAGGGGTTTGTTACAAGTAAACAACTTGTGATATGCCAGACAAATGTATGTCAGGTTCAGAAGGATCAAAGCTTTTGATGATATAAATTGTCCCACGTCTGTTACCTTGTTCTCCTATAATACTGTGTTTTCTTCCTTTGCATTGACTGCTATGACAAATATTCAGTAAAAAACTGCAAATATTTCATGCTTGCTGTTTAATGAGAAGTCTCTTTCTTGGCTCTTCTTTTCCTTTTTTTAGTTCTCTTACATTTTGAAAGGTAAAATAAATGTGCCTGCCAGATAAGCAAGCTTGTTTTATAGAGAGAGCCGTTGTTAATCCAGCCCCAATGGCTTTCTGAAAAGTTCAGCTGTGTCAGAACTGTAAATTACTTTGAAAAGAAACTCTTTTTCTTATATTGCATTGTTGAACCAAATAACTCTTTCAAAGTACCATTCAAAGTATGTACTGTGTCAGCACCATCATTTTAAATGAGTCTTAACTGCTTGGTCTGCTCGAGTTCATTGCCACGGGCAGCCAGATGATGGCACCAACTAACTGCTGATGAGCTGTTTATACCTATCAAGTGATGGACTTGATCTTATTATTCATTCTCTTTTTTTTCTTTTCTTGATGTAATTAGATCTGGGCATACTTTCTAGCTACTGTAGAGTTGGTGCACTACTCTTATTAAGCAGCAATGCCCTCTGATGTAGGTTAAACAGAGCAGAAAATGAGTAGGAAATCCACTGGGTGTTGATCTGCAGACTGTCTTTGCAACTGCAAGAAAGCAATGTTTCTAAAGCCCTTTTAAGGTGAGCAGGTAGAGTGAAGTCCTTTCAGCATGTTTCCCAATTTCCCCTTCCACCAAATCAGATCATTGCTTTCAGTTTGAGGTGCGTGTGCAGTACACAAGTGAGCGTCCCAGAACAGAGGCAAATATGGAACAAACTTGCTGTGACATTTTACTTCAAATGCTACTGCTGCACTTGGGTTCCTGGGTGGTTTTTTGGTCTCAGAAGTCCAAATTTACATCTTCTTCCCTCCTATTTCTGTTGCTTCTGTTCTACTTGTGTTCTGTTGTCTCTGGGGAAACACCTTACACCTTGCTCCTAACTCAGATTCTAATCTGCTGCTGAAGAAGAATTTGTCTAGATTGCTAAGTTACAGAACTGTTTTAATAAAAAATTAACTACCTGCCAGGCAATTCAACTAGCTTTGTAAGTGCAGTTCTACATATTTAGTACTGTGTGCCTTCTGTGCTAGAATGTCTTAGGTTCTGTGGTGGTGATGTGCATGTTAAGATTGTGTTTAAGCTTCTGTATAGAACTTTTAAGTCACAGAGGGAGTTTTTGCATGCACTTATGTCATCATTGTGCCTTTCTGTCCTTCCTTTCTCACACAGAGCTCCTATGGCTATGGCGACCTGTTCAGCGAGACGTGGAAGGCATTTACTGACTATGATATAATACACTTGAAAACTTTTGACTCTAAAAGGGTATGGAATTTCATATTTTGTCTTAATTCATAGTGACTGTGTATTAAGAATGACTGCTTGTAAAGCTGCCTCTGGATATATATTTTTCAGAGGGGAGCACTGATGCTTTACATGCATGTTTAATTAGTGTAAAACGAGTGTGTTGCAAACAGGAGATATAGCTGTAACCCAATTCTGTGGCATGTCTGCATTTACATAGACGGACCAAACTTTTTGAGAAGTGATATTTGTGTATTTGTTTCACTTCTGCAACACATTCAGAGCTCATATCAGTCTCTTAAATCCCTTAAACTCATTCTAAACTCTACACTTCACCTGGTTTTCTTTTATTTAATTCAGATTTGTTTTGTTTTGTTTTTCCCATTTGTTTTTTTGATGTCTTCCCACATGTGAATCTGTAGCATCTGAGCTGAGATCTCCTTTGGGATGAGGATGCTCTTTGTTCTACTCTTTTGCACAAGGAAGTGAGGATGTTCTGACAGGAGTGTGTAATTGCTGGCTCATTGTAAGCAGTGATCCCACTGAATGAGCATGGGACAAACCAGTGGAAGGTAACAGCACACAGTGTAACTTGTGATCTCCTTTTGCAGGTGTGCTTTAAAGAAGCAGTCTTCTCATTGCTGCCCCGAATGCGGTATGGCTTGTTTTATAACACACCATTGGTGAGTCCTCCTTATCCATCCTTGTGGTAGCTACATGTGTATGTGACACTGTGGAGTCTGAGCTAATGAATCTCTCAGGTGTCCAGCTGAGTTGCCATGAAGCGTACTGCACTGAAGCTCTGTTTAACTTGAAATGATTTTAAAGTTACTTCAGCTAGTCAACAGTAACTGGTTATATGCAATCCTCTATCCCACTGTTCTTGAGATATGCTGTACCTCTTTACTGAGGGGACACCACGAAGTGGGTCTTGGGCAAATCTTTTGGCAGAGCACAAGAGCTTCTACTCTGACAGACTTTCCTAGGCTTATTAGCTCATGTCTTTAGGCTATAGCACTACAGAGAGAGACACATTGCTTCTAAATGAAAGTGCTGCTTGCATTGCAGCAAATAGTGATGTGCTTAGTGCAGTGTGTGATATTTGGCTTTTGTTCCATATGAATGGCACAGGACTGATACCAGAGAGAGATTTTTTTTCTGTGTGGAATAACCTTTCATAGTAATGATTGCTTTTCTACTTTCAGATATCTGGCTGCCACGGTACAGGGCTGTTCAGAGCATTTTCTCAGCATGTGTTACACAGATTAAATATCACACAAGAAGGACCCAAGGTATGATAACCGAATGCTGAAACTGTAATATGGAGCTGACAGATCCTAGCACAGAAACAACATCATCTAGCTGGTGTGGAGTGATTTCGGTGTGGAATGGGAGCACACAGTGCACTTTCTGGTGCTTCTAATCAGTCAGTTTGTTCTGTAAAGGCTTTCAGCAAACATAAGGACAGTTGCCCTCTTGTCTTATTTCCAAAGGCCAGGCCTTTAGAACATCTTCCTTTCAATCCTAGGGTCTCCTCCCTTCCTCTGTTCTCTGTTTCTGAGGTCTTTGTGTTCTTCCCAGCCAAGCAGTATGTGGTACATGATTTCTTCTGGAGCATGCTGACAAGAACTTGCCCTTGGGCCCAATCGAGAGGATCCCATAAAGCAAAACAGCCACCTTGTTCTCTGCAGGCATGCTCTTTATCCATCCTCATAGGTAGTGCTGAGCTCAGATCAGAGGAGGAGATGACTGAGTCTGGTCCTTCTATTCCTGCCCAGTACCACCTGTCTGGCTTCTCTGTTGTACGTGCTGGTAGTTGTTGCAAATTGTCACAAGGGCTGCATTGGTGGGTACAGCAGTCCTGAGCTTCTTGAAGTGTTTGCTAGACAGTAGCTTGTGTATCACTGAGGGCCACGCATTCAAAGCACAGTGCAGACATTCAGTTATGCTTCTCCTGCTGACACTGATGGGAGTCAATGCAGTTCAATCTCTTTATTTCACTTGGAACGTTCACCCCCATGAGACCAATTAATTTATAAAGAGGTAAAATGGAGAATTGTTACAGATGAAAAATACTTTTTTTTTTCCCCGTGGATCTTGTGCACAAACCGTCCTGAAAGCTGCTTTCAAAAACTGCAGTATAATGCATAACACAAAGACTCTCTTGTACAGAATAAAATAAATCTCTCAGAAAGCACTTTATTATTTGTTAATAGTCAGACTTTCACAAAGTTTTTGACGTGTTGAATCTGCTGGAAAATACGGCGTGAATTTTAAGGTGGTTCCCTCATCTATTACACAAGGAAGGAAAATATTGCTCAAATAATTGCCAAAATTAAGTATGGACGTTGTGGTTGTGTTTGTGAGATCTGCCTCGCTGCTGATCCTCTGCTTCTTCTTTGTTTTTAGGACGGGAAGATCCGCGTCACAATACTCGCACGCAGTACAGATTACCGGAAAATATTAAACCAGAATGAGGTGTGGCCCTTTTTATTCTTAAAACAAATGTATTGGAAGTTAAATGTTGCTCACTGGATTGATTCTTCAGGCACAGCCAAGACGTCTGCTGACAAATCTTGGGCAAATGCATTTAGTGCTAATATTAATTTCTTCTGATAGGCCGTTTATCCTGTCTCTACTTCTGTACACCAGATGCTGAACCTTGTTGCCCTTTTTAAAATTCCAATGGAAGACTACAGATGTAATACTAAAAGTATTTCCTCTTAACAAACAGATGCTGCAGTGCTTCTGATGACATTAAATTATTTTGCTTTCAGATAATTCTTTTTAGTTTCTAACGTTCCCAGTGTTAAGGGCTCTATCAAAAGCTCTGCTACACTTGCAGATCAAAATGTGTAAGCAGTTGTATCTGAGTGCATGCATTTAAAACTCTGTGAGTTTTCACACTGAATCACTGTTTTGAATCATGCAGCTTAGTGGCTTTATGGTGAAGCTTTTCTTGTGATAAAATGATAGCATCGCTTTTTTTTATAGCTCTCTTCATTCTTAGCTGCTGGTGCCTGACAAAAATGGATGGGCATTATTATGTAATGTAAGGGAGAAACTGAGTCTTACATCATGCAATAGCTTGGTGTCAGAGCAGGCAGAGCTCAATTGCCAGACTTGTGCATTGTCTGCTGCACTGACCACAGTGCCTGCTTACACCAGCTGTGCTGTGTAATTTCTAATAATGAGCATACAATGGAAAATGAGAAATTAATCTTTTCTTTACTGATCTTTTGTTAAGAAAAATACTTGTATCTCTCTCCCTGTCCTGCTAGCTCTTAAATGAAGACTTGGAAAAAGCCCTTTTAAGTTAGAAACCTGGGCTCTGTTGGCTTTATTTCTTGTATGAGTAGGAGTCTGACGTGGTCATGTATTGTTGAAAAACCTTCTAGTTGCCAATTTGCTTCATTAGGTATTGGAACATCTTTTGAAAATCCAATCTAAATTGTCACATCTTCATCAATTCCCACCCTCAGCAAAACTGATACCAGTTTGAGTGGCTTGGCATTTGGCCCTGTAGCATACTTAAAAGTCAGCAGTAGTCTCTGATTCAAGTCCCCTCTGCAATGGCTGATTTACTAGGAGTGATATATGTATCCTAAATGAGAATGTGGAAAAGTAGGAGAACATCTCCTTTATATGCAGTGACAGTATGTTGTGTCTTCCTTGTTGTAATTCCCTGGTGAGGAGTATAGGGGAGGAATTAATTCAAGCAGAGCACCAAATCACTGTGATTTTTTTTTTTTTTGCTCTCCCCTCTTAGCTGGTGAATGCTTTGAAAACAGTGTCAACGTTGGAGGTCAAAGTGGTGGACTACAAATACAAGTATGTATGTTGCTAGAGGAAACTAGTATGGCTCCATGCTTTCTGTGGCTGGTGCAAGCTGTTGTCATGCAGAAGTATCCATGTCCCACTTTCTAAGCTGTGCAAAATCCAGGAACTGGTAGGAAGAGATGAATGTTACTGAGGGAGTGGTGGGTGAGCTAGTTAAGCATTCCCGTCCTATGATGCAGTGCCTAGGAATGAAACTATCCTGCAGTATGCTGGTGTCTTATTTTATATGACTCTTAATTTAGTAATGAATGATAACTCAACTTACTTGCTGCTCTGTTGGCCCCCAAAGACACCACTGAGATCATTTTGTGGTGCCTAGATATGCTAGGCACTGTGCCAGTGAGAAATGGCCTGAAAAAGAAGTTCCCAAGTGGTGCATTTCTGCACCAGATGGCAGCAGCTCCTTTGTGATCAGTGGTGCTGTCATGGATCACACAGGAATAGTGAGGAACTGAAGCTTTGCCTAAGCAAAAGCAAAGCAAGGAAGTCAAAATTTGATTCCTTTTCCTTTGTCAATGACAGCATTTAAGGAGTGAATAATACAAGAGAAGAGGATGGGTTTCCAGGTCCCTTTGTTTGAAAGCATAACTGAGTGATGCTTCCAGACTTCCTGTACTTGTTGAAACTGTACTACCATTCACTATTAGAGATTTCTACAGCCATCCTGCTACATCATCCCCATCACAGTTAAGGGGTTTCCCTGATGTCTGCACTTACAGTAGTTTGAGCAGTTGACATTTTCCTGTTGCAGTTTAAGCCAGCTTCTTTCTATTTTCAGAATTATCAAAGAATTTACTCTCTTCCTTTTTATTGTGTGTACTGTTAACACGTGAATGAAGCCTGCTGTGATTTCCCTTTCCACTTGTCAGTCTTCTTTCACAATTAAGTATCTTTAGCCCATTGTTTACTTGTGTGCTCAGGGAATACCTGGCTATTTAAAATACTGTATTTGGAGATTACATTCGAAGGATGGGAAAGAAGTGAGAGTTTGAAGCAGGAACTGAAAAACAAAGCAAAAATCCATCTCCAAACTGTGACAAGTTTAAACTTACCAATGAAATCACACCTTTGGAATAGGCTCTCATTAATGTGAAGCTTTGAAACCTGTCTGCATTTCTTCTAATTCCATGCTGAGTTATTGCTCACTGCCACATTTCTGATTCTTCGAACTGTTCCTTGAAAAATCAATTCTCTTTCACTATTCCCTTAAGATAATTTTGTGCTTTCTACATGTAACTGATTCTTACTGAGATGGATAGGCATGCCACAGCACTATTTTTGTTGTGTTTTCTGCAGGGAACTTGAATTTTCAGAGCAATTAAGAATTACACATAACTCTGATATATTCATTGGGATGCATGGAGCTGGACTTACCCATTTGCTTTTTCTACCAGACTGGGCTGTTGTTTTTGAACTGTAAGTGTTTCTCTTCTCTTTCCTTTTCTATTATACACACAACTGCAAAAATCTGTTCAAATATGTTAATTAAGCACTTTCCCCTTCTAGTATTTGACTACAAATGTTTTCACTTGTGTTGTCTTCTAGTCTTCGTTTTTGACAATGTCTCCTGGAAACATAAAGTGAGCAAGCTTTCATTAACAGGTGATGGTGTAGCTATCATAAAAACTTAGCAAGTGATTTCTTAAAATGTTATGTTATCAATACGATGCAGCATTTTATACAACACATCTCACAGATCAGATTCTGCCTATGGGTCTGAGGTACAATGATGTTTTGGTGATCTGTCTGATCATATAGCAGTGCATGTTCAGCCTGTTACAGGTCCCTGGGGAGGATATTGCTGCTCTCCTTTCCATACTTGGGAAACAAGCACCAGCTTGCTGGCCAAGCTCAGCTGAGTGTCATTCTA